>NC_052148.1:90434726-90760738 GCF_902713615.1 Scyliorhinus canicula
GAAGATGACCACCAACATATCAACTAACTCCACAGCCACACTTTTAACACTCTGGGATGAAGATCATCAGGTCCTGGGCATTTAATAACTTTCAATTACCTTAATTTCTTCAGTTTATTATTTACTCATACTATTTATTTCAGTTTCTCATTCTTGCTAGTCCCTTGGCTCCCGAGTATTCCTGGGAGGCCTTTTGTAACTTCCTCATTGAAGACAGATATAAAGTTGGATCGGATTTTCCATACCAACACACCATATTGCACAGTAGTGGAGGCTGCCACCATTGGCTGACGGCGATATCTCCTCATCCTGCTGCTGTCAACGGGTTTTCCCATTCAACCACCCTCTGCCATTGAAAACCCATGATGGTTGTTCACCATCGGCAGGAACGGAAGATCCCGCCCTTGGAAACAGCCAGAAGATGCCTGCAATTGGTTGCCATTAAAGAGGAAATGGTTTGCGTGCAATCGAAGTACATTTACACACAAGGGGAAAAGAGGTGACAAAGGAAGCTAGAGCTCCCCAGATAATGGCAAAAATATAAAGAAGAAACAAAAAAAGGAACCACAGGACAGATGTCAGGTTGATAAAATAATCTCAGAGTAGCAAAGGGAGACAATGAGAAGAGATTGGCTACTAACATAAAAAATAATCCAAAAGTCATCTGTAGACACATGGATAATAAAAGTACAATAAGAGGAAGAATGCAGCAGCTTAGGAACCAAAAAGAGAGCATGGCAGCGGTATTAAATTACTACTTTGCATCTATTTTGTATTGCGGAAGAAAATGTAGCAAACAGTCGAGAGAAATTATGTGGAGATGCCGGCGTTGGACTGGGGTGAGCACAGTAAGAAGTCTTACAACACCAGGTTAAAGTCCAACATGTTCATTTCAAACACTAGCTTTCGGTGAATGAGGAAGGAGCAGTGCTCCGAAAGCTAGTGTTTGAAACAAACATGTTGGACTTTAACCCAGTCTGGAGAAAGAGGAGGCATTTTGGATTGGATTTGATTTATTGTGTGTCCCAAGATACAGTGAAAAGTATTGTTCTGTGTACAGTCCAGGCAGATCATTCCATACATGAGAAAACATAGGGCATACGTAAATACACAATGTAAAACATAGGCACAGACCAAAAAGATAATGCTAGAAAATCTCAGCAGGTCTGGCAGCATCTGTAGGGAGAGAAAAGAGCTACCGTTTCGAGTCCAGATCACCCTTTGTCAAAGCTAAAGTCAGAGAAAGTGGGAAATAATTATACCGTGGAGTGAGAATGAAAGATGAATCATAGCCACAGAAACCCAGGGAAACAGACTGCTAATAGCCACAGAAAGCAAGGGCAAAGAGAGAACAAAAGGTGTGAAAGGCCAAATTGCAGAGAAACTAACAACAGAGGGTAAACTCTGACAAATGTAGATGTGGGGGGAAGGAAAGGGGGAAGAAAACGGAGAAAGGGTAACGAAAGGAGGATAAGATGGGGGGAGGGTGAATATATATAAAGAAAGACAAGAGAGAAAGAAATGGTAAAAAAACAGTTAAAATGAAATGGGATGAAAACAAATGGGTCGAGGTGGGGTAGAGTTAATCATCTGAAGTTGCTGAATTCAATGCTGAGACCGGGAGGCTGCAGCGTGCCTAACTGGAAGATGAGACGTTGTTCCTCCAGTTTGCGTGAGCTTCACTGGAACATTGTAGCAGGCCAAGTGCAGACATATGGGCATGGGAACAGGGTCTTGTGTTAAAATAGCAAGCAACAGGAAGGTCAGGGTCCTGAATGTATACAGACCAAAGGTGCTCAGCAAAGCGATCACTCAGTCTGATTTGGTCTCTCCGATATAGAGGAGACGACTTAGGGAGCAGCGAATGCAATAGACCAAATTGGAAGAGGTGCAAGTGAAATGCTGCTCAACCTGGAATGTGTGTTTTGGGCCTGGGATGTTAAGCATGCCAAGCAGCAAAGCGACTGATCATCTCCTGCAGGAAATTAAGATAGCTGTGTTAGCCTTAAAGTTCTAGGCTGTAGACTACAGTATTGAACTGGTGTCAGGGTCAGGCTGGCCCAGCTGGTTCTCTGGCATAATTGTGCCAGAGAATATGCCTCCACAATGGTGTCACAGTTACTCTCATGGGATTGCACTCAGCACTGCTCGCCTCGAGAACAGAGTAGGGCAGTGATGTGACACCTTGCACGGCTTTATCTCCTTCAAGCTTTGAAAGGCAGAGAGACAATGCTAAAACCCGATACCAAATTGACAGAAGTTTAAGCTTCCATTAAACTTCCTTAACCTAAATCTTGAGAACAGTATCTGAACATTGTTGTGCTTTTGCTGTACCTATCATTTACACTGGAGAATGCTAATGTATTTAAACCAAGACAAAGTAGGATTTCCCCTTTAATAGGTGCAGGTTGCTCTGAAATAGCATCACCGACACCAAATTTCCCTTTCCCCCGACCAGGGTGTTGCTAATAAACAATGTAAAGAACATTGACATCTCATCAATCTTAACCAAATGAGACACACACTCCAAATTCACACTCTCAAGCTAATGTCATCATGTGTGCCCTGCAATCACGCTGCCCATTTCATGCCCATCCCAACACATTCTGATAACAAGCAACGGGGTTAAATTTGGTATTTTATTCAAACAAACTTCCACAGAACTCATGATTTTGAATGCTGTTGCAGGTTCATTTGAAAGGTGGCAAGAGATAAAACATATGTATGAGCCATTGCAAGGTGGGACCACCAGCTGCTCAGTCAAACAATGTCTAACTGTTTACAGTGATCGTCATGATTTATTATTTTATCTGACACAGAGGGGCATCCCTCATTGTACCTGCCATAACATATACTACTTCTGTCCTTGACTAACAAAGCACAATTGCTCATACTGTACAGAAAGTGAGGCTTCTCAATCAAATGAAATGTAGGGAAGAATTCTGACAAAAGGCAGAGCAGTGGATAGAAACTCAAGATTATTCTTTCTGAAATGTTCCCTCGTGGAACAACCTGCAACTTTTTAATCCCACAAACTGGTTATTGAGAAGTTAATTTGAACCTGAAAAATGCCCAGTCAGACTCAAATTACCGCAAAAGGATAAGGATCTCAAAGTTTTGAGCAACATGTGAAGCTCGCCATTTCCCACTGTTACTCGGCTAAAGCAACAGGAGTGGTATTTCCCACTATCATGGTGCTGCTGTCAATCCAGAAGGATGTTTAACATATCATTCAAGCAAATCTGTGATAGATGAATTTCAGTGCTGGTGCAATGCCAGATATGCAGGACGTATGACCCACTGACTGGCAGATCGTATGAAATAGCATGTCCCTTCGGTTATTCACAATAGGCAGCGTGTACTGACCACATACGACGAGCATGTGTTTGCAAAACTCAGCGCATAACCTCCAGCGCTAGATATGATTGGATTGTTCTTGCTGAACAACCCAGAGTTTGCTAAGAATTACATTAATAATCAATTTAATATTATCAGTTGGCTCACAATGTGGCTTGCTTGTTAGAAGCTACATATATGGCTGTGCAGGTACCTGTCCTCTGCAGGCAAAAGGAACACGCCCAGGCATTGAGCCCTTTTTAATTTAAAGTATGGGGAGGGGGGGGGGGGGACAGCAGCTCTCTATTGTATTCTCCATGGCAACACCTCAATCAGCCCCAACTTGCCAGCAAATTAGCATCCATTTCTCATGCAATATGAAGTGTTGCTCTCTTGTATTGTTCTTTGTTTTTTAAGGAAGAGCTGAGGGTTTTGGTCAAGGTTGGCATATGACTGGTAGAGGCTTGGAGGGCTGAAGGGACTGTTCCTGTGCTGTATTGTTCTTTGTTCTTTGAAATTCGACATTCTTGCATCTGACCTGATTAGTGCAAGATGACAAACAAGCTTCAACAACATGACTTTTTTCAGCAATAGAGAAGCGAATTATAATAACACAGTGCTTCCATTAGTTTTCAAATACCCTAAACCGCATAGAATTCTAAAATGGCTTTATTGACTGGTTTACAGCAAAACAATGGGCCAAATTATACGTACTCAACTATAATGGCTGAAGATTGGTAAGTTAGAAAAGTTTTTAATTGCATTCATTTGCTATGAACAGCATTTTTCACAATAATATACAACCCAAAAGACAAAAATTTGCATTCCGTTGATAATTCTTTTCTGAGCTGTAATTATGTGAGCGAGATTGAAATCTATTTCCCCTCCTATTTTTCAGAATGTAGGAATACATAGCTTCACAGTCTAACTAACCTGGACTTTCCACAGTGCTGTTTCCAGTATTTCCTGTTTTGGATTCAGAATACAGTATCAACTTGGGATATAATTCTTTATCATTCATTTTTAATTACATTAGTCTGTCTCTGGCAGGGGTGATTTAGATGTTGTAAAATAAATTGGAATCAATGTCAGATCAGGATATTCATCATGACCCTGATCTTAGATCTTGAAGACATAAGATACTCCACAAAACATTTCATAGGACAACTTGGAAGTCCGAATAGAATGGGTGGGATTCTCCGTTTCAGCAGCTGCATGTTTCTCGGCCGCGCGCTGTTCGCTGGGGTGGGATCTATCTTCCCGCCGATTGTCAATGGGATTTCCAATTGAAACTACCCCACACCATTGCTAAACCCGCAGCCAGGGCTGCACTGCTGGGGGTAAAAGTGAATCGCAATGGCCGGAAAATTCCAGCCAATGACTCCATGGGAATTGCTTGGGAAGTTTGAACTTACAATGGGCAATTCCTCTGCTACCCGGGACCCTCCAATATAGTCTCCAATTCCGGGTTAGAGTCAGAGACTGTGCACAGTTCTGACATATTTACCCAGATGATTAACCAGGAAATGTTTGACAGACAAATCCCAGTCTTACTCCTGGGTAACCACCCGATCACTCACATTGACACTCCCCCAACTCCTCCATCATCCTGCTAATCCCCCCCTGATCCCCCCCATCTCCCGCTGACGCCCATCTCTGCCCTTGATCTTTGACTTTGCCTGACGGTCTGACTCATCCGAATCTACACGTCTCCCACGACCTCCCGACGCCATCCAACCTGCTCCATCTCTCAGCTACACCCAACACCACCCGGTTCTCCTGACCTCCCAATACTCCCATTACTTCTCCAAGCTGTGACTCCCTACTTACTCCCTGCCCCCAAACTGACGTGACTAGCCCCATTACTCAGCTACCCCCCAACTATCCCTGACCACATGACACCCCCCTCAGAAGCTCCAACTGGACACCGCAACTCCCCCCAACCTTCCCATTACTTCCCTACCATATGACTCCCCCTTACCCCCTGCCCCCAACCCTAACTGACTCCACCCATCACTCAGCTACCCCTAAACATATTGACTAGCCCTGACCACCCACCACACCCCATTGTCCCCGACCCTCTGATTTCTTCCCGATGTGACTCCCCCCTTAACCCCTGCCCTCCACCCAACATGACTACCTCCCATCACCCAACTTCCCTTGACCCCACAACTCTGTCCTGACATGTCTTGACTAGCCCCCACCCCCAATTCCTACGATAGCCCCAACCCCTCCAAGACCGGACCTGACCCCACTTCACTCCCCCACCCACCCATAAGCCTACCTTCTTATTGTTTTATTTGTTTTTCCTTGTTGGTTTGTGTGCAAATGGATTGTGAAGTAGCTTATTTTCGTTTTTTTGTATCAAGGTATTGTTGATCATTCGTAAACAAAATATTCTCAAATGCATTCTCATAGGTACACGTGCATTGGCTCAGATGAGTTTTATTGCGTAGCATTCCAATAAAACTGTGATGCTTGGACACTTTTCCTGAACCCAGAGGGCATCAACATCACAGAGACAGCAGCCAAAAATCAAACACCCAGGAGCTGGACTTCAGCACTGGGGATATCCCCACAACCAATGGGTGTGTGTGTGGATCAGAGGAGGGTACTTGAGCACGGTCCCCTGAGTGTTGAGGCAGGAGTTTGGGGTCTGTGGTCTAGGGGCTCCAATGCGGCCAGGGATGAGTGTGCAGGGCGGGATCAACCAGCACAACTGGCTCAGTAGATGGAACTCAGAAAAAGCGGGACACATGGGGGTGGGTGAGGCTTGGGGGATTTCAGGGTCCTGGGGTGCAAGCCCTAACTGATTGTTGGTCCCTCTCCTTCTCCAATTCCTTATAGCAACCAAGATGGATGGAGTTGTTGACTCCGCACCGGCAGCCCTCACTGTGCTGGTGGCAGCCTAGGCTGGCAGACGCCGGACGAGGCGGCAGCAGCATTGAAGCAGATTAAAGGTGGCACACTGCAGACAGGGGGTCACCACACACCTTGCAGACCCGATCTCCCATCGGACCAGGGAGCGACCCAGAGGGGGACGCTGGCAACAGCCCAGAGTGTACAGGTGCCACTAGTCGTTCGAGGAGATGTCGGACAGCACGTGCCACAGTAGGCTCTGTCTCAACAAAGAGATGGTGCGGCACTTCTGCCATGTCCTTGCAGACTTGACAACACTTGGAGGAGGAGGACACCTGCTCCCAGTGCTGTGAAGATCACCGCAGCCTTGAACATCTATGCAACAGATTCATTCCAGGGCTCAAGCGGAGGCTTGCGTGGTAATATTCTGTGGGGTGGGGTGGGGGTGTGGTGCCAGCTGCCAACTTGTTGGGAGAGGGTGGCGGTGGTCAGGTGTGTGGCAGGCAGGACTGATGCCAGGGGATCAGTGTTAACACTCCCTTGTTGCCTGGTAAAGGTCGTTTGTCTTCTTCTTGCACTGGAATTGATCCTCCTGGTCATGCTGCCAGAACTCATGGCCGCTGCCACTGCCTCCAAGGAATGGCGGCCCCATTACTGGTCCTCTGACCCCCCTCGGGGGAACAGGGTGTCCCATCTCGCCAGGTTGGTATCCCCAAAGTGAGAAGCAAGTCTACGTGGTGCCGTGGTCATGTGCTGCCCGGGAGATGGCTCGGAGGGAGCAGTTTATGAGGGATTCCCTCTTGTTAGTGGGGACCTGCAAGGCGCAGTCCTGGTAAATCAGTTGGCGGGACAGCTAGTTGCGCTGTGAAGCTCGTGGGGGATCACGTCCAGCATCAAGTGACGTTAAAAACGGGCTGTGGTCTCGCTGACTCGGTCATCGGGAAGCACCTGAGAAGTCACGCCATGTACGGCACTTTGAACTTTTCCCATTAAATCGCGCCCAAGGTTAACATTTCGGAATGATCCTTCTGCAGGATTTAAAATACTTCCAACACATGCCAACGGCAGGCGGGTAGAGAAAGAGAAAGATTCTGGTCAGTCATGTGATCGAAGGACCGTTGGAGCCTCTACAATCACCATCAATAACTCCAGTCTACAAAAGGCGTGGAGAAGTGCATGTTGCCACAGAAACATTTTAATAAATAAATTTAAAGTGCCCAATTCTTTTTTTCTAATGAAGGCGCAATTTCGCGTGGCCAATCCACCTACATTGCACATCTTTGGGTTGTGGGGGTGAGACTCACACAGACACGGGGAGAACGTGCGAATACCACATGGACAGCGACCTGGGGCTGTAACCAAACCCAGGTTCTCGGCTCCATAAGCTGGCAGTGATAACCACTGCGCCACTGTGATGCCCTGTTACCACAGAAACATGGACTATCATATTAGAGGACATTGCAGATTCACTCAATCCATTCTCACCAGGTATCTTCAAAGGTTTCACATAAAGGTCATAACCTGGATGATGTTCACCCTCTTCAACTGAGGACACCCATGCTAACGTGCAAAATTTGTTTTCCTGGCTAAAGGTACTTCGCCCATACAATTCACCAATGAATCTGGGATCTTTGCTGATCTGGCACTGTTTTAAATAGCATTTCTGATTGCTATTGTTTAGGCTCAATGAAGTAAAACTATTCAAATTCAAGTCAGCAATATTTTGCCACTACCAAGCATGCATTAGTGCCAATATTGGAGGCTTACAGAGTTCCCTATGATGAATAAGCACATCAATTTGCTAACTTCATTTGAACAAATGCATGCTTATACTTGTGCTCTTTTCTGCCACATAGGGTCTGTTTGCTGTCACTTTTTTTTGCAGTTCAGCTATTTGTAATATTAATCTCTTGGAACTCAATGTAAGTTTAATCTTGTGCTTACATTTTATCTTGTAATGTATGTACTTGTTGTCCATTATATCTGTTACATGATGACTGATCATTAAGATGGAGTAGGCTTCGAGCTGACTTCTTTTCCACTTGACATTGCATGGTAGGACCAGATGTTACTGACAGAGTAGGAGTCAGAAACAGGTTCACAATACATTTCCCAAGGCTGTGGACATGTCCCACAGTTACAGTCTCATGCTGGCCCCGTGTGGTTGTTCAAGTCTGGTATCATTTTCTTCAAAAACTATTCCTTTGAAAATGAGCAACTAATAAAACAAAGCAATTCTATTCGCCACACATTCAGAATTAATTCGAACTAACAAAGAATGGGCCTGATTTAACCAAATGGGAACTATGTCCGATAGCGAGCACATTTAGCCACGTGTTTCTCAGCGCTCGCTGTGCTGAAAAACACAACGTTATCCAATGTGAATCCAGTTAATACGGGGCCTCAGCGGGGAATGTGCAGTTGAGGCCCCATTTAGTCCCATTTCCTGCGCTCGCCAAGACTCCTCAGTGCAGGGAGAGGTCGGGATGCCATTTCTAAATGGTGTCCCAATCTCTCGAGCCCCCGGCACAACTCCGAAAAGCCCCCAAGCCCCAAATCACTGTACGGGTGTCCCCAGGGTCCTTACCGCCCCCTCTCCACTCCTCACCTGCACATTAGATCTTGCAAGGCGTGGCCAGCTGGGTTGATCCCGGGAGTGGGGTGACCTGTCAGTTACCAGCCACGTTGCGCCTCGGTGCGCTGATTTTCAGGCGCAGCGTGGCCGGTAGATTGTGCCCAATATGTTTACTGCTTTTACTTAAGCAGTCCACTTGATTCAGGCCTCATAGTAGCTAAACCCCGAGTACAGACCCAGAGTCCTCGACCATTCCTCATATGACAAGTTCTTCATTCCGGGGATCATTCTTGTGAACCTCCTCTGGACCCTTTCCAAGGCCAGCACATCCTTCCTTAGATACAGGGCCCAAAACTGCTCACAATACTCCAAATGGGATCTGACCAGACCCTTATACAGCCTCAGAAGTACAACCCTGGTCTTGTATTCTAGCCCTCTTGACATGAATGCTAACATTGCATTTGCCTTCTTAACTGCTGACAGAACCTGCACATTAAACTTAAGAGAATCGTGAACAAGGACTCCCAAGTCCCTTTGTGCTTGTTTTCCAAAGCATTTCCCCATTTATAAAATAGTCTATGCCTAAATTCCTCCTTCCAAAATGCATAAGCTCACACTTTTCCACATTGTATTTCATTTGCCACTTCATTGCCCACTCTCCTAGCTTGCCCAAGTCCTTCTGCAGCCCCCTTGCTTCCTCAATACTATGTGTCTCTCTACAGATCTTTGTATCATCTGCAAAATTAACAACAGTGCCTTCAGTACCTTCTTCCAGATCATTAATGTATATTGTGAAAAGTTGTGATTCCAGCACAGACCCCTGAGCCACACCAGTAGTCACCGGCTGCTATCCTGAAAAATACCCCTTTATCCCTACTCTCTGTCTTCTGCCAGTCAGCCAATCCTCTATCCATGCCAGGATCTTACCCTTAACACCATGGGCTTTTAACTTATTTCACACTCTCCTAAGCGGCACCTTGTCAAAGGCTTTCTGGAAATCCAAATAAATCACGTCCACTGGTTCTCCTTTGTCTAACTTCCTTGTTACCTCCTCAAAGAACTCTAACAGATTTGTCAGACACGACCTCCCTTTGACAAAGCCGTGCTGACTCAGTCCTATTTTACCATGCACTTCCAAGTACTTCGCAATCTCATCTTTAATAACAGACTCTAAAATCTTACCAATGACCGAAGTCAGGCGAACCGGCCTACAAATTCCTTCTGCCTCCCTCCCTTCTTAAACATTGGTGTTACATTAGCCACTTTCTGGGACCCTTCCTGCCTCCAGTGATTTCTGAATGATCATCACTAATGCCTCCAAAATTTCCTCAGCTATCTCCTTTATGACCCTGGGGTGTAGTCCATTCGGTCCAGGTGACTTATCCACCTTCAGACCTTTCAGTTTCCCCAGAACCTTCTCCTTAATAATGGTCACTGCACTCACCGTTGTCCCCTGGTTCTGAGAGCAATAGTTTTTTGTAAATCAAGGGCATAAATCAATCTGGAATCAACATGGGTAGACGGAATTAGGATGTGGATTAACCATGATAACACTGAATGGCGGAATAGGTTCAAGAACTGTATGTACTTCTTCTGGTCCTATGTTCCTAGTTACGTGCAGCAATTGTTTTAACTTTAGAGTCCATTTGAGATTTGAAACAATTATTTTAAAGTGTTTGTATTTCACATCCATTGAGCAATCTGCATCCACCTGTTCTTAGATTAAACATAATCGGGTGGATCCTGATATTGTGTGACAATGCGCAATGGGTGATAGTGAATCTTCAGCCTGTTTACATCTGTTCAAATTTCTGTTCTTATTGAAAGTAAATTGAGATAAAAATCAGAAGAGATGTAATAATTAACTCCTGACCCAGGATCACCCCATTGACACAAAGTCACTCTATTAAGTTGATGAAAGCCCAAAAGATAACTAAAATTATAAATGGTCAAAAATGTAGCTTTAGGTTATTTATATTCATTCATTCTGTTCCAGGTCAACATTAGTTACCATGTTTTACAAATCCTGGGTTGAGACTGAAATCAAGGGAAATAGATAGATACCTCTGATAGTACTGATTGAAAACAGATGCATTCTAAAAGGAATATTGTTGTCTGACATCAAACACAAAGCATTCATTTCAATTTTGTTGTCTTTAAAGCTACTTTGAATAAGTGCAGGATCCCACAGAAGATCAATGTGAATCTAAATATTTTTGTAAGGAATTTTTGTTTCCAAATAAATGTGTAATTTCTAGTTAATCACTCACCCATACTTAGCCTATCCTTTGTGATGATACTCAACTGCCTAAGTTCCACTCTCTGATATTCAGTTCCCTAATCCTCTATGTTTCTTAATTTTCCTCTCCACCTTGAAGACACTCTCCAATGCAAGGATTTTGGTCTATGCTCCGAATCTCCTCAGCCATACCGAAACCAATAGGCAACCTTAAAACTTGAATAAATCAATTGCTAATAGATCACATTGCAAATAGAACTCAGGCCGAGCGATTTGCAGCCACTGCCAGACCACCAGATAAATTATAGATCAGAGGTCTATTAGATTGACAGATCTCAGGTAGATTAAACAATATACAGTACAAAGGGATTCCAGACTTACCAGATCCAGCAAGTCACCAGATAATTCAGGCTTGTAGAAGGATGGTGACTGTAGGAAGCTGGGGGACAGAGTTACCAGATCATGAAACAATTGCACATATCAGATCGTTGGATAGCACTAATTGCCACCAGAGAACTGGACAAATTGAACATATAACACATGACTCAATCAGATTGATACCTATTTATTAGATTGCTGCAAAGTTTCATCATTTAAGCCTACCCGTCCACCAACCAGCGTAGAAGAAAATCAAGATTCATACTGGCAGATATAACTTTGCTCAGAAGTTCAGATGAATGAATATGTAGATTTCAAGGCTGGAAAATTTGACTCCATAGCAATGCTAGTTTTGGTGCTAAAAGGAACAGTTGAGGTTAAAAAAATAGATGTTAACAATATTCCTGACAAAGTCTGCATCAATCACCATTCTGTGGAGGGTAGTCATAGATGGCAAATCATAGAATTTACAGTGCAGAAGGAGGCCATTTGGCCCATTGAGTCTGCACCGGCCCCTGAAAGAGCACCCAACCTAAGCCCACATCTCACCCTATCGCCGTAACCCAGCAACACCACCTAACCTTTGGACACTGTGGGGCAATTTAGCGTGACTAACCCACCTAACCTGCACATCTTTGGACTGTGGGAGGAAACCGGAGCACCCAGAGGAAACCCACGCAGACACGGGGAGAACATGCAGACTTCGCACAGACAGTAACCCAAGCCAGGAATTCAACCCGGATCTCTGGCGCTGTGAATCAACAGTGCTAACCACTGTGCTGCCTTACTGCCCCATGGTGATAGGGCAATAGGGCTGGATTCTCCGCTTCACCAGCCACATGTTTCTCGGCAGCGTGCCGTTCGCTGGCGGCAGGATTCTATTTTCCCGCCGCTTGTCAATGGGATTTCCCATTGAAACCACCCCACACCACTGGGAAATCCACTGGCAGAGTTCCGCTGTCAGCAGGAAAATTAAATCCCGACAACCGGAGAATCCCGGCCAGAATGTTCCATGTGTCTACCGGAAGAAAGCAGTGTGTGTAGATCATCTGCATCTAACACTGATTTGATACCTGAGCTGCTGGTTTGGACTTCACTACTCCTATTAATACCCGATCTCTAATATAACATGGGCCAAGGTCCATGAGCGACTCCTTCACATCAGCATTATTTAAAGGCAGTACCATTAGGTGAGGTGCTTTTAACTACCTACTTGGCAGAGTTGGCGGACGTATAGTTTGCTGAAGGAGTTGTAAAAGGTTTAAGTAAGAAGAGAGTGGTAATTTATGTTTGGAAGGAATTGAGTGCTTCTAAAAGGCTCTGAGTGTACAAACTCCTCCCAGTCATAGGATGTAGTTTCAATTTCCCTTAAGCTGCAGCATTAGAGGGAGTCGAAGCATGCTCAAGTATCATCTTTGTCTATTGCAACATTTAATGATTAACCATTCCTCAGTACAGCAGGCAGTCCATTCCACACCCTAACCACTTTGAGTAAAGAGCCTACCTCGGACATCCCTCCTCTCTCTCCCATCTTGAACCTTATAGTTATGCCCCCTTGTAACAGCTTCATCCACCCGAGGAAATTGTTTCTGAACGTCCACTCTATCTATCCCCCTCATCATCTTATAAGGCTTGGCACAACATCGAGGGCCGAAGGGCCTGTTCTGTGCTGTACTGTTCTATGTTCTATGTTCATCCACTTCAGAATTGTTATCCTCATTTAAACATCTTTCTAGAGCCTCATTACTCCCTAATTCTGAAACTTTGTTCATTTCTACCCCCCCACCCCCGCCACCTCCCGTGAATTAAAGCAGGGCTTCCAGAATGATAGTCATTATTTTGCAACATCAATGTCTGAAACTAACAACAAAGAGCAGCATATGAACCTTCAACATGGTGCTAAAAACCAGTTGTGTGGATCTGCTTCACAGTAAAGTTGATTTACTGGGCTATTTCCTTCAAGTAGCAGGCACTCCCGAAGGATTCAGATGGATTTTCACCTTGATATTCATAAGCTTACTTCAAATTGACAACCTTATTGAAACTTCAGTGTCAATTTAGGATAAGCACGACTAGAGAAGTATATTTTTTTTAAAAGTTCGGAAAACTCAGCTTTCAGAGAGCATGAACATATGGACACAAGCTGATATAGTGGATTGGTTTAAAACTGAGTTTCTCCTTTTAATGAGGAAATAATTGTCCTAGTTGCGGTAACTGAGAGTAATGAAATCCTTGCAGCAACTTGATCTTCTAATTGTCAATGGCAATAAGTTGGAGTTACATACGTTTCCAATACATTTATTTTCTCCAAATTGCCAACACTACAGAAGTTAAGTGGAATCTTAATGGCTGAGATTTTATGCTGATCCACGGTCCCTGTTCACACCCCCACTGCACCTACCCCCAAAATCTGAGGAAGGAGTCTTTCCTCCATTAGCTGCCTCAGAACCAAATGGCCAGCAGCTTTCTCCCCTCAGCAGTGCCACCGGGAGCTGTGGCGAATGCTGGGACTGCATCCAATCCCCAACAGTGGTGGTCACTGGAGCTGGATGGGGGTGATATCACCGGTGAGGCTGGCAGAGTGAATTAGTAAGAATTTGTGAAAGGCAGACTGTTGGCTAATTAATTGGATTTTTTGATGAAGCAACAGGAAAGTTGATGAAGGGAATGTGGTGGATCTTGTCCATCTGGATTTTAAGAAAACATTTGACAAGTACAATTTTAAAACGCTGGTTAATCAAACTGAAGCACATGGAATAGGATGGTCATTGACAGCATGGATAATAAAGTTGGCTTAAGGAGAGAAAACAGGTGAGTCATGGTAAATGGTTGTTTATCAGACTGGAGATTGGTAAAGAGTAGTGTTCCCCAAGATTCACTACATAGTTTGATATCAATATATAAATTACTTGAATATTGGAATGCAGATTGAAATTTCAAAATTTGCGATCATACCAAACTTTAAAGTGTAGCAAACGGTGCAGATGAGGCCAGCGATGCAGCAGGCCATGGAACGGCTGGCAGAACAGACAGCCCAGTGGCAGATGGAATTTAATACAGAGAAGTGTGAAGTGATGTGATGCATTTTGGCGGAAGGGATAGGGAGATACAACATTGAATTAATGGCACATTTCTATTGAGTGTACAAGGACAGAGGCACCTGGGGGTTCATGTGCTCAGAGCTTTGAAGCAGGATATATTTAGGGTGTGTTTAGCAACACACATGAGTTGTTGGGCTTCAAAAATAGAAATATTGAGTTACAGAAGTGTAATACCTTGAAAGGTTAGCGACCACCAAGTAGGTTAACAAATAAATGGTTTATTAAGGCAAATTACTATTTACAGGGAGTGCGATAAAGGCTACTGTACTCCACGACTCCAAACTCCTAACTAACTAACTAACACTAAAACCCGTGCTCAGCCATTGAACTCATACACACCAGCCCGATTGGCCCTGGCGGTCGCATGACCCTTTGACAACATGTCCCCTTACAGGGACACACTACCACAAAAAGCATATAAAGCTCAGGCTCAGCCACAACTAGAATCTTGGGTGGGATTCTCCGCGAACTGTCGGTGCGCACCATTCCGCCGGCGAGGAGTGGTGTGAACCACTCCGGCGTTGGGCCGCCCCAAAGGTGCGGAATCCTCCACACCTTCAGGGGCTAAGCCGGCGCCGGAGTGTTTGGCGCCGCGCCAACCGGCGTGGAAGGGCTTGGCGCCATGCCAACTGCCGCCGAAGGGCCTCTGCCAGCAGGCATGAGTTGGCGCATGCACGGGAGCGCCAGAATGTGCTGGCATCATCCCAGCACATGCGCAGGGTGGTTCTTCTCCGGCGCCGGGGTTTTGGCGGGGGTTGACAGCGGCCGGTGCGGTGGCAAAGAGTGCCTCCACGGCACAAGCCCGCCCGCGGATCGGTGGGCCCCGATCGTGGGCCAGGTCACCATGGGGGCAACCTCCAGAGCCAGATACCCCCACGCCCCCCCCCCCCCCCCCCCCCCCCCCGAGGACTCTGCAGGCCTCCCATGGAGCCAGGTCCCACCGGTAAGGATCTGCTGTGATTTGTGCCGGCGGGACACGCTGAAAACGGGCAGCCACTCGGCCCATCGCGGGCCGGAGAATCGCTGGGGGGGGGGGGGGGGGGCCGCAGCCAGCAACCGCCAACTGGCGCGCTGCGATTCTCGCCGCCGCCAAAACCCCGGTGCCGGAGAATTCGTCAGGCGGCGGGGGCGGGATTCACACCGCCCCCCGATGATTCTCCAGCCCGGCGGGGGGAGTCGGAGAATCCCGCCCATTGTGTCTGGTTCAGGTCACTACATTTTAGGAAGGATACTTCAAGGTTAAGCTGGAGAAACAGGGAGTGTTCTCCTTCAAGCAAAGGAGATTTGATAAAGTTGCACAGGATTATGATATGTTCCAGATAAGGTACAAAGAAAATCTGTTCCTAGAACAAAGAACAATGAACAAAGAAAAGTACAGCATAGGAACAGGCCCTTCGGCCCTCCAAGCCCGTGCCGACCATGCTGCCCGACTGAACTAAAATCTTCTACACTTCCTGGGTCCGTATCCCTCTATTCCCATCCTATTCATGTATTTGTCAAGATGCCCCTTAAATGTCACTATCGTCCCGGCTTCCACCACCTCCTCCGGCAGTGAGGTCCAGGCACCCACTACCCTCTGTGTAAAAACTTGCCTCGTACATCTCCTCTAAATCTTGCCCCTCGCACCTTAAATTGTAATTGACACCTCTACCCTGGGGAAAAGCCTCTGATTATGCACTCTGTCTATGCCCCTCATAATTGTGTGGACCTCTATCAGGTCGCCCCTCAATCTTCGTTGTTCCAGTGAGAACAAACCGAGTTTATTCAACTGCTCCTCATAGCTAATGCCCTCCATGCCAGGCAATATCCTGGTAAATCTCTTCTGCACCCTCTCTAAAGCCTCCACATCCTTCTGGTAGTGTGGCGACCAGAATTGAACACTGTACTCCAAGTGTGGCCTAACTAAGGTTCTATACAGCTGCATCATGTCTTGCCAATTTTTATACTCAATGTCCCGGCCAATGAAGGCAAGCATGCCGTATGCCTTCTTGATTACCTTCTCCACCTGTGTTGCCCCTGTCAGTGACCTGTGGACCTGTACACCTAGATCTGTCTGACTGTCAATACTCTTGAGGGTTCTACCAGTCACTGTATAAAACAGGAGCATCCGGAGGAATCCAACTCAGACACAGGGAGAACGTTCAGACTCCGAACAGATAGTGATCCAAACTGGGAATCGAACCTGGGTCCCTGGCGCTGTGAAGCAACATTGCTAACCACTGTGCTGCCATGCCACCCATACTATTGGTGCATGGTCCAAGGACTAGGTGACACAGAATATAGGTTTTAGAGATGTAGGGGTCAGGTGGAGAGGAATCTTTTACACAGGTCTTCCTGATGTCATGCCATGGTTTCTCCTGCAAAAGCAGTGCTCAACCTATTTTTTGCTCTCTGTCCATAGATGCTGCCAGACCTGCTGAGTGTTTACAGAAGTTTCTGTTTTCATTTCAGATTTCCGGCATCCACAGTATTTTAATTTTGTTCAATCTATTTCTATCTGCCTTACGATGATTCACAGAAAATGTGCACTGAAAGCATTGAGCAACCAACATTGTTCGTTACCTATACCATGTAATGTTTAGTACTGCTGGAGCACGAGAAACATAAGAAGATGCCCCATTCAAACAAACTTCCGCTTTTTCTTGGAGCAAAAACAAATGTACAAATTAAACAATTAATTAAAGAACACATCATAACCTGTACCTGAATATCTAATTGTGAGAATAAATTGGGAGACCTAGTCACTTTGCTGATGATATATGAATTCGGAATATACCATAGAGTCATAGAGTTTCACAGCACATAAGGAGGCCCTTCAGTCAGTCGTGTCTGCACCGGCCTTCAAGTAACTATCTATTCCAAACCCATTTTCCAGGACCTGGTACGTAGCCTTGTACAAGGCTATGTCCGGAGGAAGTGTCTAGTTGTATAATGGAAATATCGGCGAGGCCCCAGCACTCTGACTGGTGAGGGGCTAGCAGCCACACCATGTAAAACGCATGGCCTTTACGACATAAATGGCCAAAGAATTGCCGGGTCCATGGCCATGCATGAGCATGGCGACGACCTGTAGCAGTCGCGCCGTACATCATGGCGCCGGCCGCATGCGGACCTGACCTGCCAGATGGTGCCCCTGTGGACACCCCCCCATCACCCCACCTGAACCAGTCCCCCATCCACGCCGAAGCTCCTCCCCAACCCTGTCAAGTGGCATGTCTCCCCTCACCCGACCCCCCCCCCCCCCCCCCCCCCCCCCCCCCCCCCCCCCCCCGACTGTAGCGGCACTGTAACAGTCCACAGCCGCCATGCTAGGTTCATGAAAACTCATGTGAGCAAACGGGGCCCATGCCGTCGGGAACACGGCCCATCGGGGGCGGAGTCTCAGGGGAGGGCCTTCAGTAACTTCCTGAGGCCGTCCTGAGGGGTCGGAGCATCTGAAAACTGGCGCCGCCTCCAATTCTGTCGCAAAAACGGATTCTCCGCCCGATCGCCGATTACGAAATCAGATTCGGGGAACGGAGGATCCCGTACATTGTGTTGCAAGTGCTCATCTAAGTTCTTATTGAACGTTGTGAGGGTTCCCATCTCTACCACACTTTCAGATTCCTACCACCTTCTGGGTGAAAATGTCTTTCCTCAAATCCCTTCTAAACCTCCATTAAACTGTCTGAAAAATGAAAGCAACAGCACCATTAGTTCTCAGATTACACGGGCTTTGAGAATAATTAACTCTGTATACCTAACTAATTAATGTACTCCAAGCATCAAGGCATTTTATGCCTTTCTTTTCAAATTTATGCAATTGTTGTTGCAAAGAATTACCCATCAACTCAAGAAGACAAATTAATAAATCACTGTGTTGTGTTTTAAAAACAGAATGACCTGCCAAATAAGTTAATCTACTACAATAGTGAATTTAACCAGAAAGCTCATTTTAGACAGAGATGTGTTTTGGCAATAGCTTTTGCCAATTCCAAAGTAGCCATTTACCTGTACCGTATGTTCGTTCATTTTGTATTTATTATGTGGTTGAAATTCAGCACCTTCAACTCAAATACGTCTTGCTCCCTACAATGCAAAAGAGGCCAATGGAAATGTGAGACCATTGAAACCTCCAAACAGCATTTTATCACAGATATATTTACAGAATAGTGTCATGATTGACAAATTCCTTTCTAATCAATCTTTAAAGTCTCCTCTCTCGAGCAGAATTTCTCTTTTAGACAACAGATGTTTCTTGTCTGGCTAAATCAACTCATTGTTTTCATCACCAAGTATCTCATGTGCAATCTTCTTGGGAGGGTTTCTTGCCAACCTTTACTAGGTGGTGGCAAGTCAGGTGACAGCACTGATCAGCAGGCCATAAGAAAACTCTCAATAAATCAGACTATCAAAATGCTCGGTAGCCATTGATTTTGACAGCAGCAAAACAAAGATGAACAAGTCATTTGTATACATATTATGCTTCTCGTCCTGTACATTTTGATTACCAGGGTTGTAGTACACAAAAGCAGGATTATTTCCCCACTATTTATACAACGGGTGAGATTCTCCGTTTGGAAGATATGGGGTGGGATCCACCGTTGGCCGATGCCGAAAAGTGATTGGGCGGAGAATGGACTCCAACATCAAAATCGCAGTGGGCGCTGGTTTAACACCAAATTGGGATCATCAGGCACCCCGAAAATGGCGTAAAAGCGTCACTTGCCAGACGGCGTTTCAACACCATTGGCATATCATCTAACGGGCCTGACCCTCTATTCTCCAGTGCCTCTGCGATTCACCCCTTCCGATGGACCGAGTTCCCGACGGCGCGATTCACGAGTGCTCTCAAAAATCATAAACTTGCCTTTGTGGCTACTGAGAGGGATATCCACCTCGCTCCGCGACTGGGCCACCTTGCCTAGTGTCTGTACCATTCCGGCCAGCACCTGGGCAATGCCGCTACCATTTCAGCCATGGCCTGCTGTGACTGGACCATGCTGAGGAGCACCGCTGCAATGTTCAGGTGGCTCTGGTACATGGCTGCCTGTTTGAGGTCAGCCCTTCCCTGGGCCTCGGCCAGCGCCTGCCTGTAATGTCTCAGGCCTTGGACACACTGATCCATAGCTGAAACTGTCGCCACCAATGCCTCCACCACGGATGCTCCCCGTGCAGTGTCGGCCTGAGTAGCACGCTTCGGCGGAACCATCCCCTGCTCCTGCACCCTATTGGACTCCTCCACCTGTGCCTGCAGGTGCTGGATGCCTGCCATCATCCCCTCTTGTTGTCCCTGGCAGTCTGACTGCATCTGCACTGTAGTTGGGACTGGATGTTCCAGAAGCCCAGAACCCACCTGGATGGCAGCTGGTTCCTGGGGCCAGCCTGCCCTCCGACTGTCTGGCATCTTGGGTGATCCTACCTCCACCTGCTATACTGGATGCGATGTGTGGTACACACCAGATAGTGTCCCAGTCGACTCTTCACTAATGTGCCCAACCAAGGTAACAATCTCTGGGATGGTGGAGGGTGTACGAGACAGCTGTGATGGAAAGTCAGTGTCATCGTCTGACCCAAGCTCTGGGATGTCCAGAGTCTCGGGCGGAGGGCTGATGTTCGGACTACTCTCCCCATCAGTGCTTGGCTGTCTGGGGGGCACCAGCTCTGGCACTGGCTGGGGGTGAGGGACACCAGATGGACACGTCCCATCTGTTATGGTCCAGGATTTATAGAACCCTAAAGTGTATCATGGAGTTTACCTGACCCACAACTTTAAATAGATTTTGATTATGGGGAACACAAGGACCCACTTTACAGGTGTGATGTAACAGAGAACTAAGAGTATTTTTAAACAAAAACAATATTTATTCTATGAACCCAGTTAACATTTTATAAACATACACTGAACATCTTAGCAACCATCAATTCACATCCACCCTCCAAAGAATACAGTACTCTATAAGACATCCATAAGACTAAACCCGTTTTACAGAAGGACAGCAGGTTTAACTTCTCTACTGAGAGCAGTTACAACTTTCAAATCACCAACTGAACATTCTTCAGCTTGCAGAGATTCATAGACATCTTGCTGTGACTGCAGCTTCTCCAAATCTAAAACGAAACTAAACAAAGCCACAAACCAGCTTTCAGCTCAAAATGGAAGTGGAAGACCCACACTCTGACAGTACTGCTGCCATTTGAGATACGCACATTTCTTAAAGGGACTCTCACATGATACCTCCCCCCAAGAAAAATAAAGTAAACCATCAACTTCAAGATGGTTTCATTTTTCACCTTTTCACATTCCGTGAAGAAATATTGACAGTAAAGATAGTTTGTGTTTAACAGAACAAACATTTATAATAACATTTTCCATTTTAGTTCTTCTTCCTGTAACTCGTCATCACATTCGTGACAAAGCATCGGCTATCATGTTTTCTCGTCCTGCCACATGTATTATTTTAAAATGAAATGGCTGTAATAAACTCCATCGCAACAGTCTTGCATTGTTATTCCAGTATCACTCCAAAAACATCAATGGATTATGATCAGTACATATCATTGTGTCAGACGGATTGCTGGTCACATAAATGTGAAAATGTTGCAAAGCCAGCACCAAGCTCAAAGTTTCCTTCTCAATCGTTGAATACTTCCTCTGGTGAGAATTCAATTTCTTTGAAAAATAACCAATAGGCCGCTCGAGTCCGTCGTCGTCTTGTAGAAGCACGACATCTATGCCCACATCACTCGCATCAACAGCCACTTTGAATGGTTCTGTGTAATTTGGGATGGCTAACACAGGAGCAGTGGTTAACACAGCCTTCAGGCAGTCAAATGCCTGTTGACACTCCGCTGTCCACTTAAATTTGCTACGCTTCTTGAGCAAATCCATCAATGGAGCAACCACACTGCTAAAGTTTGGCACAAATTTTCGGTAAAATCCACTCATGCCAAGAAATCGCATTATTTCCCTCCCTTAATTCCATTGGCTGCAACCCACTTCAATTATATCATTTTAAAGCATACTTTCAATCTCTTTGTTAACCTGGGCCAATTTTAAAGGGTTAAGTATTGGAAACTCCCCAATAACTTTTGTTTTCACATGCCGTGGGACCATTCGACCCTGTCCGATTGTAGCCAAGGAAAGTGACTAGCTCTTTTCCAAATTCACTTTTGGCTAGGTTTACCACCAAACCCGCCTGCTGAAGTTGAACAAATAACTCCATCAGATGCTTCAAATGTTCTTTCCATGTCTGGCTAAAAATTACCAGATCATCGATGTATACCGCTGTTGCACGTTTTACTGTGGTTGTAAAACGCGTTTATTGGAGTGTATTAACACGCCTCCGTATTCGACGTGTGCTTAACACTACTAGGCTCTGTTCTATGTATTTATTCAGCTCTGGAGTCGCCAGGTGCCGTATAGACACCGTCACAAGTATTCCAAGGTCAAGTTCAAAGTAATAAAGACGATACACCGATTAGTAAGGTTCAAACGATCAATATTTATTATACAGTTATAATAAATACTCATGCACACACTAAGAGACTAAGCTATAACTAAACTTAAGTGATCAGAATACTTATCTAACAGGAACAGGCAAGGTCAGAGAACGAGGCCTTCGTCCTGGTCTTGTACTGCAGCCTTCAGCAAGCGTTCTGGTACTGGGGGTCTAGTGGGCTTGGATCGCGTAGCGAGCGTTGAACTTACGGTTTCGGCGGCTGGTGCTCAACGGCTGGAGTCAGGATGCAAGATGTCAGTCAGGGCCGGAGCACGGGTTTAACAGACCGGGCTATGTGGGGAATTTGCCTTTATACCCCTCTCTAATGTCCTTGCCCCCTTCTAGGCGGGCTCTACCTTTCGGTACCGATTGGAGCGTTTCCAAACGGTTACCTTCGAAATCCTCCAATGCGAGGGCCTTCCTCGGTGTTGGGGGGTGGTTTCGATATTCGTTACTTTGGTGCCATCCTGTCTGCGCAACCAATCAAGTGTTACATTGAGATGGAAATGTTGCCATTGTTCGTGCCTGGATCTGGGCTGCCTCATCAGAATGCTAAGCGCTTTGCCATTAACACCTTTGGCTTGGAGATCTTGCACCTGGCCAGAAACTGGTTTGCTGCTTGCAAAATGCTAATTAGTTGAGAGCAGACTGTCTGTTCTCACTAAACAGGCTTTTCCTTCTGTCTTCCATTTTACTTTGGCTCAGTGTCCATTTTGCGTGGCCAGCATGGCTACATTCCCTCCTTGTGATCCTCACAATCATAATATTGTGAAGGATCACCTATGTACGTTGCCTTCCTTGTGTTCTGACCTCTTGCCAGTTCCTGTTCTACTCTATCTTAAACTATGGGAAGAAGAGAAAAATTTTTTAACTAACATTTCTACTTGGCCCTATGTCAAAGGGACATGCATTACTACAACTGGGAACCTCTACCTATCACTATTAACCTTAACCTTAACTTAACATTTCATCACTCTAAAACCTTAACCATTCACACCACAACATCACACTTCCCAACTCGGCAGTCGAGTATGGAACAATATAATACATGGCTGAACTTTTTATTTACAGAGTGTTGTAATCAGTGAGGGGTTGAGGGGTTTGGTGGAATCCGAAGATGGGGGATTGAACTCTATAGATGGGTGAGGTGCTGGAACGAGAGGCTCTCCTCTTCCA
Source organism: Scyliorhinus canicula (assembly GCF_902713615.1). Taxonomy (NCBI): domain Eukaryota; kingdom Metazoa; phylum Chordata; class Chondrichthyes; order Carcharhiniformes; family Scyliorhinidae; genus Scyliorhinus; species Scyliorhinus canicula. The sequence continues at coordinate 90,457,872 of NC_052148.1, forward strand.
TTTCCTCAACCTGAGGGTCTGTACTAGTATGATGAGGATCGCGATCACCAACAGTGATTCGATTATATAGGACATGGAGTACCACGTCATGAATTTAGTGCACCAGGTCTGAACCTCGCTGATCAGGGCTGAGCACTGGGGGTTTGCTGTAATTGAAACATTTACGGTGGGGGTTGTGGGGGAAACGTGTCTTGTTTCCACACATATACACATAACATTTAGAAACAATAGGTGGGCTTCCATCATTTTGCTGTTCTTCTTCTTTCTCTTCCTTCTTCCTCCGGTATTGACAATCCTGGCTTCGACCTCTGTCTCGTCCTTTGAAACCTTTGGGATCAAGCACAGTATCTGTCAATACACAGTTTAAGACCTTTACTTGTTAGTGCATCTGTCTTTCAAAACCCAATTGACCCTTTAAAATGACTGGCTAAGTCACACCCTGTGACTCCCCTCATTTTTTTTTCAAAAAGCGAATTTAAAGACCAGCATACACCTAACAATCCTTCCTTCTGCGAGCCGTCTCGCAGGCTTTGCTGATTTACCATCCGAATGTTCCCGGATGTAAATAGCATGTGGGATGGCGGCCGAAGGGCTACCTAACTTAAAATGAAAACAAACTTTGAAACAAACTTCCGAATGAGTTGCGTATGGGCCGCGACGGGTACGAGTTGGATGGAATCCCCGGGTAGGGCGTGCTGTGCCATACCCGAGCTTGGCTGACCAAGTTTGGTTCTCAGACAGGGCGGGTCCTCAGTGCCGTTTGTCCACTGCCTGAGTAACCTGGAAAAAAAAAACGGGTACGAATGTGTTCATCATGACTTGCAGCCTCTATTCGCCGAATAGAGGGGCACCTAAAAAAAAAAACCAAGGGAGCCAAGATGCTCCAACTGAGGACATCACTGAAGTTCTCAGAGATATCTGCGGACAAGCTATTTGGCGTGTAGCCTTACAACTTTGGAAAAGATCTCCAATCAAACTGGGTTTTTGGAACCGAAGTTCTCAAAGGTTTCGGCAGAGAAACTTATTGTGTATGTGAGGTGGTCACAATCTTTTCAGCTGAAAAGAAGATGTCCATTCTCCAGCTGAACAATTTACAATCCTGAAAACAAACAAACATAAAACGAAGACAAACATACGTGCAGGTTCCATCAGAAAGGACATCGTTTCCCTCAAACGATTCCTATTTTACATCATCTGGACACCTCACTTTGAATCTGCCTCTGTGAACAGGGTCACAAAGGGGTTGCCGTGTCGGGATTCAGACATTGCGTCGTCCTGCTCTCCCGGATCCCACACCCTTGTGTGGATCAGGCATGAAACTTTGGAATTGTGTGACCGGGGGTCACTCTCATCGTTACGGACAAGTCTGTACGAATTGTCCCTGTGCCATAATGTAGTGTCGAGTGTGTTGTCGGGGTAGTCGGGGTCGGGTGGTGGTTCTGGATATTTGAGGTAGGTGACTTCCATGGGGTCACTGGAGTCGGGGTCGTAGTTGGTGCAGTGTGGGCTGTATGGCTGTGTGCTGTCGCTGTCTTCAGAGTCAGTGGCAGTCCTGCTGTCTCTGCTGTGGCAGCTTGTGGGCGTGTCGGGGCGTGGTCTGCAGTGGTCTGTGGGCGGAGTCGTGGGCGAGTCCGTGGATGAACTGGTCTGTGAGGGGGATGGTGGAAAAGTGTTTCTGGTGGGCGGGGTGAAGTGTTCTGCTGCATCCAGCAGTACATGATGAGCATGGTTAGACTGTGTTCCATACGCCTTAAGCTGGTTAATATGAAACCACGCGGTCTTCCCATTAGGATAATTTATCCTGTAAACGGAGGGGCTAATTTTGTCCGAAATTGAGTATGGGCCAGAATATTTTGGAGCCAAAAAACTGCTGGGGTTATAAACAGATAACATTACCTGTTGCCCAACCTGGAATTCTGTGGTGTGTACGGTCTTATTGAAACAGGCAGTGCGTTGCTGTCGGCGTTTCCCTAGCTGGACTGCGGCTGCGATCTGTGCAGACCTCACAGTCTCAACTAGATCTTTAACTGCCTTTTCATGTGTGAGGGCCGTCACTTTGGGGCTTGTCATGTCCAGTCCTAAAAGGAATTCTGTACCTTTCATAGGGCGTCCGGTCATGAGTGTATGTGGTGTGTATCCTGTAGATGTGGAGACAGTGTTCCTTATGAACATAAGTGCAAATGGGAGCACTGAATCCCATGTGGAATTGTTCTCTTGAACCATTTTCCTGAGGGTCGTTTTTAGGGTCCGATTCATGCGCTCCACAATCCCGCTGGACTGTGGATGATACGCAATATGGAAATTTTGTTTTATACCGAATATTGTCAGGACGTTCCTCATGACCCGTCCTGTAAAGTGAGATCCCTGGTCCGAATCGATACTTCGGGGTAAACCCCATCTCGTGAAGATGTGGTGGGTCAGGATCTTTGCAGCTGTCTTAGCTGTGTTTGTACGTGATGGAAATGCCTCTACCCATTTTGTAAAGGTATCTATCACCACCAGAACATACTTATAGCCATTCCGACAAGGGGGCAATGGACCTATAAAATCGATCTGGAGGTTTGTCCAAGGGCCGTTAACTGGGCGAGTATGCCGAAGTTGTGCTTTCTTAGAATACCGCTCCGGGTTATTCTGAGCACAAATCAGGCAATTCTCTATATAGTGTGTTACATCTGTCCTGAGATTAGGCCACCAACAGAGTTGCCTGAGGTGCCTCGTGGTTGAATCAATTCCTTGGTGTCCGTGGTTATCGTGAAATAAAGCGATCATTGCATTTCTATCCTGCTGTGGGACCACATAAAGTTGATCCTTAATAATCACACCCTCATGTGTGGTCAGTGCGTGTTTAAAGTGTTCGTACGCAGGCACAAAGTTTCCCTTGAAAACCTCCCTGAGGTCTCCATCCTGTTTCTGTGCTGCTACGAGATCTTTAACCTCTGTTTGTGAGACTTGTACTGCGCTCACAGGGGCGCTAGCTGGTGCGCTAGCTGGGGGGGTCCATAAGTGTCCTCTCCTGGAACCTGCCTTAGCTAATGCGTCGGCTTTTACATTCCCAGGGGGTGATGACCTATGGTGGCTGCGAACTTTTATTATGCCGAAGGTCCTGTCCTTCGCTCTCTCTAGAATATGCTGGAGTAGAGGGGCTGATGGAAGGGGTTTTCCGTCTGCGGATACAAAACCTCGTGTCCTCCACAGGGGCAGAAAATCTGTCAAACTGTTGCAGACATATAAACTGTCCGAATATATGTCTGCTGGGCTGGGGAAAGAATCGGGGTGGTCCACTATAGATGCTATGGCTGCTAGCTCTGCTGCCTGCGCGCCTAAGTGACCAGGTAACTTCAGTGCTATTTCCTCGAGAGCGCGCCCCTGCGCGTCCTCGACGTAGATGCCGCATCCTGTGATACGCTCACCATTTAAAACTGTGGATGAACCGTCCACGTATATCTTGAGGGGTCCACACGTGTCTGTGTGTGGGGTGCCTTGTGTTGGGTTTCCTAGCTTCCTGGTGGGTGTTTTTGCTATGAAGGGGCCTGTGTTATGCAGGGGAGCTACAATTTCACAGTCATGGGGCTGTCCGGGGTATTGGAGGTTGTCTGCTAAATATGTGTGTGTGCGTGTCCGTTTTACAGTAATGTCCCGTCCTTGTAAAAGTAGGGTCCACCTAGCTGCCCTAATCTGGCTAACTGAACCGTCCTTCAGTCGACCGTCTAGTAGTAGCTGTGTGGGTGTGTGTTCGGTTAGAATGGTGATGGGGTTTAGTCCGGTTATGTATGAAAAGTACTGTACTGCCCAGAAGACAGCAAGGAGGTGCCTCTCACAGGCTGAAAATCCTTGTTCAACCGGGTCTAACAGTCGGGAGGCATAAGCCACTGGTCTTAGCTGCTCGTGCCGTTCCTGAAGCAACACGGCCGAGAGGGTCAGATCTGTGCTAGCTACCTCGATTGCGTACGGGGAAAGTTGGTCTGGGACTAGCAGCGCGGGTGCTGCACTAAGGGCTCGTTTTAACTCCTCCACAGCGCCTGTATGCTGCGGAAGCCATTCCCAGGGGGCTCCTTTCTTAAGGAGGTCTGAGAGTGGGGCTGCTTTTGTCGCGAATCCGTCGATGTGTTTCCGACAATAACCAACCAGTCCTAAAAACGACCGGAGGGCTGAAACATTCTGGGGAAGGGGCAATTTGACAATCGAATCAATTCTTTTGAATTCGATCTCGCGTTTGCCGTGCGTGATGACTGTTCCCAAATACATCACTTTACTTTCCAATATCTGGGCCTTTCTGGGGTTAACTTTACATCCAATTGAAGTCAACAATTCCAGGAGTTCGGCCAGAAGCGAAATGTGCTCTGCCTTTGTGTCTGTCTGCAGTAGTAGGTCGTCTACATACTGTACCAGACATTCGGGGTGGGAGAATTTCTCTAGTCCACTTGCCAGCTGTCGGTGGAAAATGGAGGGTGAATTGTGGAATCCCTGTGGGAGGCATGTCCACGTATACTGCTGAGTTTTAAAAGTGAATGCAAATTTGTATTGGCACGCTTTTGCCAATGGTATGGACCAGAATCCGTTACTGATATCCAATACCGTGAAGTACTTGGCGTTGAGACCCTGCATGAGCATGGTCTCGGGACTAGTAGCTACCGTTGGGGCTACTGCGGGGGTTACTTTATTGAGTTCCTGATAATCGATGGTCAGACGCCATGATCCATCGGGCTTCCTCACTGGCCAAATAGGGGCATTGTTGGTGGAGGCTACCGTTCTAAGTACACCTTGGTCCAACAAGCTACCTATAACTTTTTCTATTTCCACCTCTGCTTCAAGGGGAAATCTGTATTGCTTTTGCGGTCGGGGGTCCTGTCCGGTAACATGAACTTGTCCAGTCATTCTGCCACAGTCATGACGGTGACTTGCAAATGCTGTCCTGTGTTTGTTCAGTAATGCTTTAATTTGTCTGTCTGTGTGGAGTGTAGTCAGGTCGAATGAGTACTCTCCCACTGCGCTAATCCGATTAGCGTAGTCTCCTACTGTGAGGGTGGCTGGTGCTCTGTCTGCTCTTGCCATTCGCCAGACACACTAGTTTACTGGGTCGAACGATAAGCTGTGTGCGTTCATAAAATCAATCCCTAGGATGTGTTCTGCTGTCCTGGGAAGATTTACTAGAACTACGGGGTGCCTTGTGCTAATGTTCCCTAGCTGAATTGCTATGGGTGCTGTAATGTGTCCCTGCTGCGAGTGTCCGGTGAACCCGCTAAGTGTAATGGTGGATGTGGTCGGCCACGTGTCTGAGTGTGCCGTGGTTGTAGAGTTAATGGTGGTGCGGGATCCTCCTGTGTCCCAGAGTAATTCTATGGGCTTCCCTTTGACTTTCGCTGTGACTACGGGCCTCCCTGATGGATCCCATAGTGTGTCACAGACCCAAGTGGGGGAGCCCGGACACCGTCAGTCCGTCTCGTCCACATTGGTGGGTCCTGACTGTACTGTAACATTATGGATCGGTTTTGACTTATTGCGGTTCAGAGTGCCTGTCTGCTGGCCTCTCTGAGATCGCTGGGGTGCATTGCATTCCTTAGCCCAATGCCCTAACTGTCCACAGTTATAGCATTCCTGTCCTTTCTGCTGAGGGCTGCTCTTGCCTTCATTTACCCATGCGGGCTTCTGGTGCTCTCTGACTGCTTGGATATCTGCAGCAGCCTGAGCCTCTTCTGGGGATCTAACTTTGCCTTTTTCCTGAAGCGATTGCTCCCAAGCGCGGGACAACCTTTTCAGGACCCATTTCTCGTTATGGGCCTCTTCTGAGGGGTCATAGCTGTTGCAAGCGCTCTGTCCTGCTTCTGTTGCGTGGGAGATTATTGTGCGCGTCCATTTAACCATGTTTTCGCGGGTTAAATGCGCTCTATCTAATTGTCCAAAAACTGCGCTGAAATGAATCCACAGCCTTCCTGCGAATGCTGTGGGGTGTTCGGATCTTTTCTGCCTGCATTTGTTTAATCCTTCTACTGGGTCACCTCTATTGTACCCTATGGCATCTAAAATGGCGGTGTGCATCTCCTCTAGGCTGCCTCCTGCCACGTTCTGTGGGTCGGGGAGGGCTGCTACTACACTTTGGTCTAAACTCAGAACTGTGAGCTTAACCTGCTCTCTCTCATCCAGGCCGTACATGGTAGCCTGCTGTTTAACTTTTGCGAAAAACTGGTGGGGGTCTGCGGTGGGGAGGAACGGAGTGATCTTTTCACACGCGTCCCTTAGCTGGGTTACTGTTAAAGGGGTGGTGTAGGTTATGTCTGGGGCGCCTTCTGTCTCGGCTTTTCTCTGCGTGGTTACGGGATTCATGGGTGCGGTTATGGTCTGAGCTGTGGGGGGTTGGGGTGCCTGTCGTTTTTGCTGAGCTGCTGGCGCACATGTTCCCTGAACATAACGCTGCGCTGTCTCACTTAATTCCTGCCAATCTGGGGCATTTTCCCCATCTAACTGTGCTCCAAAGGTGCTTTGGAAGCCATTCTGCACCGAAAGCAGAGATTGCAATTCCGCAATCTGTTTCCTGCATTTCGCGTGGTCAACTGTGCTTTGTCTTTGTTCGGTCGTTGCAGCATGGAGTGCTCTCAAAGCTGCTTTGAGATCAGAACATTGCCTCTGCAATGCCTCCACCTGCTTTTCTGATTCCTGTCTTATCAGAACGGCACGTTGCACGTCCTGATAGGCTTTCTCATACTGGGTCTGGGAACTGCTCAGATGAGCTAGACAAGACTGATGAGCCCTTTTGGCATCATCCACCTCTCTATCCTTCTCTGCCAACTTCCCTTTGAGATCCAGATTCTCCTTCTCGATGTCCCTGACATCGACCTTACTCATCCTATTCCTCTCTTCTAAATCTGTCCGGAGCGTCCTGATGACCTCCTCTGCGCCTCGCAACTGTGCCAAACAGGACACAATCGCCATCGGCTTGCGTGCTTTACCTAGGTTCTTTTTGTGTATTTGAGAGAGGTTCTCCCACCAAGTATGACCTATACTCCCGGGACCTGTCTCCTCATTTGCACAAAACTCTTTCCAAAGGGGCCATCCCTTTCCCTGCAAATATTTGCGGAGTTCCAGCTCCCACGTGGGACACTGGCCTACTCTGCTACTGTTGCTGGTCGCTGCGACCACAAACGTTTCTGGATCCATCAGACGTTCCATTGCCTGCATGGCCATTTCCTCTGACTCTCTTTGTATAATTTGGAACAGGGGGTTGTTGGGGTTGTGTTTCAAGAAACGGGTACGGCTTACGCTATGTTCCGTTAACAAAACTACCGAAAGTTTGTCGCAACAAAAAGCTTTCAGTTTTACCTTACAGCCCTGTTAGTACGCATGCACTAAACACACTTCCGAATTACGCTTATTATTTTGAACACCTTGAATACTTGTGATCTCTTTCTTTTTCTGCAATTTGGAGTTCTAATTCAAATTTCAGGGTCCTGGACGGTGTGGTGTTTCCACTTACAACCGTGTCCCGTCAGGAGGTCGCCACTAAATGTTGCACGTTTTACTGTGGTTGTAAAACGCGTTTATTGGAGTGTATTAACACGCCTCCGTATTCGACGTGTGCTTAACACTACTAGGCTCTGTTCTATGTATTTATTCAGCTCTGGAGTCGCCAGGTGCCGTATAGACACCGTCACAAGTATTCCAAGGTCAAGTTCAAAGTAATAAAGACGATACACCGATTAGTAAGGTACAAACGATCAATATTTATTATACAGTTATAATAAATACTCATGCACACACTAAGAGACTAAGCTATAACTAAACTTAAGTGATCAGAATACTTATCTAACAGGAACAGGCAAGGTCAGAGAACGAGGCCTTCGTCCTGGTCTTGTACTGCAGCCTTCAGCAAGCGTTCTGGTACTGGGGGTCTAGTGGGCTTGGATCGCGTAGCGAGCGTTGAACTTACGGTTTCGGCGGCTGGTGCTCAACGGCTGGAGTCAGGATGCAAGATGTCAGTCAGGGCCGGAGCACGGGTTTAACAGACCGGGCTATGTGGTGAATTTGCCTTTATACCCCTCTCTAATGTCCTTGCCCCCTTCTAGGCGGGCTCTACCTTTCGGTACCGATTGGAGCGTTTCCAAACGGTTACCTTCGAAATCCTCCAATGCGAGGGCCTTCCTCGGTGTTGGGGGGTGGTTTCGATATTCGTTACTTTGGTGCCATCCTGTCTGCGCAACCAATCAAGTGTTACATTGAGATGGAAATGTTGCCATTGTTCGTGCCTGGATCTGGGCTGCCTCATCAGAATGCTAAGCGCTTTGCCATTAACACCTTTGGCTTGGAGATCTTGCACCTGGCCAGAAACTGGTTTGCTGCTTGCAAAATGCTAATTAGTTGAGAGCAGACTGTCTGTTCTCACTAAACAGGCTTTTCCTTCTGTCTTCCATTTTACTTTGGCTCAGTGTCCATTTTGCGTGGCCAGCATGGCTACACCGCACAATTGGATAATTCGGAAACAACTTTGTTAGTTAACAGTTGAAATGTGACTGGGGCGTTTTTCATGCCAAATAGCATAACTTTGAATTGGTATATACGATCTGGAGTCACAAAAGCTGAAATCTCCTTTGCCCTTTCGGATAAAGGTACCTGCCAGTAACCTTTAAGTAAATCCAGTTTGAAATAAAAGCCGATTGTCCCACTTTCTCAATGCAATCCTCCAAGCGTGGGATAGGATAAGAGTCCGTTCTTGTTACTGCATTAAATTTTCTATAGTCCACACACAACCATTGGGTACCATCCAGTTTTGGTACCATCACTATGGGTTAGCTCCATTGGCTGCAACCCACTTCAATTATATCATTTTTAAGCATACTTTCAATCTCTTTGTTAACCTGGGCCAATTTTAAAGGGTTAAGTCTGTATGGATGTTGTTTAATTGGAACAGCATTTCCCACATCTACATCATATGTAGCCATTTTAGTACTTCCCAATTTATCTCCACAACTTGCCCATGTGATATCAGTAACTCTTTCAGGTCAGTCCGTTTTTCCCAATTTTTAAGAACATCCTCCTTTTCCAATTTAATTTGAGGTAACTCAAATTCACAGTCATCTGGATTTGGTTCGTCACTTTGAGTTTGAATCATTAAATCTTCCTTTGTTTACTCTCCTTCCCTTTCAAAGTACCTTTTCGGCATATTCATGTGACACAAGCAGTGAGTTTTCCTTCTATCCGGCGTTTTTACCACATAATTCACCTCATTTAATTGCCTTTCAATCTGATAAGGTCCACAAACCTTGCTTTTAAAGGTTCACCTACCACTGGTAACAATACTAAAACTTTATCTCCACTGGCAAAACTACGAACTTTGGATTTCTTGTCAGCTACCCATTTCATCACATGTTGTGCACCTTTTAAATGCTGTCTAGCCAATTCACCTGCTCTATTTAATCGTTCCCTAAAATTTGACACGTAATCCAATAATGTAAGCTCCAATTTCTTACTCACCAATTTTTCCTTAATCAATTTAAGTGGTCCTCTTACCTCATGACCAAAAATTAGTTCAAAAGGACTGAATTTGGTTGACACATTAGGTGTATCCCTAATTGCAAACAGTACAAATGGAATTCCTTTAGCCCAATCCTCTGGATAATCTTGACAATAAGCCCTCAACATTGTCTTTAATGTCTGATGCCACTTTCTAATGCTCCCTGCAATTCTGGATGGTACGCAGTTGATTTAAAGTGTTTTATTTCTGAGCTATCCATGAGTTCTTTGAATAACCTCGAGGTAAAATTTGATCCTTGATCCGATTGTATTTCTGTGGGTAGCCCATACCGAGTAAAGAAATGTAATTAACTCCTCCACAATATTTTTAGCTGCAATATTGCATACTGCAATGGCATCTGGAAACCTAGCAGACAAAAGATATTGATTACCACTTTTCATTTTAGGAAGCGGTCCTGCGCAATCAATTAGGACCCTTGTAAAAGGTTCCTCAATTGCTGGAATGGGTATTAAGGGCACTGGTTCTATCACTACTTGTGGTTTCCCTATCACTTGACATGTGTGACAGACATGATCAACAAAATTTAACTACATGTGGGCCTCACTACAGTGGGCCTGACGGTAGCATGGTGGTTAGCATCAATGCTTCACAGCCCCAGGGTCCATGGTTCGATTCCCGGCTGGGTCACTGTCTGTGTGGAGTCTGCACGTCCTCCCCGTGTGTGCGTGGGTTTCCTTCGGGTGCTCCGGTTTCCTCCCACAGTCCAAAGATGTGCGGGTTAGGTGGATTGGCCATGCTAAATTGCCCGTAGTGTAAGGTTAATGGGGGGATTGTTGGGTTACGGGTATACGGGTTACGTGGGTTTAAGTAGGGTGATCATTGCTCGGCACAACATCGAGGGCCGAAGGGCCTGTTCTGTGCTGTACTGTTCTATATGTTCTACATCTGTATGTAGTCCAGGCCAATAAAACATTTTTTGGATTTTTGCTTGAGTGTTCCTTACTCCCAAATGACCTCCCACTGGTACCTCATGTGCTACTCGCAACAGTTCCTTTCTATACCCTACCGGCAATACTACTTGATGAGCTTCTGCCCACTTTTCATCAGCCTGCAAATGTACAGGTCTCCATTTTCTCATCAAATCAGCACTTTTCCGGTAATAACACTCTGGTATACACTCACAAACCCCACTGTCTTATCCTGTTTTACCACATTTGCCTTCCCAGTGCTTTTCTTCAACTACCAACACTATGACTTTACATGACCTAGTTTATTACAGTGAAAATATTTGAAATTTTAATTTCTTTTCCACCCTCCTGGATTTCCTTTTTAATCTGAGGTACACTCTCCTTATTATCTCCCATCAGATCATTTTTACCTTTACCACTTGAGTATTTCTCATGTCCCCAGTTTCTATCCCTCACAGGCTTAAACTGATGTCGGAAACCAAACTTTTATTTTTGAACTAATTCATAATCATCTGCAATTGCTGCTGCTCATCTCACTGTTTTAACCCTCTGCTCTTCCACATGAGTTCTCACTACATCAGGAATTGAATATTTAAACTCCTCCAAAAGTATAATTACTCTGAGAGCTTCATACGTTTGGTCTATTTTCAAAGCCCTTATCCACCCATCAAAATTACTCTGTTTGATCCTTTCAAACTCCATGTATGTCTGACCAGAAACTTGCTTAAATTTCTAAACCAATTTTAACTGACTGTCATGTTTCATGGGCATTTTCTGAAGTTCAAACGCTCTCTCTTTTTCTTTTTCCCTGATCTGTACCTCACTTTCTCTTTCTTTTTGTTTTGCTAGAGCCATTCTTTCTTTTCTCCTTTCTTCTCTCTCCTTTTCTTTTTCCTCTCTATCTCTTTCTCTCTCTTTTTCTTTTTCCTCTCTATCGTATTCAAGCTGCTTTAATTCTTTTTCATGTTCAAGATGCTTAATCTGCAACTGAATCTTTGCCATTTCCAATGAGTCAGACTGTATCTAAGGGAATTGTAAATGCCACCTGCCGCGGTAAGTACCTCTTCTTTTCACATGCTGTCAGGTAAAGTTAACTGCAATGTTTTTGCCAAATCTAAAAGCCTTTTCTTTGTCTCTGTTTGTAAGGTACTGTGTGTGACCTTATCCAACACCAAAAACTTCTGAGCCTCTGAAAGAGCCATTGTCCACAACACCCTCCCTACTTAAAATGAAATACCACACCTGAAAAGCAACCACAAATATGCTCGCCCTCACTATCTTTAAGTTCACTAAGCCACCCAATAGATAGACTTTTATCCCTCTCGAGCCCCCAATTTGGTATGGCCTAGAATTTAGAGAACCCTAAAGTGTATCATGGAGTTCACCTGACCCACAACTTTAAATAGATTTTGATTATGGGGAACACAAGGACCCACTTTACAGGTGTGATGTAACAGAGAACTAAGAGTATTTTTAACCAAAAACAATATTTATTCTATGAATCCAGTTAACATTTTATAAACATACACTGAACATCTTAGCAACCATCAATTCAAATCCAAACCCCAAAGAATACAATACTCTATAAGACATCCATAAATCAAAAACCCTTTTTACAGAAGGGCAGCAGTTTTAACTTCTCACTGAGCTATACCATTTTCAAATCACCAAATGAATATTCTTCAGCTTGCAGAGATTCATACATGTCTTTCTGTGATTGCAGCTTCTCTAAATCTGAAACAAAACTAAACAGAGCCACAAAGCAGCTTTCAGCTCAAATGGAAGTGAAATCCCACACTCTGACATTACTGCTGCCATTTGAGAAACACACATTTCTTAAAGAGACTCTTACATGACACACCTCCGGCAGGTTCTGCAAGCCACAAGACAATACGTATGATTAGACAGCAGGCTGGGGGGGGGGGGGGGGGGGGGGGGGGGAGGGTTGCTCTGCCCTTCTGGGTCAGCTCTCTGGTGACTAGGCCATGAATCCCCAAGTGCCACGAACAAGTGCATAAAATAATCAAAAAGGCAAATGCAATGCTAGCCTTTATATCTAGATGATTGGATATAAAGGCAAGATGTTATGCTGCAACTATACAAAACCCTGGTTAGACCCCACTTGGAGTACTGTGAGCAGTTCTGGGCACCACACCTTAGGAAGGATATTTTGGCCTTGAAGAGAGTGCAATGTAGGTTTACTAAAATTATACCTAGACTACAGCGGTTAAGTTACAAGGAGCGAATACACAAATTAAGCCTGTTTTCACTAGAATTTAGAAGGGTAAGGGGTGATCTGATTGAAGTATTTCATATATTACCAGGGAAATAGAAGGCTAGACCATTCAGGAGAGATGTTAAGAAGCACTTCTTCACTGAAAGGGTGTTATAGGTTTGGAGCCCTCTACCACAAACAGCAGTTGTTAATTTTAAATCTGAGATAGATATATTTTTGGTTTGCAAAGGTATTAAGGGATAAGGGATAGGTGTGACACGCTGGCAGATAGGGATGACACGTTGGCACAGTGGTTAGCACTGCTGCCTCACAGAGCCAGGCACTGTGTGAAGTTTGCATATTCTTTCCGTGTGTGCATGGGTTTCTTCCGGGTTTTCCGGCTTCCTTCCACAGTCCAAAGATGAGCAGATTAGGTTGATTGGCCATGATAAAATTGCCCTTTAGTGTCCAGGAATGTGCAGATTAGATGGAGTTACGGGGTTAGGGTGGGGGTGTAGACCTATGTCGAGTGCTCTTTCAGAGGGTCAGTGCAGACCAGTTGGGCCGAATGGCAGCCTTCTGCACTGTCGGGATTCTATTCTATGATATGGGCCAAAGGCAACTATATGGAGCTAGGCTGCAGATCAGCCATGATCTCATTTAATGGCAGGACAGGTTCAAGAGGTTGAATGGCCTACTCCTGTTCCTAATTCCTATGTTCCAATGCCATGGGTGTGGCAAGTTGGCCATTTTAAAGTGGCCTGTCATTCCAGGGAATCAGTGTTTACAAGGCAGAAGGAGAAGTGTGTTAAAGGAACCTGCATTCAAGAAATTCAGGACTTTGAAAAGCAGGAAATCATTTTCCTCGGAGAAATAAAGAAAAATAAAAAACAGTGTTGGAGTGCTGACAGCAATGTAAATGGGTATCTGAGCAAACTTAAGCTAGATACAGGAACTGATGTCTCAGTTTTGTCTGACAGAGTTTCATAGCTGAATAAAATGACACACCAACTGTCCTCTGTTAAACTCCAAGGACTACAGGAGAATATTGCAGATCTTTCATTTCTCTTTGTGGAGAGGCCAGGAAAGCGGGATCACCAAGAATGATGGTGACCACCCATAAGATTTGTGAACAATTTTTTTCCCCAATTAAGGGGCAATTTAGTGTGGCCAATCCACCTACCCTGCACATCTTTGGGTTGTGGGGGTGAGACCCACACAGACACACGGGAAGAATGTGCAAACTCCACACGGACAGTGACCTGAGCCGGGATCGAACCCGGGTCCTCGGCGCCATGAGGCAGCAGTGCTAACCATTGCGCCACCGTGCTGCTCCCATATGTGAACAATTTCTTGGAGAATTTTTAAATTAATGGAGAAACAAATTCAGCAATGCATAACTGAAAGCTGCTAACTATCTGAACATGATCCAGATGCCTGGCACTGTGTGGATGATTCATCAGACACCAACATTGGGAGTGTCCTAAGGCCCATGAAAGGCTATTTTTCTTTATTTACAGCGAATTAACCTAAAACTATTCCATTCAGTAATTTCCAGTTATTCACAAATAACCAAAGTTTGTTAAATTCTGACTAACAATTGAGTCTGACAGACACACTAGTGTAGATGCCAGACTAGGTAGGTACACAGGACTAAGTGATTGTGTGAACATGTGGCAAAAACATACAAATTATAGGTATCTTGACCTTAATCTGTTCTTTAATTAGGAGTGCAAGAGAATGAAGCCACTGCAGAGGCAGATGATCTGTTAGAAGGAGTCCCGGACCTTACTAAGCTCTTTGATTCCATTGCCAATCATCGTGAAGTTAGTTGTGTCTTTTGAGGAGAATTACCCTTTTGTTGAAGAAGGTAATAAAGAAGCAAATTTGTCTGCTTATTACATTAAACCCACCAATGATATACAACAACAACTGCAAGCAGTCAGTAAAACCCTATCCAAGGAGAATTAAATGCTTAACTCCAAACTGGAGAGTATCTCAGAAAAAACTTTAAAGTCCAACATCAAATGAAGCTTGAAAATGATCAAATTAACCATGAGTTGGAGAAGTCTAACTATCAAAAAGACAATGCTGAACTACAAACCCAGCTATTAGCAGTCACGCAGCACTACCAAGAGAGATTTACACATTAGAAATGGTGCAGCATAAAAAAGTGAACATATTGCAATACAGAGTGTATAAATGCTGGTCGGGATTCTCCGACCCCGGGCCAGGTTGGAGAATCAGCCGGTGGGGGGGGGGGGGGGGGGGGGGGGGGGAGGGATGCTCGCGACGTCAGTCCGCTGATTCTCCGGTGACCGGAGAATCGGCACCATTGGCGCCGGCGCGGTCAGCGGGACACCGGTCGGGGGTCGCTCTATGCGGACCCCCCTGATGATTCTGCGATGGGCCGAGTGCCCACCGGGATGGGCCAAGTCCCGCCGGCGGCGCTCATGTGTGGTCCTACCCGGCGGACCTCAGGGTTCATGCTGCAGGGGGCGGCATGGTGGGGGGGAGGGGGGATCCGACCCGGGGGGAGGCCTCCACGGTGGCCTGGCCTGCGATCAGGGCCTACCAATCGACGGGCCAGCTTGTCCTGTTGGGGGCCTATGTTCCTCCGCGTTGGGCTGCTGTAGCTCTCCGCCATGTTGCATCAGGGCCGGCGTGGAGAAGGCAAGCCATGCGCATGTGCAAATTTGCACCGGCCATAGCACGCATGCGCGGACCCGCAGAGCCCATTCTGACACTGGTATCAGCAGCTGGAGCTGCGTGAAGTGCTCCAGTGCCGTGCTGCCCTCTGTGCGGTGCAGGATTACTGCTTCTCGGGGCCTGTTGACGCCGTCGTAAAACGCAACACTTAGCCTCAGGATCAGAGAATCCTGCCCGCTGTATCCCATCGAAGGAAATGGTCACAGCATTGGATGAAAGAGTTAGCTATCTGAAGAAGTGCTGACACAAGCTGTCTTTCCTAATACTACTTAAACTCTTGTAGTAACAGCACGAGACATTGATGTTGAACGTTCAAGCAAGTCTACAGACAAGTATGACACAGAAACTCCAATAGATCCTGGTGCTGAAATTTATTCCATTGTTGATGATGGTAATATCCTACTTTTTGCAGCTGATCTTGCGATCTCATTGCTGAAACAAAGCAGCCTCACACTGAAGCTAGTGTGGAAGAGATACCGCTACCTACAGAAAGAAAAATTCCGACCTCAGAGCTGCAGGCTCACCCTCCTTTTCTTGTCTTCAGCAGTGTCCTCAGGATGTTCTTTGTTCCCCTTTTTATCTATTCATTCTTCACTCAGGGTTAAGAATAGCTGTCTTTTTAGAAAGTTTTTTTATGGCATACTTATGGACAAAATACCTGTTTGTACATGAACCCAATTTCTTGCAGCCCCCTCCGCACCCCCCCCCCCCCCCCCGCACCCCCCACGAGAAGGAAATATCCTTGTTGACTTCCCATGACCTCTTTTTAGACAACATAGTTATTTCTAAAATACAAAGGGCGCGATTCTCCCAGAGGGGGAGAAATCGTAAGGCTGGCGTCAAATCCGGGCGGGTTTGACGGCAGCACCCCCCCCCCCCCTCCCCGACCGGGAACCGATTCTGGTCCCCGGTCGGGGCTAGCATCCCGACGCCGTAAACTCCGGCATCGCGGGCTTAACGAATTTCGTTAAGCCCGCTTGCCAGAGTTTGCGCCGGCTGACGCGTCATATGACGTCAGCCGTGCATGCGCGGATTGGAAGACTCCAACCCGCGCATGCGCGGATGACGTCATCGCGCATTTGCGCGAAACCCGTGCATGCGCGGGCCGGGTTGCCCCTCAGCCGCCCCGCTAAGTGATACAGCGGGGCGGCGGAGGGACAAAGAGTGGGCACTGATCGCGGGCAGCGGGTCCGATGCCCGCGATCGGTGCCCACTTATGGCGGGCCCATGGCACCCTTGGCACGGCCGTGGTGCTGCCGTGCCAATCGGTGCCATGGTTTTAAAAATCGAGAGTTTACGGCCGTTTTTACGAACGGCCAGACCAGGTGTGTTTGCCGTTCGTAAAAACAGCCGTAAAGGGCTGGGAACTCGGCCCATCGGACAGCTGAGAATCGCTGCTGGCCGTAAAAAAACGGCGGCAGCGATTCGTATCGGGAGTCGGGCGTGGGGGGGGGGGGGGGGGGAGAATAGCGGGAGGGCGTCGGACGAGCGTGGCCGTAAAATTCTACGAGCCACGCTATTCTCCGCACCGTCATGAGTGCGGAGAATTGCGCCCAAAGTTGTTTCCATAATTTCTTGACGACACATTGGTCAGAATCGACCCTCAAATACAGTGTTGGTTCAAATGAGAAAACTAGTGTGAAGCTCACAGGCTGCAGTCGGCTTTTCTCACCGTATTGAACAGCACTCTATGCAATTTCAAAACGGAAGCAGTCAGCTGGAGGGGCAGAGCCTAAGAAATCCAGTCATGCCAGGAATCCCAAGATTGGGGTGCCCGATTTCCGATTTAAATAAAAGGCACTACCCTGCCCCATCACTTCCCACGCACACAGGAACCCCCTGCTACGAACATCAACCCCCCCCCCCCCCACCCCCCCAACGATAAGGAGGGTTCCCCACCAAATGCAGAAATGCAGAAAGGCAACCTTCCCATGAGTAAGGGGAACCCACACAATGGACCTCCTCAGAGAGGGAACTGCCAGGGAGCCATGCCCAGCAATGTCCCTCACCCCCCAAGGGCTATACCTACCTGTGTGCCCCCGGCGTGGTTATCTCGACTGGTTATGTTTTCTGAAATCCAGCATTGATTTGTTCCAGTATAACATCGTGCCAGCTGAGTGGATAGTGAGGATGAGGACGCAAATAGTGCAGTGCAGTCCGCTAATATAATGTTAATTTATGAACAGCCTTCCTGGGCGTGAACCGGATTACATCACCAGGGTGGGGAGGGTGGGGGAAAATATCTCATTCTGAGATCTCATCGGTGCAAATCCCATTTTTGGTCTCTCGCAAGATTTATTGGCCATTACAGGATTTGCTCCTATGTTCAGGAGGCCTTTAGATCATGACCATTGTAAACAACATAAAAAAGCTACTAGAATAACCTGATTACTTTGTTTGCCATTCCCCCTGCAGATCTTACGATGTCCCCCATTTTGGAGGGAAAACCCCTGAGGATGGGATTGCTCACAGCATTAAAGTAATAGATCAGGCATGGATTTAAAAAATTCTCTCACTTTCTATTTACATCATTAAAAAAAAACTACTCCAATCAAAAAAAAATCAATTTTAACTTGCATTATTAAATTATTTTGTTACCTTTCCTTAACTTTGCCCAAATTGAATCTCTTTTGTTTATTCTTGTTCTCCTTTAAACCAATTTTCAATTTCCGATATTTGCTTTTTAGTCAAAGTTTGAATGTTAGCAGTTCAGTCAACTCATAAGATTTTGAAAAGTTTAAACTGGATAGCTGCCAAACTGCAGTC
The DNA here is from genome assembly GCF_902713615.1 of Scyliorhinus canicula. Classification (NCBI taxonomy): domain Eukaryota; kingdom Metazoa; phylum Chordata; class Chondrichthyes; order Carcharhiniformes; family Scyliorhinidae; genus Scyliorhinus; species Scyliorhinus canicula. The sequence goes on from NC_052148.1 coordinate 90,475,993, forward strand.
ATATCTTTATATTTGAGAACAACCTGGCCATCACAGTTCTCTTCAAGCGCAGTTTGAATTTTATTGAGAGAAAAAAATGCAGTAACACATAGCAGTTTGAATTAAATGAATTTTTAGCTTCTCTCCAAACTTTGAATCTTTTATGCTTGCAAACAATACCTTGCTTTAACCATGACGTGACTTGAATGTACGGCATACTCTCAACTGGTCAAAGGTACTCCATAGGGTCGGGGTAAGTATCGGGGACTAATGATGGGGCAGGAGTTAGATCTCTCTGTGAATACACTTAGATTTTGGTGGGGAACTGTTTAATGTTAACTGGAACCTCATGAATGTCCATGTCTTGTTTTAACTTGAGGGAGCCAACAGCTCAACAGAGTCAACAGAAGGATCTGTTTCAAATCATTGTGTTCCACTCTGTTTTGGTACCTTCTTAGTCCCTGCTTCACTCTGAAAAGAAAGGTTGGGACGTCTTGTTGAAATTGTACAAGACATTATTAGTAAGACCGCACATGGAATACTGTGTTCACTTCTGGTCACCATATTATAGGAAGGATATTGTTGAACTAGCAAGAGTGCAGAAGAGATTTACAAGGATGCCACCAGGACTTGATGGTCTGAGTTATAAGGAGAGGTTGGATAGGCTGGGACTTTTTCCCTGGAGCATAGGAGGCTTAGGTGTGATCTTATAGAGGTATATAATATAATCAGGAGCATAGATAAGGTAGATAGTCAACATCTTTTCCCAAAGGTAGAGGAGCCTAGAACTAGAGGGCATAGGTTTCAGATGAGAGGGGAGAGATACAAAAGAAACCAGAGGGGAAATTTCTTCACATAGAGGGTGGTGAGCATCTGGAATGAGCTGCCAGAGGCAGTGGTAGAGGCGGGTACAATTCTTTTCCTTTAAAAAAGTTAGACAGTTACATGGGCAGGGTGGGTAGAGAGGGATATGGGCTAAATGCGGGCAAGTGGGAGTAGCTTAGTGATAGAAACTGGGCGGCATGGACAAGCTGGGCCAAAGGGTCAGTTTCCATGCTGTAAACATCGATGACTATGATTCGATGACTTCTGATAATGTGTGACTTCACCTTTTGTACCAGTCTGCCATGAGGCACCTTGTCAAAGGCTTTACTGAAGTCCATGTAAACAACATCCACTGCCCTCCCCTCATCAATCATCTTTGTCACCTCCTCAAAAACTCAATCAAAGTCAGTGAGGCATGACCTCCCCTTCACAAAACCATGCTGTCTATCGCTAATGAGTCCATTTGATTCCAAATGGGTAGAAATCCTGTCCCTGAGAATTCTCTCCAATAATTTACCTACTACCGATGTGAGGCTCACCAGCCTATGGTTTCCTGGATTATCCCTGCTACCTTTCTCAAATAGCGGTACAACATTAGCTATTCTCCAGTCCTCTGGGATCACACCTATAGTCAATGAGGATAGAAAGATGTCAGTTAGGGCCCCATCAATTTCCTCCCTTGCTTTCCTCAGTATTCTGGGGTAAATCCCATCTGGCCCAGGAAACCTATCTACCTTAATGTTTTTTAAAATATCCAATACCTCCTCATTTTCAATGTCAACATTACCCAGAATGTACACACCCTACCCAAGAATCATATTCCACAAATTCCTTTTCTTTGGTGAACAATGATGCAAAGTATTCATTTAGTACCTCACCCATTTCCTCTGACTCAACACATTGATTCCCTCCACTGCCCTTAATCCTTTCCATGGCCATCCTCTTGCTTTATACATATGAATAAAAAGCTTTGGCATTCACCTTACTCCTACTTGCCAATGACTTTTAACCCTCCTAATTTGCCACTGAAGTAACTTCCTACTTTCTTTTGTTGCACGTTTTACTTGAGTGTATTACGCATTTTATTGGAGTGTATTAACACGCCTCCGTTTAAAGGCCGTGTGCTTAACACTACTATAGCTCTGTGTATGTACTTATGCTCGGAGTCGCCAGGTGCCGTATTTAGACACCTCACAAGTATATTAAGGTCAGGTTCAAAGTAATAAATCTGTACACCGATTAGTAAGTTCAAACGATTGATATTTATTATAACCAATATAATAAATACACATGCATACGTTAAAGAGACTAAGTTACTTCTAAACTAAATGACTAAAATACTTATCTAAACAGGAACAGGCAAGGTCAGGGAGCGAGGCCTTCGTCCCGTTCTTGGTCTGCAACTCTCAGAGTGTTAAACGTCGTCAGGGTCTAGCAAGTCTGGCTCACGTAGCGATCGTTGTGGTGAAACTTACAGTTCGATGGCTGGTGGCTCAACGGATGGTGATGGAACTGGAGTCAGGATGCGATGTATCAGCAAAGCGATGAAGACAGCAGTGAGCCGGAAACAAAACAACAGACTCTTCGGGCCGGTCTCTACCTGCTGTATTGGGCCTTCTCCCAATCGATATTTCCAAACCCCCCAATCTGAGGGTCGCTTCTCGATGGGTGGGGCGGTCTCTATGGTGCCTTGTGATGGATACTTATGGTGCCGTTTCGTCTGGGCGTCTACTCAAAGTATCCATTCATACCTAAATGTTTCTATTGTGTGGGCCTAGATCTGGATCATCTCATTACTATGTAAATCGTTGTTGCCATTTACACCTTTAGCTGAGATTCTGCACCTGGCCATAAACTGGTTTCTGTACGTGCAGAATGCTAATTAGCCTTCTGCAAACTGCTTGTCCTTGCTAAGACTGTTTTCTCCCTGCAGCCTTAGCAGTTCTCCATTTTGTAGCCCAGTGTCCATCTTAGGTGGCTACACTTTATACTCCTCAAGGGGTTTGACTGTGCCCACCCTTCTAGACCTTACAAAAGCGTCCTTATTTCTTTTTGATTAGGTTCTAAATATCCCTCGTTATCCAAAGCTCCCTAAACTTCCCATACTTATCCTTTGTTCTCTCAGGAACGTGACTGTCCCGAATCCTAATCCACTGTCACTTGAAAGACTCCCACATGCCCGATGTTGATTTGCCCTCCAACTGCCTCACCCAATCCAAATTCTTTAATTCCTGTCTAATGTTGCAGTAATTTACCTTTCCCCAGTTTGGCCCCTGAACGCGAGGGCTACCCTCAGCCCTATCCAAAGGTACCCTAAAACATATGGAATTGTGGTCACTACTCCCAAAATATTCCCCTACTGAAACCTCAACCATCTGTCCAGGCTCATTCCCCAATACCAGATCCAGTACTGCCCCTTCCCTAGTTGGACTATCTACATATTGCATCAAGAAGCCTTCCTGTATACACCTTACAAACTCTGCCCCATCCAAGCCCCCGAACACTAAGTAAGTCCCAGTCAATATAGGGGAAATAAAAATCCCGTACCACAACAACCCTGATGCTTTTTCACCTATCCAAAATCTCTGTACCTATCTGCTCCTCTATCTCTCACTGGCAGTTGGGGGGGCCTATAACACACGCCCAACATTGTGATTTCCCCTTTGCTGTTCCTGAGCTCTACCCAGATCGCCTCATTGTATGAGCCCTCAGAGGTGTCCTCCAGCAGTACGGCTATAATATTCTCTTTAACCAGTAATACTACTCCCCCACCTCTTTTACATCCCCTCTACTTCACCTGAAGCATCAATATCCTTCAACGTTCGGTTAACAATCCTGCCCTTCCTTTAACCACGATTCTGTGATAGCCACAACATCATAATTCCAAGTAATAGGTTCATCTGTCTACCTGCTATACTTCTGACTTGAAACAAATACACTTCAAACCACTGCGTTTGAGCAGACAGGGTTGTTCTCTTATTTTTGTTCTCTATTTCCTCTTCAGTTATTACACCTTCTAAGCTAATGCTCTGGTTCCCAACCTCCTGTCATACTAGTTTAAATCCTCCCGAGTGACTAGCAAATCTCCCAGCCAGAATATTGGTGCCCCTTCAGTTTAAATGCAACCCATCTTTTTGTACAGGTCTCACCTGCCCCAGAGGAGATCCCAATGGTCCAGAAATCTGAAACGCTTCCTCCTACACCACCAGTTTACCCACGTATTTAGCTGCACTATCCTCCTATTTCTCGCCTCACTGGATTGAGTGGAAGGACTCAAGTTGACAAAGGAGACCCATGTTGAGTTGACGCCTTTATGGCAACATGGGTTCAATCAATAACTCCCTGTGCCTGAGAGATGTCTGTTAATTGGGAAAAGGTCATGGCTTTGTGTCTGAGACACTAAATCTAGAGAGCAATTAATGTGTTCCCCCACATGTGCAAACAGGTGGAAATGCCGGTGTTGGACTGGGGTGAGCACAATAAGAAGTCTTACAACACCAGGTTAAAGCCCAACAGGTTTGTTTCAAATCACTAGCTTTCGGAGCGCAGCTCCTTCATCAGGTGAGTTGCTATCTTTAGGTCCTCTGATGTCCGATTAGCTGCTAAAAACAATTCAAATCTTTCTTCATGTGAATTCCATATTTGATAATCCTCATCAAATGCGTCTATGGCACCCATTTCTTCTGCCAGCTTTAGATCTCAGCTCCTAGGGTCTACATTGCCTCCCTTTCCGCTGTGTTGGAAAGAATGGCACAAACAATCCCTTGAACAAGCTACCAGGAATTTGTTTCCTTTTATGGTGTATGTATTTTGATATTTCTACTGAGTAGTGGCCCGTGCCGAGGTGGCAGACTTCGAAATCCCTGTTTACTGCAGCCCATATCGCTTTGCCACTATCGCAGCCCTTGCAGCTCAGACTCCACTCACTTCAACATGAACAAATCTTCCCTTACTGTCAGTCTTCTTACTTGGTTGCTGTCAAAAATGTTTGTTAAAGCTTCACATCGGCAGCAGTGCTTCACCTGACATCGGTGTGTGTGTGTGTGAGAGTCCGGTTCTGAGAATCTTCCATTGCTCCTTGTGCCGGCCCACAATTAGTGAACGAAAATCTACTTTCCAGCGAATGTTCTGCTTTAATCCTCATTGCCAGTTTTCTCTCCTGTTATATTTCTTTGTTGCCAGAAAGAGAAAAGGTATGAAGGTGCAGACACTCTGGATTCTGGTAAAATACGGTGAGAGGTTTATTAAGGGTATTGCTCATACAGTCAAGATGGTGATCTTCCCAAAGCCTGCGCAAACATTCTGCTGACGTCACTACACATCACGTGACGCAGAACTAGCAACACTGTATTCCCAGATACATAACACTCACAAATCCTGAGATAAAACCAGGATAACAGAAAAATCCCTGGTCTTGCCTCAAACTCCAATTAGATTGTGTCAGTGATGCTTCATTTGTATCTCAGTCCATAACCTCTTCAAATGCTTGTACCTCTCATCTGTTCCCAAATCTCTTCTTTCTGGAACCAGCCAAAGAGTTGGAACTCCAGCTGGTAAAGAGAAACAAATCGTGGAAAATCATTTTTAACCTTCAACTTGAGTAATCTCTGTGGTACTTTGAAGATCCAAAGTACCTAGAACAATGTATGCAAGACACGGGTGGGATTTTCGGGCCAGTCTTGTCGGTGGGATGTTCTGAGCATGCGAACAGCAACCCTCTGCCACGGAATTCCAGGCAGCGGAGGCTGTGAATAACGGGAAATCCCCTTTCAGCAGTGGGACTGGAAGATCCGCTGGAGGAGTGGAAAATCCCACCCATAACCTTTTCTCAATTAAATACACAATCGGGTTCCTTAACGTCTACACCCATGGAGACGTTTATTGGCGCTAGGATACAATCAGTTTTGGTTTAATTGAGAAATAATAAGGGATCTCTTATCAAATTGGGGATACATTACAGACCGCAAAATAATGCCAAAGGAACAAACGCGATTATTCGGCAATTTTGAGACGTCTGTAGTAGTAATTGAGTTCTAATAAAGGAGAGTATTATTTCTTTAACTTAGGAAGGGATTTTGGAATACATCCAGGACTATTCCTTTGTTCTACATGTACACATAAAAGGATTCATTGCTAGATCTGGTTCTACATTGTGAAGCAGAATAAGTACGTGACATGAAAGTGAAAGAACATTTTGGACATGGTAACCACAACCTAATTAGGTTTGCATTGAAAAGAGATTTACAAAAAAAACCTGAAAGATAAAGTACAACGGTGGACGGGAAACAAACTAATTTCAGTAGGATAAGGGGAAACCACAATCAAACAGTGGACTAGCTATGGAAGTTCTTTAACTTGAGGGTGAACGCATGATAAATATGTCTTGTCTAGAAGGAAAAGGTGATTACATTTCATAAAATTTCATGAGCGTGTAAGACATAACACGATACTCAAAGAAAGGGTGGGATCACTTAGGGAAATCTTATATTTTAAACTAAAAATTATTGCTGCCTCACAGTGCCGTGGACCCGGATTTGATTCTGATCTCGGGTGACTGTCTGGTTCTTCCTGGGTCTGCGTGGGCTTCCTCGGTTTCCTCCCAGTCCAAAGATGTGCAGGATCATAGATCATAAATCAGAGAATGTACAGTACAAAAGGAGGCCATTCGGCCCATCGAGTCTGCACCGGCTCTTGGAAATAGCACCCTTCCAAGCCTATACCTCCACCCTATCCCCATAACCCAGTAACCCCACCCAACACTAAGGGCAATTTTGGACACTCAGGGCAATTTAGCATGGCCAATCCACCTAACCTGCACATCTTTGGACTGTAGGAGGAAACCGATATGTGGGTTGGCCATGCTAAATTGCCCCTTGGTATCCAAAGGTTAGGTGGAGTTACGGGGTAATGGGGATCGGGCAGAATATTGGGCCTAGGTAGGGTGCTCTTTTGGAGGATTGGTGCAGACCCGATAGGCGAATGGCCTCATTTCACACTGCAGGAATTCCAATATTTCTATAATTTCTAATGATGCAGATGCTTAACAAAAGGTTTGCCTCATAGTTTGCAAAGGATGTTGAAAGGGACTTTAGGAGAGCTGTGAAATATGGGAAAAAGCTGCTACTGCAGACTCATATTGAAAATGAAATGAAAATTGCTTATTGGCACAAGTAGGCTTCTAAAAAAATTACTGTGAAAAGCCCCTAGTTGCCACATTCCGGCACCTGTTCGGGGAGGCTGGTACGGGAATTGAACTGTGCTGCTGGCCTGCCTTGGACTGCTTTAAAAGCCAGTTATTTAGCCCTGTGCTAAACCAACATAAATAGGTATAATTAAAAATAATTGTGTGTAAATAGCAAAAAGAAAATCAAGCCTCAATGGTATATATCCCAGAATATTGAGCTGAGGAGATAATAAAGTATTAACCATAATTTTGCAGAACCTAGATTTATGTATCACTGCACACTCAGAAGAACATAGGAACATGAGAAATGGGAGATGGAGTAGCTATTTAGCCCTTTGAGCTTGCTCCATTGTTCAACTCTACCTTCCCACCTCTGTCACTGGGAGATACTTGAAATAATCCAGCAAAACGATTTTGATGCACCGCACATTTAATGAATCATATTTGCCTCAAGCTCTGTGCAGTTAGAGCTGATGGAACTGTACGTTGTTTGCTCTTTGGAAGCAATGACACCAAAAGCAGATTTTCTGTAGCTTGTGTCGATGGCCAATAGATTTTTGGATATTAAAGGATTATTTCAAGTAAAGTGCAAATTTAGTCAGTCAGCTGTCCACAGTTGCTTTAATCATTTGCAAAAAGAGCTTGTTCATTAAACTTTTGGATAAATTTGATTTTGGGAGGCAGTGCAAACCAGGTGATAGTATCGCCAGCTCATTTGAAATCTCTTCTGATTTTCATTTTCAATTAAGTTAATGAAAATAAAAAGGGAGAAAAAGTAGGGTACCCCATTCAGCAATATTCAGCAACGCGTTTGTGCAGCTTGTGAACACATTGCAAATTCTATGTAAAATTGCACTCTTAACACCAAGTAAACAGTGCAAGTCTGGGAAGGTGTTACGCAGCCACAAGTGAAGCAGGTTCAGAAACTTCCAATTTTCTTGCCATACATACATGACTTGTCAACTTAAGCACATTACAGGAATTTCTAGGCTTATAAATGGCAACAATGTTTCACTCCAATTTGTTTCTTTTATGAACAAAACGTGTTTGAAATAAATCACATTATTAAGTGGGATATTTATCTGAAAGTCTGTTTTTGTAGTGACTGTTTCTGAAGTGCAGTGGAGGTTTTCATTAGAGTAACTTTAGAGATAAATGGGAGCACTGCGCAGGCAGGGAATAGAAAAGGAAAAGCAAAGTACAAGTGGATTTGCATATCAATACAACAGGCAAATCTCACGAACTGCTGGAGAAATAAATGAATTAAATGCTTGCGGAACAGTCAGATTCTTTAATTGTGCAATTTGCACATGGCTGCTTTTCATTCGAAAAACCTTTCTCAGAAACCTCACAGGTCTCAGAAGTGGAAAGCTTTCCAAATAATACTTTGAAATAATAGTCTTTTAAAATTGATGTTGAGGAGTCATTTTGCATCCTTTGGCGTGTGTTCAAATGTCAACCTCATCTGTGTTTAAAAGATAATTAATATTCTTAATTTACTTTTTTGTAATAATGGTGCATCTTCCATGTTTATTTTTGTCATGAGGCAGTGACGATGGGTGCAATCTAATGGTTGAAGCATTAAGTGGCTTAGCGGGTGTGACCAACGGCTCACCCAGCATGACTGCAGCCGGTATCTACCAGCAATTAGTGCCGGAAATGATCTTCCACGGGCTTCATGGCAGAAGCGGCCGTCCCGCCTGCTCATTCTCCAGAACTGCGCCTGGGAGATCCTCGCTAGCACACGCTAGTCGGCACACAGTCATGCCACCATGGAGACCTGCTTCACGCTTCGGGGATGCCGATCTGCCAGGCTGCTGGATGTCATGGAGGCGAGACTGAACACCGTTCCCCCGAGGGTTTGGAGGATCAGCCCCCCCCCCCCCCCCCCCCCCCGCGTAATAAGTCGGCAGCTGGCACCACACACCACCCTTCCAGCATAATATTGTGCCTGTGCATCAGCACACCCTGGTATCCACCAGCACAGCCAATCCATGCCCAGCAGCAATACCCACACATGTTGCTTGCCTGGACCCCTCTCCACCCCCGATGCATAAGGTGTGCATCTTCGATTCCCTCTCATTGTACCCGCCGGAGACGTTAACACATAAAAGGCGAGAAAGGGCCCAGACTGACATCAGAGTGCTCACCCCCTTTGGGGTCGAGCCCTGGAGATCGCAGTGTTGACTGAGGGGAGAGCAGTCACTCACAGCGAGGTTGGCCTCCACCTCTGAAGTGAGGATCCATTGCCCCTTCATTCAGATGACCTGTCTTGAGTGAGTTGCACATGCCAGACAAGAGGACCCTTCCCTCTCACTGATCACATGTCCTTTCTCATGCAGGATCTCCATTGGATGGGGCCAGGCCATCCGGGGTTCTCCCCCCCCCCCCCACCCCACCAACCCCCCCCCCCCCCCCCCCCGCCTTCCAAGAGACCATCTCAAAGGAGAGCTTAGGTGGTGCCACGATCAATGCATCACAGCTGTCACCCCCACCCGTTGCCCGCACAGAGGCACACACCTTTGAGGGCAGAATTAGTGGACAGGTTTCTGGGGCACAATTTAGTGAGCACCACAAAGTTGCTGATGCACATCAGGTCGAGGCAGGGACATCCAAGGGAGACAACAGTCAGAGGTCTGCTGGATCCCAGGACTCAGCTGGGTCCCAGGCAGATGCTGAGCCTCTGGACAAGGTTTTCCCAGAGTGATGCAGATGCTAGGACACAGTCGTCTGATTCAGGAGGGCATCTCAGTTACACTCCGGCAACTGCATTTGGAGGAGTCCCAAAGGCTATGGGCGCAAGAGATGGTGCAAGCAATGCAATGCGTGGCACTGAGACCAACTCTGCTAGGGTGGCGACTGCAGTGGAAAGCCTGGAGCACGACATCAGCACCATGAGTTGTGGTGTCCAAGGCACGGCTCAGTCAGTGATGGCTGTGGTTGAGGGCCTCAACAGCATGTTCCAGTCACTGGGCGAAATGTCCCAGATACAGGGGGGCATTGTGAAGCACTGCGTAGCATGTCCCAGGCACAGGTGGGCATTCCCGAAGGACACCAGAACATGTCCCAGTCACTGAGGAGCATCTCTGAGGGTGTTGACACCATGGTGCAGGCAATGGGGTGGTGCCATGACCGGCAGGGCCGGATGACGCATTGACCTTTGGAGCTCAATCCAGCTGCTACTCCACCTTATGGAGATCCCCAGGGGGAAGGAGCACTGGAGGCCGACCTGGAGCCGTCCACCAAGGAGACAACGATGGCCTCCAATTCTTCCGATTCCCCCTGTAATGTTCTTGTTGGATGGCCTGATATATATTACAAGAACACTTGTAGTTAAAACTATAAACGATTTATTAAGATTAACTGTGGGTCAGATATATACAAAACAACAGATGAATAACAGTATGAACAAGCACAAGGAATCTCTCTCCCAGCTCCCCAGTCAGTCTGAGGTCACCTGACTCTAACATTCATTTATATACCAATGAGACTCCAAATCTACAAATTGAATTGATTTAGGTTGACTCTGGTTGATCTTTTCAAAGTGTGGCCTTGCTGCTCAGAACTTGTAGATTCAATGATTTTCATGACATCCTCATGCTCACCAAACTATCTGAAACTGCAGTTGACGTTGATTCTGATGTAGATTCATATCCATCACCTTGGTGTGAAAGTCTTCTCTGGTTTTCAAGAGTGCACCATGATTCTTTCTTAAAACCAACCCATCCTCTGCCTGTACATTGTAGGAATGAGGTGCTACGTCTTCCAGTACAATGGCTTTTCTCTACCAATTGCCTGAATCTCCTACTCTCACAATGTCATCACTATTCAGAGGTGGTAAAATTCTAGACATTCTGTCATAGAACTGCTTTTGTTTTGCTTTAATGTTTTGCATTTCCTGCAGTACCACTGCATTCTCCTACTTCCTTTCCAAGTATGGAAGTGTGGCACCCAACCTTCTATTCATGAGTAACTCTGCTGATGATCTACCATGTGACAATGGTGACGCTCTGTAACTCAATAGTGCGAGATATGGTCAGATTGGCTATCCATTGCCTTCTTAAATAAAAATATGTACACCTTTTCTGGCTTTGCCATTGGCTTGTGGATAAAACAGACTTGACATGACGTAGTTGAAATCATACGTGACTGCGAAGTGTTGCTACTCTTTACAGCTAAAACAAAGACCGTTGACACGACGGCTTGGGGAATTCCATGTCTAGCAAAAATTGACTTGGTGTGCAGTATTACACTGCTTGTCGTTATACTTTTTAAAAATAAATTTAGTGTACCCAATTCATTTTTTTCCAATTAAGGGGCAATTTAGTGTGTTCAATCCACCTATCCTGCACATCTTTGGGTTGTGGGGGCGCAAACCACGCAAACATGGGGAGAATGTGCAAACTCCACACGGACAGTAACCCAGAGCCGGGATCGAACCTGGGACCTCGGCGCCGTGAGGCAGCAGGTCTAACACATTGCACCACCGTGCTGCCCTGCTTATCGTTATACTTGACAGTAGAGCCATTTCGGGACAGTGGGAAAAATAGTCTATGATAATTAAATAATCTTTCCCTCGGAGATGAAAGAGATCCTCAGCTACTTTTAGCCATTGGTGCCGTAGGTAAATCAGATATTTGCATGGGTTCTCTTGTTTGTTTGCAACAATGCGTCTGGCACGTGTCACAACAACTGACCATCCTGTCTGTCATAATATACACACAAGTATATGATGGTGCATAGACAGAGACTGACTGACACACTGAATGACCAATCAATACACAGGACACAGCAGCCAATCACCAGACAGGACACGGCCACTATAAAACCAGAGGGCACTAGTTTTCCCGCTCTCTTGGGATGCAGCCTCTGAGACAGCCAGAGCCCGTGATCAGCAACACGAACATCTACCATGTGGTAGCAGTATTGTCTGGTCAGGTTAGCCTCAGGTCTTCAGTCAACTCAACATAGTGTCAACCCACAGTGCAAGTATGTTTAACAGCTCATAGTTAAATAAAATAGAGTTGTACTACAAGTGTTGGTAGCCTGTATCGCTCACTGCTATGGTAAACACAGTCCTCACAGACCCAGCATACCCAACACATCACTGTCAATATCCTGGTTTATACCTGGCCAGTAAACAGAGTCACAAGCTCTCTGTTTACACTTCTCAATCCTGAGATGTCCTTCATGTATTCTCTTCAGTACATCCTTGTGTTTTGATTGAGGTATAACTATAGTGTTCAAATGAAGTACCACTCCATTAATGATACTGAGTTCAGATCTTAGATTGTAAAACTCCATACATTGACCTCTGGGCCAATGTGAGTTGATGTTCCTCATCACTCCTTGAAGAGTTTGATCCTTCCTGGTCTCTTCTTGGATCTCACATAGTTTCTTATCTGATATTGGTAGTAGTGTGAAAATAAGATTGACATACAGATCTACATCTGCAGCAATTTCACTACAAATATTTGTATCGGTGCTCTCAATAATGCATCTGCTAAGAACAAATATTTGCCTGGTGTGTAATTAAGATTGCAGTCATAGCGTTGCAACTTGATTATCAACGTCTGAATGGGCAGATGCATTTGGTTGAGATTCTTCGTGATGATGTTACCCAAAGGATGATGATCCGTCTCAACTGTGAAAGTTGGAAGCCCACACACATAGCTGTGGAATTTCTCCAAGCCTAAAACTAACCCCAGGCATTCTTTTTCGATCCAAAGTACCTCTGCTCTGTTGTCATCATGGATCATGGTGCATATGTGGCTGGTTTCCAATTGTCATGCTCGAGTTGCAGAAGAACTGCTCCTTGACCACCTTTTAAGCGCCTGTTGACACTTTATTCTGCTCAGATGGGTCAAAAAATGTGAGAAATGGCGTGGGGGTTAGTTAAGTCTTGAGCTTCTTCCACTCTTGCTCATGTTGCTCAGTCCAAGGGACTGCCTTGTGCAGGAGATCATGTAGATGTGTTGTTTTTGCTGACAGGTTTGGAATTAATTTCCCTGTAAAATTGATCATACCCTTCACCATTAAGATGGCTTTCTTGTTGTGTGGTTTTGGCATGTTGAGAATTGCTTGGATTTTGGCCTTGTCAGGTTCAATGCCATGCGATGAGAGCTTGTCATCGAGGAAAATTACCTCAGTTACTCCAAACTGGCACTTTTGCTTGTTGAGCTTCAGCCCATTTCTCCTGACACTCGTTAGAACTTTAAGCAACCTCGTACTGTGCTCTTCTATGGTTGAGCCTCAAACGATGATATCATCCATGTACACACGTACACGTTCAATGCCTTTGATTATGTGCTCTCTGGCACGGTGAAAACTTTCTGATGCCGAAATTATGCCAAATGGCATTCTCAGAAAGCAATACCATCCAAATGGCGTATTGAAAGTCAGTACTTTGTACTGTGTTCCTCTTGCTTTAGCTGCCAGATGCCATGAGATGCAGCAAGTTTCGTAAAGAATTTTGCACCAGCCATCTCAGATGTAATTTCCTCATGCTTTCGTATTTGGCAATGTACTCTTTTGATATTCTTATTAAGATCTTTGGGATCCATACGCGATAGCCATTCTTTTTCTTTACACATACCATGGAAATTACCCAATCGGTAGGTTCTTCTATCTTTCTGATTACTTTTAATTTTGTCATTCTCTCTAGCTCCTTTTTGAGGCAATCGCAAAGAGGTGCAAGTATTCTTCTTGGTGCATGTATCATAGGTTTTGCATTCTTTGAGTTGTATCTTGTCGGTGAATGGTAGTGCACCAAAACCTGTGAACACATTGCTGAATTTTCTGATAATGTTCTCAGATTCATTGGAGTGTTAATCCAAAACTTTGTGAATGCTATGCACCAACTGCACTAGACCTAATTCTTCTCAGGACTGGTCATCTAAGAATGAATCCAAGCCTTCGGATACAGTACAGAATGGGACAGAATAAACAGTGTTCTTCACCACCATACTCAGGTCACAAGTACCATAACATTTAATACTTGAACCATTATAATCTCTCAGAGATATTGTGTGACTTCGTCTATGCGGCTGAATTTTTAGATTTTTAAATCAGTCATGCTGATTAAATTGGCTTTGGCACCAGTGTCTAACTCAATTGGACCACAGTGCCAGTCACTTCAAGTGGTAGCAGCCATTTGTCCTCAACAACTGCATTTATTTTAAATGGAGCATCAGTTTGCATTTTTGTTGATGTCTCCAAAAATTATTCTTCTCTGTTATTACTGGAGACTATGGGCTGGATTCTTTGATTTTGAGACTAAGTGCTGATGCTGGCGTGGGAACGGTGGCCTTTTACGACTGAAAAAACGTCGCAAAGGCAGTCACCGATCCCTCGTCTGGTGGGGTTAAGCAGGCACGCCGCATAGAGCACCCGGCTCTAGTTGAAAATGAAAAAATGAAATGAAAATCGCTTATTGTCACGAGTAGGCTTCAATTAAGTTACTGTGAAAAAACCCTAGTCGCCACATTCCGCGCCTGTCCGGGGAGGCTGGTACGGGAATCGAACCGCGCTGCTGGCCTGCTTGGTCTGCTTTAAAAGCCAGCGATTTAGCCGAGTGAGCTAAACCAGCTAAACCAGCCAGGCCAATACGGCCGGAGAATTACCGGGTCTGTGGATGCGCATGCCCACAGCAGTGGCCTGCAGAGCCGCACCGTGCAACATGGCGCCAGCCACGCGTGGACCCGGCTTGCCAAATAGTGACCACCCTTTGGCCAGGCCCACCACCCCGGACCACCCTACACCAGTACCCCCAGCCCGTGCCGCGGATCAGTTACCCCCTGACTGTGACAGTGCTGGACTCAGTACGCAGCCGCCACGTCGAGTTCCCGACAAAAAATAGCACAAGAGACTGACGCTGTCAAGAACTCGGCGCGTCAGGGGCTTAGTATCGGGGGATGGGCCTCAGGTAATGTCCTGAGGCCGTCCATAAGGCGTCCAGCGTACTTCTAGAGTACACTGTTTTGGAGAGCATCGCAAAAGCAGCACCACCCCTGATTTCAGCGTCAACGTGCATTCTCCGGCCGATTGCCCTGTGTCTTCCACTGTGCCGATTGATCTGGGGTTGAGCATAGACAACTCTGAGCAAAGTGATTTTTTTCCTTTGCATCCAGAACAAAACTTGCCAAACGCTGAACGCTGCCTTAATTTGTGCCTTTGACCACACCTTTTACACAGAAATGCTTTGTCCTGATTTTTACCTGTTTGTTGGTGTACAATTAGCTGCAGGAAATCTCCCGCCTTTTTTCGAAAGTTTCCCGTCTTTTTGGAGAAAGGGCGGCAGCCAGAGTGCTTTCATCAAAGATGGCGCCGCCATTACTGAGCAGGCAGAGCAGGGGAGCACAGCAATGTCAATGTCATCGTGAAGGTGGCTGGAGCCCTCTGGCCTTCAGAGTACGCCCACCAGAGGCATCAAAGGCCACAGAGTGTGAGAAGCAGCAGGCTGACTCCACCTCGGATGTGCATCCTGGGGACATACTTTGACATAAAGGCAGAGCATGAAAGCTTCCTACCTTTTAGGTTATTCGGGAAGGTTATTCATGAGGTTATTCATGAAGGCCCATCTCCTCAACCTTGCTCCTCGCCTGAGGTGTGGTGATCCTCAGGTTAAACCACAACCAATCAGCTCTCCCCCTGAAAGGGGAAAGCAGCCTGTGGTTATCTGGGACTATGGCAACTGGACCTTTACCGACCTTGCATAATGACCCGCTGCCAGTGCTGACACAGGCCCATTTCACTGGAGTAAGATTACACAGTCCCTGGGAGGGTGGAACAGGGTATTCGGGGAGGAAGGGCAAAATGGGTGGAAAAGGGGGGGTATGGGTGTGATGGTGGGGATGGGGTGGCTAATGGGGGAAGGGGGTGATCAAGGGTACTGGGGGGGTGGGTATGGGGGAGTGGAGTGGGGGGAGGTAGAGGCCACCAGTGGGGAAAGGAGGGAAAGAGGGGACTCGGGGAATGGAGGAGGAAAGGGACAGGATGGGGTGAGATGATAAACAAAGCCCCATCTTATGAGAAGCGGGTGAGGATGAAGGCCTCCCTTGCCCTTCGGGCATGCTAGACCCCTGATGCTGCAGCCAGTGCTCCCCCCCCCCCCCCCCCCCCCCCCCCGGCTGCCCCCACGTGTGAACCCTGGGCCCATCCTCCAACCCCTCCTAGTCCAGCCCCTCCTTGTCCTCTTCACAGAAGCTGCCTCATGCCCCTTAACCTCCCCCAGCACATCAGCCCATGGCTGTGCCAGGTTGTGGAGGGCACAGCAACCACCACAAAGCTGGAGACCCTCTGGGGATGTACTGCAGGGCAAAACCAAAGTGGTCCAGGAACCGGAACCACATTTTGAGCAGTCTGATGCACCGTTCAATGACAGCACGCGTGGCAACATGGGTCTAGTTATAGTGAGCCTCTGCCTTGGTTTCCAGCCTCCGTACTGGAGTCATCAACCAGGAGCTCAGTGGGTACTCCTTATGCCCCAAGAGTCAAACGGGCGTCCTCGAAGATACCACGGATCTCCCAGTGTCCCAGGATTTAGCTGTCGTGCAAACTCCCTGGGAAGTGTGCATGATCCTGAGGCGGTGGTCACACACAAGTTGAACATTCAGGGAGTGGAACCCTTTCCTGTTAATGAAGGGTGCTCCTTAATAATAATCTAATAATAATCTTTATTACTGACACAAGTAGGCTTATAACACTGCAATGAAGTTAGAGTGAGAATCCCTTAGTCGGCACATTCCGGCGCCTGTTTGGGTACACTGAGGGAGAATTCAGAATGTCCGATTCACCGAACAAACACGTCTTTTGGGACTTGTGGGAGGAAACCGGAGCAGTGGAGGAAATGCACGCAGACATGGGGAGAAAGTGCAGACTCCGCACAGACAGTAACCCAAGCTGGGAATCGAACACAGATTCCTGGCGCTGTAATTCAGCAGTGCTAATCACTGTGCTATTATGCCGAGCCATGCCCTCGTGTATGCAAGGTTGCATGCATGCCATCAATTACCCCCTGTACCTGTGGCATTCAGGCAATGGCGGAGAATCCTACTGCCCGGCCATCTTGGTGGGCTTGATCCAGCTCAAAGTTTATGTCCTGCTGCCTGGGCATAGAGGGCATCGTGACCTTATGGATACACTTGTGGGCTGTAGGTTGTAATATGCCACAGAAGTCCCAGCTCGAAAACTGGAATGAACAGATAGCATAAATGTTCCAGGCTGCGGTTAAACCTCATGGCCACTGGGAGCAGGTATTCTCCTCCTCCATGGGTTTCCAGGTCTGTGAGTACACGCAGTCCGGCATCTCCTCAAATGACCAACGCCACCTGAACACCTTGGGCCATCGCTGGCCTCTCCCTCTGGGTCTCTTCCCGGCCTGATGGGCAGCTGCACCTGCAGCATGTGCAGTGGTCCTCTGCACATGGGTGCCGACTCAAACCTGCGTCAACACTGCATCCGGCTGCCTGGGCTGCCACCAGCACCATGAGGGCAGCCTCTGCGGGGTTGAGATCACCTTCCATCTTGTTATATTTTTAAGGAATTAGAGAGGGGGAGAGACCACCAATCAGTTCAAGCTTCCAGCCCAGGACACTCAAATCCTCCAAGTCTCCCCAACACTTACGTGTCCCGCCCTCTCTGAGAGTGCCATCCGGTAAACCTCTTGTGCTGGGGAACCCTACCCTGCACACCCACCCAGTCACAGCAGGATTTCCTAGACCCTGGTCCCCATTCCCTGTACACCAGATCCCTACTGGTAACATTAGGGAGACCGAGCTCAGTTCCCCTCTCCTGGTCCACACACTCACCCTCTGGTCGCAGGGATATCCCCAGTGCTGAATCCCAGCTCTAGAGTGTTTGATTGTTGGCCTCTGCCTATGTGATGCTGACGCTTCCAGGGTTCAGGCGAAGTGTCCGGCCCTCACAGTTTGATTGGAATGCTAGAACAAACAACAAACAAAGAAATGTACAGCCCAGGAACAGGCCCTTCGGCCCTCCAAGCCTACGCCGACCATGCTGCCCGTCTAAACTAAAATGTTCTCCACTTCCTGGGTCCATATCCCTCTATTCCAATCCTATTCATGTATTTGTCAAGCTGCCCCTTAAATGTCACTATCGTCCCTGCTTCCACCACCTACTCTGGCAGCGAGTTCCAGGCACCCACTACCCTCTGTGTAAAACACATGCCTCGTACATCTCCACTAAACCTTGCCCCTCGCACCTTAAACCTATGCCCCCTAGTAATTGACCCACTATCCTGGGAAATAGCCTCTGAATATCCATTCTGTCTATGCCCCTCATAATTTTGTAGACCTCTATCAGGTCGCCCCTCAACCTCCTTCGTTCCAGTGAGAACAAAACAAGTTTATTTAACCTCTGCTCATAGCTAATGCCCTCCATACCAGGCAACATCCTGGTAAATCTCTTCTGCACCCTCTCTAAAGCCTCCACATCCTTCTGGTAGTGTGGCGACCAGAATTGAACACTATACTCCAAGTGTGCCCTAACTAAGGTTCTATAAAGCTGCAACATGACTTGCCAATTTTTATACTCAATGCCCCGGCCAATGAAGGCAAGCATGCCGTATGCCTTCTTGACTACCTTCTCCACCTGTGTTGCCCCTGTCAGTGACCTGTGGACCTGTACACCTAGATCTCTCTGACTGTCAATACTCTTGAGGGCTCTACCATTCACTGTATATTCCCTACCTGTATTAGACCTTCCAAAATGCACAAATAACACTTGACTGAGACATGGCACATGTACCCACGAGAATGCACTTGAAAATATCTTATTTATAAACGGTCAACTGTAACAAAGATTTGAAAATCAACTACATAACATTCCACATATCACACTAGCCAGTGAACAACAAGGAAACGCCATTTGTTCCATATTGCTACGATATCAGCTCATTTTCGCAAAAGAAACAAACACACGGTATCACCCCTCGCAGTTGCCTCGACAGAGATGGAGGATACGCCAGAGAATGTGCTACCATGTACAGAAATCTGTCGTAGAAATGATCTGTCCTTCAATGTGTGACTTGTTCCACATATTAGTGTTATTCCAGGAACCACAGCTGTGCAGGCCCTCCCACATGGCCCAATCTCAATGGAACTAAATCCTGGCATCCACATTTTCCACTGGCGCTCAAGGAGCAGTTGAAAACCTTGACTTCCAGGATGTTTAATGCACGGTGATGTGCCAGTTACATGTAGCACTCATCACACCTAGCGACAAATGCATCAGAATCTGTGAAAGCATTTCTTCAACAGCACTGGCAAGTGGCCCATTTGGAACAATGTCACATTGGGTCCCATATAACTTTCTTGCTTCCAACACGATTGCCTTCTGGACTCATATGTACCCTTAAACCGAGTTGGATTGGGGCGGAGCATCCGATAAACGGCACTGACCCCAATTCGGTCGCAAACGGGGATTCTCCGCCCAATCGGCGGATACAATTTTGGCATCAGGCAATGGCGAATCCTGCCCAATGTCTCAGGAACGGAGAATCCCGCCGAAGAGATATGCATTAATTCCGAGAGTCTCTTAAGCAAAGAGATGAGTAGCTCAGCAGAGCTACTCCATAACTTATTTGACAAAAATTCTCAGTTTCTTAGAGGGGTACAGGCCTCTGATCGAAAATATTGTTTGACACATTTCAACCAGACATAATGATACAAAATAAATACATTTAATTAGTCTGTTGTACTTTGAAAAACTGTGAGTGGGATTTTCCAGCCCAGCCACCTCAGGACCTGAAATTCCAGCTCAAGGTCAATGGACCTTTCAATTGTCCATCAAATTGTCCATCCCACCCAACACGCATCCCTTGGTCGGCAGGACCAAAAAGCGTACCCCTATGTCTAAGCCACTTGAATGGAATAAGCATTTGGTAATGCGCCTAACTTCTGTGAGTTTTTAAAAAGCTATTGATTAAGCTGATTGATGGCAAATTGAATGCATACTTTGAAGAACAAAGGTTTTTTTTGAATAAACCTAGGGTCCACTGGCAAGTTAGTACTGTCCATTTATAAACCAAACAGGGTCACACAAGATCAGCTTGGGAGTACAGATACGAGCCCAATTCATTGCATTTCTGCATCGTATATCTTACTTACTGATTTTTCCACGTTCTACTTCATTAGCGAAGTTAATAACCCCGGGTTGTGGTTATTAATTGGTACAATGATCAATACAAATTATTGATCCTTGATAAATGGAGTCCATCTAGCATAAAAAGCTTTTTCTTGTGGGATGTCCATTGTTTGTCTGTTTGGAATGTTACAGATGTTACAGGCCAAAAGGTTATGGGACATCCGTCTCATATGGTGAGCTGCAAGAAGATATGCATATGATCCTTCTGTTTCAAGTCCTGATAAATACGTATTGTCCTTGAAAGGTAGATACCTGGATCAAGATTTCTCCTACTCATATAAAAACAATTTGCAACTATTGGGATAGCGGTCCATTCAATTATTAATTTAGCAATTCAATTGAATTAAAAACAGCATAAAGAGTTCTAATTAATATAAATAAAGAACAAATCTTCTAAGAGTAGAATCCACAGATTGGTGAAGTTGCTTTATGCATTGTTTTGAAAGCAATGTTAATATACTTATTTGAAACAGGTTAATGGCTGCGTAAAAATCATTCACATAGGATATTGTAGAAGGTGTTACACATTTGAATGTGAACTTTGCCTATTGGAACATTCAACACTCTTAAAATATAGTCTAATCATTCGGTAATGTTCGGCAATGCATAGATTGCAGAACATCAAAAGAAAATAGATAATTGGAAAACCCTTTTCCTTGCATCATGATTTAGTGTAACAATATATTCTATAATTCGATTGAATGAGAAGTGGCTGGTGCATTGTGATTCTGTGCAGTGGAGACGAATGGGAATAATTGAGTAATCATAATAATATAATGAATGCACACCATCTGACCACTTCTGATGTTATCGAATTCCAAATTTAGAAGTGGGAAAGGAAGATTGGCTGTGCTACAATATATATCCTCAAATTGAATGTTTTTTTCCTTTTTTATTCTTACCTGAAGGTTGTAGCTAAATGACACATACTCATTGCAACTGACACCAGGAAATAACAGAAATATTCCAAATTACATAGGTAAGCGAGGATTTTGTTTTCAATTAGGTGGCTATAATAAATTGACAGACCATCGTTTTAGGTCACGATTTGAGTTTAACATTGTTGTGAAGTGATTTCAGATACACACTGATACTAAACTGATCGGAAAATAAAATATATTTTACTTTAAAGGCAGTACAGTAGCATTGTGGTTAGCACAGTTTCTTCACAGCTCCAGGGTCCCAGGTTCAATTCATGGCTTGAGTCACTGTCTGTGTGGAGTCTGCATGTTCTCCCCATGTGTGGTGAATGTATAATGCTTAATTCACACTATGTACCACTGTGTCCCTGTGGGCTCCGTCTGTGAGCCGTTGCACGGCTCTGCCCACAGGGGGAG
This sequence comes from Scyliorhinus canicula, assembly GCF_902713615.1. Taxonomy (NCBI): domain Eukaryota; kingdom Metazoa; phylum Chordata; class Chondrichthyes; order Carcharhiniformes; family Scyliorhinidae; genus Scyliorhinus; species Scyliorhinus canicula. The sequence goes on from NC_052148.1 coordinate 90,497,482, forward strand.
ATGAGGAGCTTGTACAAGGGCTCCACCCATGGCTCCGCTCATGCCCCTCCCACTACCGGAAGTATAAAGTGCTGCGGTCTTGTGAGTCTGCCCTTAGTTCTTCTGGTCGCAGGCAGGCTCAGTTGTATGTCTATTAAAGCCACAGTTTACTTCCTCTCGTGTCTCGAGTGAATTGATGGTCACATCAATTTAATAGACTTAAAAAAAACCCACCATGGAATCAGCCCTAAAACCTGATCGACTAGAACGCGACCCGTAGGCCACAGAAGTGAAGGAAATCTTTTGACACTGACTTCGGTGCTTCAAAGCCTACCTGGCTGCGTCGACTACCTCCGCTACTACTGAAGAGCAGAAAATCAGTCTCCTGCACGCACAGGTGAGCCATCGCATCTCTACGCAACTCGATACTACCGACTCATACACCGAAGCCCTTGCTATACTCGAATGATGTGCGGCCTGTAAATGAAGTTTACGCACGGCATATTTTCACTACCCGCCGCCAGCGCCCCTCAGAGCCGCTAGAGGACTACCTGCGCGATCTAAAAGCTCTTGCATGGGAATGTAACTTTCAGGCTGTAACTGCCTCCCAGCAAATGGAACTCGCTGTCCGTGATGTGTATGTTGCAGGGGTCCGGTCTAACTACGTGCGCCAGCGTCTACTCGAAAAAGGGGCCCAGAACTTGGAGGACACTGTAACGCTAGCAACCTCACTGGAGGTCGCGTTTCAAAGTTTGAATTCGTTCCTGGCTGACCACGTGACCCCATCGTGGACCCCCGACCAGAGACTGCCCCAGGCCTGCGCCGCATGGCCACCCGTCCACTATGGAGCACCAGCGTGCCATTTCTGCGCTCAGCCCCAACACTCACGGCAGCACTGCCCGGCCCGCAACACGACCTGCAGAAGCTGCGGTCAAAAAGGACATTTTGCTAAGGTATGCTTGTCTAAATCTAAACCCTCTAACTCTCCTGCTATCCAGAGCAATCGCTCCCCCAACTTGCAGACCCGCAGACCCCGCAATGTTGCAGCGTGTCTGCCGACTCCGCCTCCGCCCGACATGTGCGACTCATGAGGTCCGCCATCTTGGCAATCCTCCCCCACGCGGCCGGCCATGTGCGAGTCATGGGGGCCGCCATCTTGGGCACAGTCTTTCTCGCCGCCGGCCACGTGCGATCCATGGGGGCGGCCATCTTAGGAGCCATCTTCTTCATCACCCACCATGTGCGATCAACGGGGGCTGCCATCTTGGCCATCACCCGATGTTCATATCAACGACTACGACCTCCGCGGACAGTCATCACGGGGCCGCGCCAGCACTGCTGATCAAGCCACCGACTACCCGCAACACAACGCAATCACTTTGGACCAGTCGCGGCCAAAGCACCTCAGAAGCTCAATGATGTCCGTTCAGGTCAACAGATACAAGACACCGTGCCTCTTCGACTCCGGGAGCACCGACAGCTTCGTTCATCCAGACCTGGTAAGACGCTGTTCACTCCCTATCTTCCCAGCTCGGCAAACTATCTCCCTCGCCTCGGGTTCGCACTCGTTTCAAATACAAGTGCGCACCGTTGCGACATTAACAATACAGGGCGCCAGCTACTCTAATTTCCAGCTGTACGTACTCCCCGACCTCTGCGCCCCCCTCCTACTTGGGCTCGATTTTCAGTGCCTCACACTCAGCTTCAGTGGATGCCTACCCCCCCCCCCCCCGCTGTAGCCACCTAAAATGGATGCTGAGCTACAAAAATAGGCCAAGCGCTAAGACTGCTGGGAAACAGACAGTTTAGCCAGAACAGCAGTCTGCAAAGAGCATTTTGCATTCTGCAGCAGCAGAAACCAGTTTGGGCTCAGGTGAGAAGACCTTAGCTAGGTGCAAATGGCAAAACGCTTTGCATGCTAATGAGGCAATCAGACCTGAACACCCACACAATAGATACATTTGATTCTGAATGGACACATTTTAATCAAGGCCCAGACATCGAGGCACCAGAAACCTCCAAACAAAAGGGCATAAGAAACGCCCCCCCATCACGGAGACCCCCTCGCATTGGGGAATTAAAACAGTATCGATGAGGAATTGACCCAATAGGTAGAGCCCGCCCAAGAAGCGGGAAGGACAATGGAACCCCTATAAAAGATAGGGACCTCGTGTTGTCCGGTCTGCTTTTCCGTGCTCCGGCTCTGACCACGACCTTGAAGATCCACTCTGACTCCAGCCGTTGAGCACCAGCCGCCGAACCGTAAGTGCCAGTACGACGCTCGCTACGCGAACTAAGCCCGCTAGAACCCCCAGTGACCAGAACGCTTGCTGAAGGTTGCAGCCCAAGACCAGGACGAAGGCCTCGCTCCCTGACCTTGCCTGTTCCTGTTAGATAAGTATTCTGATTACTTTAGTTTAGTCATAGCTTAGTCTCTTAGTGTGTGCATGAATATTTATTATTACTGTATAATAAATATTATCGTTTGGACCTTACTAATCGGTGTATCGTCTTTATTACTTTGAACTTGACCTTGGAATACTAGTGACGTTGTCTATACGGCAACTGGCGACTCCTAAAGCTGAATAAATACATAAGACAGAGCCTAGTGGTGTTAAGCACTTGGAAGTTAATACACCCCAATAAACGCGTTTTACGCCCATAGTAAAACGTGCAACATTTAGTGGCGACTGCCTGACGGGACACGGTTGTAAGTGGAAACCCCACACCGTCCAGGACCCTGAAATTTGAATTAGAACTCCAAATTACAGAGAAAGTAAGAAAGTAAAGAAAATCACAAGTATTCAAGGTGTTCAAACTAATAAGCGTAATTCGGAAGTGTGTTTAGTGCATGCGTACTAACAGGGCTGTAAGGTAAAACTGAAAGCATTTTGTTGCGACAAACTTTCGGCAGTTTTGTGAACGGAACATAGTGTAAGCCGTACCCGTTTCTTGAAACACAACCCCAGCAACCCCCTGTTCCAAATTAAATAAAAGAGAGTCAGAGAAAATGGCCATGCAGGCAATGGAACGTCTGATGGATCCAGAAAAGTTTGTGGTCGCAGCGACCAGCAACAGTAGCAGGGTAGGCCAGTGTCCCACGTGGGAGCTGGAACTCCGCAAATATTTACAAGGAAAGGGATGGCCCCTTTGGAAAGAGTTTTGTTTGAATGAGGAGACAGGTCCCGGAAGTATAGGACATACTTGGTGGGAGAACCTCTCTCAAATTCACAAAAAGAACCTTAGTAAAGCACGCAAGCCGATGGCGATTGTGTCCTGTTTGGCACAATTGCGAGGCACAGAGGAGGTCGTCAGGACGCTCCGGGCAGAATTAGAGGAAAGGAACCGCATGAGTAAGGTCGATGTCAGGGACATTGAGAAAGAGAATCTGGATCTAAGAGGGAAGTTGATAGAGAAAGGTAGAGAGGTGGATGATGCCAAGAGGGCACATCAGTCTTGTCTAGCCCATCTCAGCAGTTCCCAGACCCAGTACGAAAAGGCTTATCAGGACGTGCAACGTGCCGTTCTGATAAGAGAGGAATCAGACAAGCAGGTGGAGGCATTGCAGAGGCAATGCTCTGATCTCAAAGCAGCTTTGAGAGCACTCCATGCTGCAACCACAGAGCAAAGGCAAAGTACTGTGGACCACGCGAAATGCAGGAAACAGATTGCAGAGCTGCAATCGCTGCTTTCGGTGCAAAATGGGTTCCAAAGCACCTTTGGAACCCAGTTAGATGGAGAAAATGCCCCAGATTGGCAAGAATTAAGTGAAACAGCGCAGCGATATGTTCAGGGAACATGTGCGCCAGCAGCGCAACAGAAAAGGCAGGCACCCCCACCCCCCACAGATCAGATCATAACCGCACCCATGAATCCCGTAACCACGCAGAGAAAAACCATAACAGAAGGCGCACCAGATATAACCTACACCACCCCCTTAACTGTAACCCAGCTCAGGGACGCATGTGAGAAGATCACTCCGTTCCTCCCCACCGCAGACCCCCACCAGTTTTTCGCTAAAGTAAAACAGCAGGCTACCATGTACGGCCTGGATGAGAGAGAGCAGGTTAAGCTCACCGTGCTGGGCTTAGACCAGTCAGTAGTAGCAGCCCTCCCCGACCCACAGAACGTTGCAGGAGGCACCCTAGAAGAGATGCACACCTCCATTTTAGATGCCATCGGGTATAATCGAGGTGACCCCGTAGAAGGTCTTAATAAGTGCCGGCAGAAAAGATCCGAACACCCCACAGCATTCGCAGGAAGGCTGTGGATTCATTTCAATGCAGTTTTCGGCGAGTTAAACAGAGCGCATTTGAACCGGGAAAATATGGTCAAATGGACGCGAACCATAATCTCACACGCAACAGAGGCAGGACAGAGCGCTTGCAACAGTTATGACCCCTCAGAAGAGGCCCATAATGAGAAATGGGTCCTGAAAAGGTTGTCCCGCGCTTGGGAGCAATCAATTCAGGCAAAAAGTAAGGTTCAATCCCCAGAAGAGGCTCAGGCTGCCGCAGATATTCAGGCAGTGAGAGAGCATCAGAAACCCGCATGGGTCAATGAAGGGAAGAACAGCCCACAGCAGAAAGGCCAGGAATGCTATAACTGTGGACAGTTAGGGCATTGGGCAAAAGAATGCAATGCACCCCAGCGATCTCAGAGAGGCCAGCAGACAGGCACTCTGAACCGCAGTAAGGCAAAACCCATCCACAATGTAGCAGTACAGTCACAACCCACCAATGTGGACGAGACGAACTGACGGTGTTCGGGCTCCCCCACTTGGGTCTGTGACACACTATGGGATTCATCAGGGAGACCCGTAGTCACAGCAAGAGTAAAAGGGAAGCCCATAGAGTTACTGTGGGACACAGGAGGCTCCCGCACCACCATTAACTCTACGACCACGGCACACGCAGACACGTGGCCGACCACATCCACCATTACACTTAGCGGGTTCACCGGACACTCGCAGCAGGGACACATCACAGCACCCGTAGCGATCCAGCTAGGGAACATCACAACCAAACACTCCGTAGTTCTAGTAAATCTTCCCCGGACAGCAGAACACATCTTAGGGATAGACTTTATGAACGCTCATAGCTTGTCGTTCGACCCAGTGAACCAGTGTGTCTGGCGAATGGCTAGATCAGACAGAGCACCAGCCACCCTCACAGTAGGAGACTACGCTAATCGGATTAGCGCAGTGGGAGAGTACTCATTCGACCTGACTACACTCCACACCGACAGACAAATAAAAGCCCTACTGAACAAACACAGGACAGCATTTGCAAGTCACCGTCATGACTGTGGCAGAATGACTGGACCAGTTCACGTTACCGGACAGGACCCCCGACCACAGAAACAGTATAGATTTCCCCTGGAAGCAGAGGTGGAAATAGAAAAGGTGATAGGAAGCTTATTGGAGCAAGGTGTGCTCAGAACGGTAGCCTCGACCAATAATGCCCCTATTTGGCCAGTGAGGAAGCCCGATGGATCATGGCGTCTGACCATCGATTATCGGGAACTCAACAAAGTCACCCCCGCAGTAGCCCCAACGGTAGCTACTAGTCCCGAGACCATGCTCAAGCAGGGACTCAACTCCAAATACTTCACGGTATTGGACATCAGTGACGGATTCTGGTCAATACCATTGGCAAAAGCGTGCCAGTACAAATTTGCCTTCACTTTTAAAACACAGCAGTATACGTGGACATGCCTTCCACAAGGATTCCACAATTCCCCCTCCATTTTCCACCGACAGTTGGCAAGTGGTTTAGAGAAATTCTCCCGCCCCGAATGTCTGGTACAGTATGTAGACGACCTACTACTGCAGACAGACACAAAGGCAGAGCACATTACGCTTCTGGCCGAACTCCTGGAACTATTGACTTCAATTGGATGTAAAGTTAACCCGAGAAAGGCCCAGATTTTGGAAAATAAAGTGATGTATTTGGAACAGTCATCACACACGGCAAACGCGAGATCGAATTCAAAAGAATTGATTCGATTGTCAAATTGCCCCTTCCCCAGAATGTATCAGCCCTCCGGTCGTTTTTAGGACTGGTTGGTTATTGTCGGAACCACATCGACGGATTCGCGACAAAGGCAGCCCCACTCTCAGACCTCCTTAAGAAAGGAGCCCCCTGGGAATGGCTTCCGCAGCATACAGGCGCTGTGGAGGAGTTAAAACGAGCCCTTAGCGCAGCACCCGCGCTGCTAGTCCCCGACCAACTTTCCCCCTACGCAATAGAGGTAGTGAGCACCGATCTGACCCTCTCGGCCGTGTTGCTTCAGGAACGGCACGAGCAGCTAAGACCAATGGCTTATGCCTCCCGACTGTTAGATCCGGTAGAACAAGGATTCTCTGCCTGTGAGAGGCACCTCCTTGCTGTCTTCTGGGCAGTACAATACTTCTCATACATTACCGGACTCAACCCCATTACTATTCTGACTGAACACACACCCACACAGCTACTCCTAGACGGTCGACTGAAGGACGGTTCAGTTAGCCAGATTAGGGCAGCTAGATGGACACTACTTTTACAAGGACGGGACATTACAGTAAAACGGACCCGCACACACACATATCTAGCAGACAACCTCCAATACCCAGGACAGCCCCATGACTGTGAAATTGTAGCTCCCCTGCATAACACAGGACCCTTTATCGCAAAGACACCCCCCAGGAAGATAGGGAACCCAAAACAAAGCCCCCAACCCACAGACACGTGTGGACCCTTGAGGATTTATGTAGACGGTTCCTCCACAGTTTTAAATGGTGAGCGTATCACAGGATGCGGCATCTATGTAGAGGACGCGCAGGGGCGCGCTCTCGAAGAAATCGCTCTAAAACTACCAGGTCACTTAGGCGCGCAGGCAGCAGAGCTCGCGGCCATAGCGTACATAGTGGACCACCCCGCTTCTTTCCCCAGCCCAGCAGACATATATTCAGACAGCTTATATGTCTGCAATAGCTTAACAGATTTTCTGCCCCTGTGGAGGACACGAGGTTTTGTCTCCGCAGACGGGAAACCCCTTCCATCAGCCCCTCTACTCCAGCATATTTTAGAAAAAGCGAAGGACAGGACCTTCGGAATAATAAAGGTACGAAGCCACCATAGGTCATCCCCCCCTGGGAATGTAAAAGCCGACGCACTGGCTAAGGCAGGTTCCAGGCGAGGACACTTATGGACCCCCCCAGCTAGCGCACCAGCTAGCGCCCCTGTGAGCGCAGTCCAAATCTCACAGACAGATATTAAAGATCTTGTAGCAGCACAAAAACAGGATAAGGACCTCAGGGAGGTTTTTAAAGACAATTTTGTGCCAGAGTACGAGAGATTTAAACACGCACTGACCACACATGAGGGTGTGATCATAAAGGAACAACTTTATGTGGTCCCGCAACAGGACAGGAATGCAATGATTGCTTTATTCCATGATAACCACGGGCATCAGGGAATTGATGCAACAACGAGGCACCTCAGGCAACTCTGTTGGTGGCCTAATCTCAGGACTGATGTCACGCATTACATAGAGAATTGCCTTATTTGTGCTCAGAATAACCCGGAGAGGTATTCTAAGAAGGCACAACTTCGGCATACTCGCCCAGTATACGGCCCCTGGACAAACCTCCAGATCGATTTCATAGGACCATTGCCCCCTTGCAGGAATGGCTATAAATACGTTCTGGTGGTCATCGACACCTTCACCAAATGGGTAGAGGCATTCCCCTCTAGAACAAATACAGCAAAGACAGCTGCAAAGATCCTGACCCACCACATCTTCACGAGATGGGGTTTACCCCGAAGTATTGATTCGGACCAGGGATCTCACTTCACAGGACGGGTCATGAAGAACGTCCTGACAATATTTGGGATAAAACAACATTTCCATATTGCGTATCATCCACAGTCCAGCGGGATTGTGGAGCGCATGAATCGGACTCTAAAAACTACCCTTAGAAAAATGGTTCAGGAGAATAACTCCACATGGGATTCAGTGCTCCCATTTGCACTCATGTTCATAAGGAACACTGTTTCCACTTCCACAGGCTACACACCACACACACTCATGACCGGACGCCCTATGAAAGGGACAGAATTCCTTTTAGGACTGGACATGACCAGCCCCGAGGTGACAGCCCTCACACACGAAAAGACGGTTAAAGACTTGGTTGAGACTGTGAGGTCTGCACAGATTGCAGCCGCAGTTCAGCTTGGAAAACGCCGTCAACAACGCACCGCTTGTTTTAATAAGACCGTACACCCCACAGAATTCCAGGTTGGGCAACAGGTAATGTTATCTGTTTACAACCCCAGCAGTTTTTTGGCTCCAAAATATTCCGGTCCCTACTCAATTTCGGATAAAATTAGCCCCTCAGTTTACAGGGTAAAATATCCTAATGGGAAGACCGCGTGGTTCCATATTAACCAGCTTAAAGCATATGGAACACAGTCTAACCATGCTCATCATGTACTGCTAGATGCAGCAGAACACTTCACCCCGCCCACTAGAGACACTTTTCCACCATCCCCCTCACAGACCAGTTCATCAACGGACTCGTCCACGACTCCGCCCACAGACCACAACAGACCACGCCCCGACACGCCCACAAGCTGCCACAGCAGAGACAGCAGGACAGACTCTGACTCTGAGGACAGCGACAGCACACAGCCATACAGCCCACACTGCACCAACTACGACCCCGACTCCAGTGACCCCATGGAAGTCACTTACCTTAAAAACCCAGACCCACCACCCGACCCCGACTACCCCGACAACACACTTGACACAACACTATGGCACAGGGACAATTCATACAGACTTGTCCGCAATGACGAGAGTGACCCCCGGTCACACAATTCGAAAATATCATGCCTGATCCACACAAGGGTGTGGGATCCGGGAGAGCAGGACGACACGGTGTCTGAATCCCGATACGGCAACCCCTTTGTGACCCTGTTCACAGAGGCAGAATCAAAGTGAGGTGTCCAGATGATGTAAAATAGGAATCGTTTGAGGGAAACGATGTCCTTTCTGATGGAACCTGCACGTATGTTTGTCTATCGTTTTATGTTTGTTTGTCTTTCAGAAATGTAAATGGTTCAGTTGGAGGATGGACATCTTCTTTTCAGCTGAAAAGATTGTGACCACCTCACATACACGTTAGTTTGTCTGCCGAAACTTCTGAGAACTTCAGTTGTATCCTCTGATGAACCGCCACGGTTCACGACTTGTTCCCTGTTTTCAGATGAAGGAGCATCTTGGCTCCTCCATTGTTTTTAGGTGCCCCTCTATTCGGTGAATAGAGGCTGCAAGTCACGGTTAACACATTCGTACCCGTTTACTCCAGGTTACTCAGGCAGTGGACAAACGGCACTGAGGACCCGCCCTGTCTGAGAACCCACTTTGGTCAGCCAAGCTCGGGTATGGCACAGCACGCCCTACCCGGGGATCCCATCCAACTCGTACCCGTAGCGGCCCATACGCAACTCATTCGGACGTTTCTTTCAAAATTTTGTTTTCATTTTTCGTTAGGCAGCCCTTCGGCCGCCATCCCACATGCTATTTACATCCAGGAACATTCGGATGGTAAATGAGCAAAGCCTGCGAGACGGCTCGCAGGAGAAGGATTGTTAGGTGTATTCTGGTCTTCAAATTCGCTTTTGAAAAAAAAAATGAGGGGAGTCACAGGGTGTGACTTGGCCAGTCATTTTTAAAGGGCCAATCGGAATATAAAAAACAGATGCACTAACAGGTAAAGATCTTAAACTGTGTATTGACAGACACTGTGCTTGATCCCATAGCTTTCGAAGGACGAGACAGGGATCAAAGCAAGGATTGTCCATACAGGAGGAAGAAAGAAGGAAACCAAGATAAAGATGATGGAAGCTCACCTATTGTTGTTAACTGTTATATCTGTTTGTGTGGAAACAAGACACGTTTCCCCCACAACCCCCACCGTAAATGTTTCCCTTACAGCCACTCCCCAGTGCTCAGCTCTGATCAGTGAGGTTCAGACCTGGTGCACTAAATTTATGACATGGTACTCCATGTCATACGTAATCGAATCACTACTGGTGATTGCGATCCTCGTTATCCTTGTACAGACCCTCAGGTTGAGGAAGTGGAAGAGGAGAGCCTCCCGTTCTTGCCCTTCCGTCTATGGAGTTCGATCTCCGATTTTCCGATTTCATCAATCCCCTCTGCCCCATGATGAATAAAGAACTGTGTAATGAATAAAAAAAATTCGACCCTGTATTGTATTGTCCTATACTCGACTGCCGAGTTAGGAAATGTGATGTTGTGGTGTGAATGGTTAAGGTTTTAGAGTGTGAGGAAATGTTTAAGTTAAGTTAAGGATAATTGTGATAGGTAGAGGTTCCCAGTTTATGGTAATGCATGTCCCCTTTGACATAGCGCCAAGTAGAGATGTTAGGTAAAAAAATTTTCTTCCCATAGTTTAAGATAGAGTAGCCCAGGAACTGGCAAGAGGTCAGGGGACACAAAGAAGGCAACCCAGATGCACTCAAGGCGACGTACATTGTGATCCTTCACAATATTTTGATTGTGAGGATCACAAGGAGGGAATGTAGCCACCTAAAATGGATGCTGAGCTACAAAAATAGGCCAAGCGCTAAGACTGCTGGGAAACAGACAGTTTAGCCAGAACAGCAGTCTGCAAAGAGCATTTTGCATTCTGCAGCAGCAGAAACCAGTTTGGGCTCAGGTGAGAAGACCTTAGCTAGGTGCAAATGGCAAAACGCTTTGCATGCTAATGAGGCAATCAGACCTGAACACCCACACAATAGATACATTTGATTCTGAATGGACACATTTTAATCAAGGCCCAGACATCGAGGCACCAGAAACCTCCAAACAAAAGGGCATAAGAAACGCCCCCCCATCACGGAGACCCCCTCGCATTGGGGAATTAAAACAGTATCGATGAGGAATTGACCCAATAGGTAGAGCCCGCCCAAGAAGAGGGAAGGACAATGGAACCCCTATAAAAGATAGGGACCTCGTGTTGTCCGGTCTGCTTTTCCGTGCTCCGGCTCTGACCACGACCTTGAAGATCCACTCTGACTCCAGCCGTTGAGCACCAGCCGCCGAACCGTAAGTGCCAGTACGACGCTCGCTACGCGAACTAAGCCCGCTAGAACCCCCAGTGACCAGAACGCTTGCTGAAGGTTGCAGCCCAAGACCAGGACGAAGGCCTCGCTCCCTGACCTTGCCTGTTCCTGTTAGATAAGTATTCTGATTACTTTAGTTTAGTCATAGCTTAGTCTCTTAGTGTGTGCATGAATATTTATTATTACTGTATAATAAATATTATCGTTTGGACCTTACTAATCGGTGTATCGTCTTTATTACTTTGAACTTGACCTTGGAATACTAGTGACGTTGTCTATACGGCAACTGGCGACTCCTAAAGCTGAATAAATACATAAGACAGAGCCTAGTGGTGTTAAGCACTTGGAAGTTAATACACCCCAATAAACGCGTTTTACGCCCATAGTAAAACGTGCAACACCCGCCCCCTCACTATATGCAGCTTAGCGACTCTAAAAATCGACCCTTCTCCACTCTTTACTAATCTCACTGCTAACTGCAAACCCGTAGCCACTCGCAGCAGGCGGTATAGCCTGCAGGACAGGGTATTCATTAGAGCCAAAGTCCAGCGGCTCCTACGTGAGGGAGTCATAGAGGCCAGTAATAGTCCCTGGAGAGCTCAGGTGGTGGTCGTCAAGACCGGGGAAAAGTTCCGGATGGTGGTTGATTACAGCCAGACCATTAACTGGTTCACGCACCTCGATGCTTACCCCCTCCCCCGAATTGCAGACATGGTCAACCAGATCGGCCAGTACCGCATCTTCTCCACGGTGGATCTGAAGTTTGCACCGGTCAGGAACGAAGCTCTGAATGAACCACCCCTTGGAGTCCACCCTCAGATCCACACCGCCCGTCAGCACACAGCCATCCGAAGCGGCTGCAACCCCAGTGCTCCGCCGATCCCAGCGGACGACTCGGCCACCGGACCAGCTCAATCTGTAGACCCATCACCCCCGCCGGACTTGATTTTTTTTTACAGGGGGTGAATGTGGTGAATGTATAATGCTTAATTCACACTATGTACCACTGTGTCCCTGTGGGCTCCATCTATGAGCCGTTACGCAGCTCTGCCTACAGGGGAAGATGAGGAGCTTGTACAAGGGCTCCACCCATGCCCCTCCCACTACCGGAAGTATAAAGTGCTGCGGTCTTGTGAGTCTGCCCTCAGTTTTTCTGGTTGCAGGCAGGCTCAGTTGTAAGTCTATTAAAGCCACAGTTTACTTCCTCTCGTGTCTCGAGTGAATTGATGGTCACATCACCGTGTCTGCGTGGGTTTCTTCCAGGTGCTCCAGTTTCCTCCCACAGTCCAAAGATATGCGGGTAAGGTGGATTGGCCATGCTAAATTGCCCTTCTTGTCCAAAACATGTTAAGTGGGGGTTACTGAGTTACGGGGATAGGGGAGATACATGGGCTTCAGGAGGGTGTTCAGGAGGGCTGGTTTAGCTCACTGGGCTAAATCACTGGCTTTTAAAGCAGACCAAGCAGGCCAGCAGCACGGTTCAATTCCCGTACCAGCCTCCCCGGACAGGCGCCGGAATGTGGCGACTAGGGGCTTTTCACAGTAACTTCATTGAAGCCTACTCGTGACAATAAGCGATTTTCATTTTCATTTTCGTAAGGGCCGGTGCAGACTCAATGGGCCGAATGGCCTCCTTCTGCACTGTAAATTCTATGATTCTATGTATTAGGGTGGGGACCAAAATACATTCACCAAAGCCATTAAAACTTCAAATGGTTGCAAGTATATAGTATTGTAGTATTCTGGAATATTTGGACACAATTGAATGGCTCTTCAGAGTGAAGCAATTCTGAATTTTAAAATAGCCTGACGTGCAGGCAGAGAATGAAAACAGAACGGGTCACACTTGGTAGCTGGTCAAAGGTGGCATCGGCAATATTCCAGGAAGATGTCAATGGCATTACTTTCACTGTTGCAGGAAGTATATGCCTCAGAGCAGGATGGCAGAGAGGGCAGGGAGAGAAATCATTTATAAAACATTGGGTATAAAGAGAGTTAATGCCCACAAAACAGAATGTATACCCTGGGGAGGTGGTTGGGGCTGGGGGGGAGGGGGGGGGGTGGTGGGGGGGGGTGGGGGGAGGAGGGGTGGGGGGGGGGAGGGGGGGGGGAGAAGGAAACTGTTGAAAGGTATGGACATTAATCATTTTGACGCCTTTTTGTTTATAATGCTGATTATTTTTGGGAATTTCAATTTAGTGAGTAAGCACTTATACATAATTGGGAAAATTGGCTGGAAATATTTACTTTGCATTACAGTGAGGGTTGAATTAACACAAGTCATTAATTTGTATGTACTTCAAAAAGTAATTCAATGTAAGAAACATTTTAAGAGATTTCACTACAGAAGTATAAATGTCATGAAATGACACAACAGAAGTAGTCCTTAACTCATGATCATTTCATTTACATAGATCTCTTGGTTATCCTATTGCTATTCACCATTTCATGTTTTAAATTAACAGACATAACACAGAATAAAAGAATATTAACTGAAATTCTTTGCAATTGTTTGATTTTTAAAAGGAGAGCTGATGGTAGATCTCATGCTCTGGGTGACACAGCAGTCATTCAGGGTTAAAGATATCCCTCTCTGAGCATGAAAGGGGCTACTGTACACTTGAGTAACTTACAAGGAGGACACTGTATAAGTGCACAATGAAAAGCAGTTTCTTTGTAACTGCACAATTAGAAAGGACCAAACAGAGTAATGTAATAGGATAAACTCACATCCTCAGGTACTAGCAAACCTAGTCAAAACAAAGCTTGATTGAAATACAGGCAAGGGTGAAAAGACATATAAGGCCCTGAGAAATACATCGTTCTCCTCATTGTCCTGACTTGTAAATCATAACTGAGGCAATTGGATGATTCTGAACAAAGGATTTTCTATTGTTACCATCAGGTTCTGGTCTCCATTTAACCAAAAAATGATATGGAGAAACTGGAGTAAGTGGAAAAAGATTTAAAAGGATGATAGTAAAGCTGAAACGTTATAACCGTCAATAAAGACAGAAGAGGCTTTAGGAAGGAGAAGACTGAAGTTAACCAAAATATGTCTTTAAGGTTTCCCACTTGTGGGGAGTCCAAAATTGTGGTCATAGATATAAGATAGTAACTAATAAATCCAGAAAGGTCTTTGTCCATAAGCAACTGGTTATAATGTGGGACTCACTATCACACGGAATGTTGAGACAAATAGATTCAAAGAGAAGTTACATAAACATAGGAGATAGAAAGGAATGGAAAGCTATGTTGATGAGATTGGATGGAGAAGAGGAGGAAGGTGATGTGGAGCATGATCACCAACATGGACATTTTGGGCCCAGTGGCCAGTTTCTGCATTGCAAATACTATGCAATACTGTGTAATATTTAACAATTAAAACACTGCAATTGTAAACCACAAATAAATAAATCACTTGTGTTTAAATAGCGCTTTTCACATCCTCAGGCCAGGCTTTTGCAATCAGCGTGCAGAGTTCGGTGGCAGAGGATATTTAATCAGGTGGCGAATGGTAACCCTTACTGCCTCTGACCCAAATAAGTCTACCATATGATTGGCCTTCATGCCCACCACCAATTCAGTCCCTCAAGAGATAAATAAATCTCCACTTAAGGGCTTCATTCCGCAGCTATCGATATTCATCCAATTTCCCGACACCTGCTGGATGTCCCGGTCTTCCGGATTGATATCACATTTGGACCATTTTCATTTCTGGAGGAGTAGTGGTGTGGTGGTGAGCTGTATGCTCTTCCCTTCTTACAGGCACTCCCTTGGGCTGGGGGATGATTTGATTCCACTCTGGTTTAATGATTTCTGACATGGCTAATAAGTCCAACATGCAATCTGCATACTCTGTCACATGCCGGGCAGGTGCGTGCTTGAAGGGTCAGACATGAGCCATTTGGAGGTTTGTGCACTGTTTCCGATGCCTTGACTCATCTCTGCATGCTCCTGATGAGCTCCGGCGATGTGTTTGGTATCTTCCCAAATGAGCCTTCTGCGGTTTGGTCAGTCACACAGGAACTCTCATGAATCGGTAGGGATGTTTTTGATCTCTTCAAGGATGCTTTGAGGACATCCATAAAATGTTTCTGCTGTCCTCCTTGAAATCTTTTGCTGCGACTGAGCTTTGAGTACAACAATTGCTTTGACAAATAAGTGTGAGGCATATAAATGACCTGTCCTGTCCTGTCCTGTTCCCGTAACAGCCTCCCCGAACAGGCACCGGAATGTGGTGACTAGGGGCTTTTCACAGTAATTTCATTTGAAGCCTACTCGTGACAATAAGCCATTTTCATTTTTCAAAGCTGCTTTTGAATGACGAGCGCCTCGATATTTGTTGGTTTGGGAAGTGGACACTGCTGTTGGACCACCTTTACCTACATGCATGGTGACTAGCCTATTACACTAACTAAATTACCTATTAATCAACAGAATCTGTCTGGTATAGTCAGCTCGCGAGCCCCATGCTGATGCTGA
The DNA here is from genome assembly GCF_902713615.1 of Scyliorhinus canicula. Taxonomy (NCBI): domain Eukaryota; kingdom Metazoa; phylum Chordata; class Chondrichthyes; order Carcharhiniformes; family Scyliorhinidae; genus Scyliorhinus; species Scyliorhinus canicula. The sequence continues at coordinate 90,513,081 of NC_052148.1, forward strand.
AACATAGCAAAGTGAAGGGAGCAGCCTCCTGGTGGAAGACCAACTGCCACCTCAAATATGGGAGGGGGGATTAATGTGTCATTGCTATGGGCCTAATATTGGCCCTTCAGACTTAGTAGGATGCTCACCATCCTTAATTATATATATTAACTGCATTTCCAAAATAGTCTCTGACTTTGTTCAATTATTGTTAAATTGTCAACAAGGTAAAAGATCTGAATTAAAATTTACACTTTCTGAAGTCAAAAATAATTTTAGTTATTAGTTCCTAAAGCATATAAAGCTGGGAAAAATATTTCAAAGTTGAGAATTTGGAAAAAGGGCGCCCTGCCTCCCCCTCCCCATCACCCCCAAAGTGCCCATGTAAAGTGCGCATGCCAATTGTCCAGGATGTCCCAACTCCTGTTGGGCAGTGGGAATCATCGGAAAGTACTGACTTACAGTAATAGCTACCCAGAAACAGTTTGAAAAATTAAAGCCACTTCTACCCTCTGGATAACTGTAGTACAATTCTACCCGCCCGCACCCCCTGCTGCCCCCACCATGGGACATTCCCAATCCCCTGAATGCCCTCCATGGAACCCCACCAACTGTCCCCCATCCTCGCTACTAAGCCCTCCAACTACACACCCCTGACTACCCCACCCAGCACACTAACATTGTCAACAACCAGCCCTGACTCCCCACAGGACTCTTCAACACCCACAGATCCCATGGTATCCACTATCCCCTACATGGCTCCCTGACTGTCTTCCCCTGCTCTCCCCACTGACCTCCTCAAGAACCACCTGACCCCACCACTGAACATACCCCCTCTGAGCATGTGAACCCTCCCCGACTGCCCGACCCTCCGGACTACTGAACCCCTCACTGACCGCCCGGCCTACACCCGACCACACAATCCCCCACCTCACTATCCACCCAACCCCCCCCCCCCAACTGCCAACATGATTCCCTCAACCAGTCGGCTCCTTCTGACTAACTACCCAATCCTCTCACTGACCATCTGATCCACCCCCCCAACCTCTTGAACCCCAGCCCACTGAACGCCTGACCCCCTCCACCCTGCCACTGAATATGCAACCCACCACTAACCACCTGACACCTTCTTGACAACCCGACCCTCCTCTTATCACCTTACCCACCCCACCGATTATCTGGCACCCTGACCGCCAGATATATCCAACTACCTGGCACCCGCACTCACCACCTGAGCCACTGACCACAGACACCCAGACCACCCCAATATTACCACCTTCTCCCTGGCTTCTCAAAATGGCTAGACTGACCTGTTTTATAGCAGCTAGTCCCAGAAACAAAGGTGTGTGGCCTCCTTACCTCCGAATCTCTTGTCTTCGGCCTGAGGCACCCACTGCATTATACAGTTCCTGCTCAGCTTGAACTGGGAGGTCGGGCAAGAAAGGAGTGGCAGGATTTCAAGGGGAACAACATTGGAACAGAGTAGCAATCATGTTTCTCCACGGATATTACAGGCTGATATGTCAGTTGCATTTGTGGGTATTGAAAATATTATAAGGACGGTCTGTAAAACAAGATATTGCCTAATTCGTTCGTATTGCCTATCAATGATCAGCATTTCATTTGAATGCCAAAGACTGAGAAATAGGTGCGAGAAATTTGAAGAGAAAATAAAAATAAAAATATTGATTTGAAAAATACAAGAAATTGCATTGGCCAACCAAGGTCACCATAAGAAAATGTATCATGGATGCCTCAGTCATTTGTCAATTAACAGTTGATCCACCATATCCTTGTCCACTCCTTAATTGCCCCAAACAACCCCTCCCCATGCAAGTGAAGGAGACGCAACACCTGCCGATGTACCCGCTCCCTTCTCACAATCCAAGACACCAAACACTCCTTCTAGGTGAAACTGCAACTTACTCCTACTTCTATTAATTTGTTGGGCTGTATTTGCTGCTCCCGATGAAATTTCCTCTACCCTGGGCCAGATTGGGCGACCACTTTGCAGAACACTTTAATTTACTCTGCAAACAAAACCTCAAGCTTCTGGCTGCCTTCTAGATTCAATATCGAATGCCGCAATTCCAGATTGTAATGTCTGCCTCCACTTTGTTTTCCTTTTCTTTGTTAGTTTTGATTTTCCCGATTTTTTTTTTTCTTTGTTTTCAGGCAGCAGATGGTCATAATTTTGCCATTCCCAGTTCCTCGAGAGACACCTTTTTCGTTATTCCATCACAGGATGTGGGTATCACTGGCTAGGTCAGAATTTTTATTGCCCTGCCCAAATTGCCCTTGGGAAATGGTGATCTGCCTTCTTGAACAGCTGCTGTCATAGTTATAGAGGGCTACAGTACAGAAAAGGCCCTTCGGTCCATTGCATCTACGCTGTAAAAAAATCAACCACCTAACTATTCTAATCCCATTTTCCAGCACCTGGACCATAGCCTTGTAAGCCTTGGCATCAAAAATGCACATTTAAATACTTCTTCAATGTTATGAGGGTCTCTGCCTCCATCACCCTTTCGGGCAGTGAGTTCCAGACTCCCACCACCCTCTGAATGAAACAGTTTTTCCTCACAAAGATGTGCAGATTAGATGGATTGACCATGAGAAATTGCCTCTTAGTGTCCAAAGGTATGCAGATTAGGCGAGGTTTTAGGGATAGGACAGGGGAGTGGGCCTAGGTAGGTTGCTCTTTCAGAGGGTCAAATTGCCTCCTTCTGTTTCCTGTCACTCAGCCAATTTCTCACCCAAGTGTCTACTTTCCCTTTTATTCCTTGAGCTAGAATTCTGCCTACAAGTCTGGGGCGAAATTCTCCGACCCCACGCAGGGTCGGAGAATCGCCCGGGGCCGCCGAAAATCCCGCCGCCGCCCCCGCCCTGGCAGAAATTCTCCACCACCCGGGAATTGGCGGGGGCGGGAATTCGGCGAGCCCCCTGCGGCGATTCTCCGGCCCGCGATGGGCCGAAGTCCCGCCGCTGGGAGGCCTCTCCCGCCGCCAAGGTTTGAACCACCTCTGGTGGCAGCGGGATCGGTGGCGCAAGCGGGCCCCCGGGGTATTAGTGGGGGGCTCAGGGCAATCGGACCCCGGGGGGTGCCCCCGCGGTGGCCAGGCCCGCGATCGGGACCCACCGATCGGCGGGCGGGCCAGTGCCATGGGGGCACTCTTTCTCTTCTGCCGCCACCATGGCCTACACCGTGGCGGAGGCGGAAGAGAATCCCCCAGCGCGCATGCGCCGGTGGTGACGTCAGCGGCAGCTGCCGCTGACGTCACCACAGGCGCATGCGCGAACCGGCGAAGGCCTTTCGGCCAGCCCCGGCGCTGGGCAGTGGGCGTCAAAAGCCATTGGTGCCGGTTTTGGCGCCAGTCGGCGTGGTGCCAACCGCTCCAGCGCGGGCCTAGCCCCCAAAGGTGCGGAGAATTCCGCACCTTTGGGGAGGCCCGACGCCGGAGTGGTTGGCGCCACTCTGCTACGCCGGGACCCCCCGCCCCGCCGGGTATGGGAGAATCCCGCCCCTGATGTGTGGCACTATATCAAATGCCTTTTGAAAATCCATATACGCCACATCAACAACATTACCCTTATCAACCTTCTCTGTTATCTCCTCAAAAAACTGCAGCAAATCAGTTAAACATGATTTTCCCTTCATGAATCCTTGCTGACATTCCCTAATTATTCTGCATTTGTCTGAGTGGCGACTGATTTTATCCGAACAATTGTTTTCCCATATTTTCCTACTACTGAAGTCAAACTGACTGGCCTATAGTTGTTGGCATCCTTGCACCCCTTTTTGAACAATGGTGTATCATTTGCAATTTTCCAGTCCTCCGGCACCACCTCTGTGTCTAAGGAAGACTGGAAGGTATGCTCAGGGTCCTTGGTGTCATGCACACTCGGTCAAATGTTGCCTGAATGTCAAGGGCAGTTACTTTCTCTTCACCTCTTAAGTTCAGCTCCTTTGTCCTTGTTTGGACTACGGCTCGACTGAGGTCAAGAGCTGAGTGGCCCTGGCTGAACCACTTACTTGCCCCATCACCACTCCCTTTGGCCTCGCACCATTGTAATTTATCTCTCCAGTCTTGGTCCTTTCACAAACCTTCCCTTTTGTTCTTTCCCACTCTTTGCTTTTTTATTTCTTAAAACAGATTATTACCTCTTTTTCCAGTTCTGACAACAGATCTTCCACCTGAAACTCTTTTTCACTCTCCCCAGGTGCTGCTAAGTATTTTGATTATTTTCTGTTTTTATTAATATTTGTCTGCAGTCTTTTGCTTTTATGATACTGCCTGTTGGGTCTTTCCAAAAAGATATTCAGAAATATTTTAGAGCAAATACACTGACATATAATAATAACCCTAACCATATATTCCTGGGGGATAGGAATAAGGCCTACCTAGATTTGGAACACAAATCCCATTTGAATCTTTTGTATCTGTTATGAGACCCTTCTCGGACCATATGTTGGTGGAGGGCACCATGACCTCCCCAGGGCCTTGTCAGCTTTAGCCACAATCTATTGTCGGGCGCTGTTGAGGAAAAGTGATACTCATTCAGCTCTGCTCAGCAGAAGCTGCTTTAAAGATATCATCAGGCCTACAGGCTCACCAACTAATCTGTATACATGGCAACTAGCCTTTTCCTCTCAAGCTCCGAATAGAGTTATGATGAATATACCTTTATTTATAAATATATGGTGGCATAAGAGGCACAAATTGAAAGTGCCTTAATCCAGCCAGGCTGAAGCATGTCAGAGCAATTTTTATAACAAGTTGATCAGGCATAGTCAGTATGAATCTGTGATGTTAGTTTTAAGAAGCTGATGTTATTTTCAATCTGCTACATTTATTCTAGGAATTCACTGAGAAGCAAGTAAGCATTGAACACCATCATTATGTTACTATGGTCCTCAATTTCTATCCTCCAGAAAATAGTATTTATATTTGTGATGTAGAACTGATTGATGAAGACTACTTGTGGAGACAATTTCCTTCACTCATGAGATCATAACGAAAACCTAACATGTCTCTGGTTGGCAAAAGTAAAAGAATTTAAAGAGCATTACAATTGGAGTGGGCTGTAAATTAATCGTTCTGTTGGAAGCACGGGTAGCATGGTGGTTAGCATAAATGCTTCACAGCTCCAGGGTCCCAGGTTCGATTCCCGGCTGGGTCGCTGTCTGTGCGGAGTCTGCACGTCCTCCCTGTGTGTGCGTGGGTTTCCTCCGGGTGCTCCGGTTTCCTCCCACAGTCCAAAGATGTGCGGGTTAGGTGGATTGGCCATGCTAAATTGCCCGTAGTGGCCTAAAAAAAATAAGGTTAAGGGGGAGGTTGTTGGGTTACGGGTATAGGGTGGATACGTGGGTCTGAGTAGGGTGATCATGGCTCGGCACAACATCGAGGGCCGAAGGGCCTGTACTGTTCTATTCTATTCTATTCTAGCCTCTTGTGCCTTCCTGAATCATGTGAAATGGGGCTGGTTCAGCACAGTGGGCTAAACAGTTGGCTTGTACTGCAGAATAATGCCAGCAGCGCGGGTTCAATTCCCGTACCGGCCTCCCCGAACAGGCGCTGGAATGTGGCGACTAGGTGCTTTCCACAGTAATTTCATTGAAGTCTACTTGTGACAATAAGCGATTATTATTATTATTATTATTATTATAAATGGATAAAGGCTTGGCCACAGAATTACAGCATCAACATTCTGCAGCCTGTCATGGTTAAGGTGAAAGCAGATAGATGTATAATAATTAAAATTAAATTTAGTACATCACGAGGATAATGTTAATATCAGAATTTTTAACATAACAGTAACCTACCAATATTGCATGATGCCATTTCACCCCAAATACTTTCACACCAGACAGTTTGCATGAATGGATATGACTAGAATATATATTTCACATTGGAAATTTCTATTTATTACACATTAATGGGAAGTTTGCAGCAATTGCTTATATTCAAATCATTGCCCTCATTCACCTTTTAAAACGTGACCACGCATATTACCTAGTAGAGACTAGCACTAATTTTTACTTGTGATTGTTGCCCCCACAGAGGCACACTTATTCCCTGTGATCCAGGCCCACTTAGATCTTGGAACTGTATCACTAACCTTAATGGGTGCTACTGTACCCTTCTGACTATTAATTTCCACAAGAGTTGGACTTTTTGCCTAAAATTCAAAGCACTTGATTACATTAAGGTTAATAAAACTGTTTTCGAAATTCCCCCTAACTCGTTAGGTGTCCAAAAGTAAACAACTTTGCCGATAATTAGTACTAAGAAACATAATCTAATTATGTTATTTATTTTAAAAGACTTTCCTTCCCTTTAATTTGTTAAAGAAATGAAGGAAACTTGTTTCTAAAGTAGGCAATCACAGGTTTAAATTGAACCTATTTGCCACATTTGGAAGGAACCTTGGTAGTATTTGGCAGTTCAAAGCGCTGCAGGAGGATATTCATGTCACATGATCATAATGGATCAGTCATAGAATGGAGCAGTATTAATAAAATATAATGTACAAGCTGGCCTGGAAATACCTGCACTTCAGATGATAAGAATAAGGACAAGAGCTGAAATGTAGTGAAAATATCAAAATTAAGGCTGCTCTAGACACAATAAGCAATAATCAAAAGATGATTTATGTCACGAAGAATGGCAATTAAATACTGATCAGTAGGGATTGCAATGCGGACAGCAAGTTGCCCTGTTAGTGTGGGTAACTCTTCAACATTATTATCCCAAAAATGTCAATGTGACTGGTCGCTGCGCTGGAGGTCCAGAGGAGCAACAGCAACACCTGGAGGACACTTGTAATATGACAACAAGCAACACTGGAAGAAGATAAGTATTGCAGGACTGGAATAGTCACAACTAATTATGTTATAATATTTTTATACAATGCTGTTGAGTCCCTGGAATTTCCTAGTCACCAGTAGTAAATGATCTTTTGGTGAGTGCGCATTAGGAGCAGTAATTGTGGAGCAGTGAGATAGACTATACTGATGGTTGGACTAACACCTGCAACCAGGACAAAAACAGGCCAAAAAATGAATAAATTGACCGTGTTGGACTGACAGCGCAATAATTACAAAAAAATGAGGTACCAGGGGCTGTAATTAAACATTGCAATTTAGTTTATTTTTTATATAGCGTGCAGCCAGAGCCTACTGTAGCAAGAATAAAGCTCTTATTGCCTTGGTGCTAGATAGAAATGCAATACTAACGTGGACATATATATCCCAGGTGCCTTGGGCAACCCACACAATTCATCTTTAACCATTCAAAACCCATCCAGTTATTGGCCATCGGTCAGTCCACGTGTGTAGGTACACCCACAGGATTGGATTTCTTTATTGTCACGTGTGCCGAGGTACAGTGAAAAGTATTGTTTTGTGAACAGTCCAGATAGATCATTCCATACATGAAAAAAACAATAGGGAAAATATAAATATACAATGTAAATACATAGACACCAGGCATTGGGTTAGGCATACAGGAGTGTAGTACTACTCAATAGAGAAGATGTTTGAAGAGATCAGGGCCAGGATTCTCCCCTACCCGGCGGGGTGGGGGGTCCCGGCGTGATGTAGTGGCGTGAACCACTCAGGCGTCGGGCCACCCCATAGGTGCGGAAGTCTTTGCACCTTTAGGGGCCAGGCCCTCACCTTGAGGGGCTAGGCCCGCGCCGGAGTGGTTGGCGATCGGCCGGCTGGCTTGGACGGCCTTTGGCGCCATGCCAGTCGCGGCTGAAGGGACTTCGCTGGCCCGCGTAAGTCTGCGAATGCGCCGGAGCATCAGCGGCTGCTGACGTCAACCCCGCGCATGCGCAGGGGAGGGGGTCACTTCTGCCTCCGCCATGGTGAAGACCATGGCAAAGGCGGAAGGAAAAGAGTGCCCCCACGGCACAGGCCCGCCCGTCGATCGGTGCGCCCCGATCACGGGCCAGGCCACCGTTGGGGCACCCCCCGGGGCCAGATCACCCTGCGCCCCCCCCCCCCCCCCCCAGGATCCCGGAGCCCGTCCGCGCTGCCTGCTTCTTCCGGTAAGGTAGCTGGTTTGATCCATGCCGGTGGGAGAGTGTTGACAGCGGCGGGACTTCGGCCCATCGCGGGCTGGAAAATCACAGGGGGGGGGCGCCGACCGATGCGCCGCGATTCCCAGCCCGCCAAATCTCTGGTGGCGGAGAATTTGGAACACGGCGGGGGCGGGATTGACGCCAGCCCCCGGCGATTCTCCGACCCGGCGGGGGGTCGGGAATCCCGCCCCAGATCAGTCCATAAGAGGGTCATTCAGGAGTCTGGTAACAGCAGGGAAGAAACTGTTTTTGAATCTGTTAGTGCGAGTTCTCAGACTTTTGTATCTCCTGACCGATGGAAGAAGTTGGAAGAGTGAATAAGCCCGGGTGGGAGGGGTCTTTGATTATGCTGCCCGCTTTCCCAAGACAGCGGGAGGTGTAGACAGAGTCAACGGATGGTAGGTGGATTCACGTGATGTACTGGACTGTGTTCATGACTCTCTGTAGTTTCCTACGATCCTGGGCCAAGCAGTTGTCATACCAGGCTGTGATACAGCCAGGTAGGATGCTTTCTATGGTGCATCAAAAAAATTGGTATGAGTCAATGTGGACATGCTGAATTCCCTTAGTTTCCTGAGACAGTGTTGTGCTTTCTATGTCGTAGCATCGACGTGGGTGGACCAGGACCGATTGTTGGCGATGTGCGCACCTAGGAATTTGAAGCTGTAAACCATCTCCAACCATTGATGCAGACAGGGGTGTGTATAATACTTTGCTTCCTGAAGTCAATGACCATCAGCTTAGTTTTGCTGACATTGAGTGAGAGATTGTTGTCGTTACACCATTCCACTAGGTTCTCTATCCCGCTTTTATATTCTAACTCATCATTGTTCGAGATCCGACCCACTACGTTGCGTCATCAGCAAACTTGTAGATGCAGTTGGAGCCAAATTTTGCCACAGTCATATGTGTACAGGGTGTATGGTAGGGGCTAAGTACGCAGCCTTGCGGGCCCTGGTATTGAGGACTATATTGGAGGAGGTGTTGTTATTTATCCTGACCAAGTGTGGTCTATGTGTCAGAAAGTTGATGATCTACTTGCAGAGTGAGGAGCCAAGTCCTAGGTTTTGGAGCTTTGATATGAGTTTGGCTGGGTTATGGTGTTGAAAGCAGAGCGGTATTTAATTAAATGAAAAATGAAAATCGCTTATTGTCACAAGTAGGCTTCAAATGAAGTTACTGTGAAAAGCCCCTAGTTGCCACATTCCGGCGCCTGTTCGGGGAGGCTGTTCCGGGAATTGAACCGTGCTGCTGGCCTGCCTTGGTCTGCTTTCAAAGCCAGCAATTTAGCCCTATGCTAAACAACCCCTAATGAATAGGAGTCTGGCATAGGAGTCCTTGTTGTCGAGATACTCCAGGGATGAGTGTAGGGCCAGGGAGATGGCATCTGCTGTTGACCGGTTGTGATGGTATGCAAAATTCAGCGGATCTAGGCATTAATAATAATAATAATAATAATAATAATCTTTATTGCAACAAATAGGCTTACATTAACACCGCTATGAAGTTAATGTGAACAGCCCCTAGTTGCCACAGTCCAGTGTATGTTCTGGTACTAAGAGGGAGAGTTCTGGGAGTGTGGATTTGATGTGCCCCATGACCAACCTCTCAAAGCACTTCATAATGATCAATGTCAAGGCCATCGGACGTTAGTCATTGAGGCACATTGCCTGGTTCTTCTTTGGCGCTGGTATGATGGTGGTCTTCTTGAAGTAGATGGGGACTTTGGAACAGAGTATGGAGAGGTTGAAGATGTCCACGAACATGTCGGCCAGCTGGACTGCACAGGATTTGAGTGCAAGACCAGGAACCTCCGTCAGGACCCGTCGCTTTCTGAGGGTTCACTTTCAAGAAGGCCGACCTGACTTTGCAAGCTGTGATGGTGGATATGGGTCTGTCCGAGGCTGCTGAAGCAGTTGACAAAGATTTGATGGTACACCGGGTAAAAATCCATGCCAATAATTTTAAACACTGAAACTTTGTAATGGTGACATCAGGGTGAAGGGGAAATTCACCCCTGGTCAGGATCTAAACGGGTGATAGTGGATTAGCAAGCATTCTGCTCCCTGATCAATTTACTTTCCATGGACTTCATTTACCAAACTGCTGCTGCCCGCTTTGTACCCCCATTGGAGTTGGCTTTCCACCAGTATTATTTGAACCCATTTGTTAATTATTGGATCACATTCATACAATCACTGTCAAGGATCAATTATTTCATCTTGGTTCCCTGCAAAATTAGTAATGAAAATACAAACCTTTTGTTATGAGCCATCTTTGCTTGCTATTTTAAGCATTGATCCATTTATGTTGAGAAGAATTTCAGATCAACATGTGATCATGTTTGTTATTAATAGTGCATGGTGCTATTTTGTCCCATGTACTTTCACACCAGACAGTTTACTCAATGGAAATAGCTGATTCACCAGAATCTATATTTCACACTGACAAGTTTCAATCTACATTTCATGGCTAAACATGTCAAAATGAGAGGCAGGTTCACAAAATGCTAGCACTTATTATGCAGAAACATAAATCAGAGGTTATCGAAATCCTATAAATCCCCGCTATAGTGTTTTAATACTGGAAGTATGTATTTAAATTGAATGGCACCGGAGCAGCTGAGGCAGCAGTTGTTTAAATCGCCCAGTTTGGTTGAGACAGAGGACTACCCGCCCACTGCTCAGTGATCAGCCGCTCCAAGTGGCAGCCTCATTTGTGATGGAGTTCGCCCCGCTTTGAAGGGATTGATATTCCAATTGGCTGGTCGGCGTGGTAATCCTCAGCTCTGATGATACCTGAGTCTAACCGGAGCAACTAGGCTGCCTTCCAGTGGCGCCCTCCAGTCTTAATGCAGCAGTGCTCTCTCTAACATTATTATCATAACAGCCTTACACATCTGTACACATTGGGCCTGTGCTAATTGAATGTTTACCGGCCGCTGTCTAAATAAAACTTGACAAGTTATAATCTATAGAAGAGAAAAGGTATGGATTTGTTGATTTTATGCTAATAAAACCAGGGGGAAGTTTTCAGGCCGCAAATGAAATAATTTGTGTTTCTTTTTTCTCCCCCCCGAAAAGACAGTTCAGTAATGTGTCATAATCACATGCAATTATACATTTGTTTCTGTATTTCCCCAGCACGGAGGCTAAACAGTTATTTGGATCCAAAATTTTAATTGACTGCAGCTGGAATCCAATGTAATTGAATGCTCGCTGCATCACTTAACAACACACACACACACAAAGTGAAGCGTCTGTGTTTCTCACACAACGCTTGCCATCTCACCGAGCAGGAAGTGCACACAGATCATCCAGCACAAGCAGCATTTGCGGTCCAGCTGCTTTTTGTGTTGTTCTCTGGCAGAGATTCATTTTTCTCCCCCCACTGTGATAATGAACATGGGAAGGCAGGCAGTAATATACTAAACTTGATTAGGTTTAGGTTTACTTCAAGATCACTCAGGTAACATGCGAACACCAAAGAAAGCAAATGAGAGACCAGACACACAGGGGCTGTGCAGCTGCTGTGATAGTTGGCTGCAGCAAGAAGTGTACAATCACCAGAGCCCACAAGCATTTGCTTCCTTATCATTTGGAACAAATTTGTTGTTCTTAAGCTGTTAGCTAACCCAAACATCTTTTAAATGCTGCCACAATGCGGGAGAGGTGGTATAGATTGGTAGCTTCAGGCTCAATCGCTTGGAAATTGGGAGAGCACCAATCTACGAAACTAAAAGGAGTGCAGGAAACAAACCTTTACCTGGGACTGATGTGTCTCAGATAGGTCCTGCAAGAACAGGGAAGTGACATGGAAGAGTGGGGTTATCAGGGGAAGTGGAAATTCATCAGGGACAGGGGAATTGTGAGAGGGAAGGATTATCAGAAAAGAGAGTTGGTGATCGGGTACATGGAGGACATTGGGAAAAGGAGGTGATGGCAGTAGGAGTGGATATGGCAATGTTCTATGGCACTGCATTGCAGCTGAAAGGGCCATTCAGGCACCTCCCTGCTCCACATTCAAGAAAGTGTATTTTAAGAACCTAGCTTTTTGGCGACTGACTCCAGTGTTCCTTTTGAATGTTTTTTTGCCCATGGTCAGCAGGTAAATGTGTTCCAGATTGGCAGCTTCAGTGTCCATTATGGGTGCAATGCCATCAAACATCTAAGCCAATGTCGTTCACATACATCATTAGTACAATGGGCTACTTCAAAAAAAGACGACAACTTTGGGATTGGTGCAAAGCAGTTTTACTTTAACTCAGACATTAATGAAGAAATCTGTATGGGACATGCAGCCTTTGGAAATCAATGTTGCCGCTGGCCTGCACTCCCATCTGGCAAGGTTCTGTACCAGGAGTAAAGCCTAGCAAAATTACCCTGAACAACTTTAGTGTACAGGACCAATGACATTAGCGGCATAATGTGAATTCACTATTCCAGCTATCTTTGAGGAAACCCTACACGTCTCTCTTTTTCAGATGGTGATTGACCTGAGCTGTATTTCCAGCATTTTATGTTTTATTGCAGGTTTTATCCTTTTGGTTAAACAACTTCTGGGCTAAATTACTGAATACACTGTACCTGATTTCGAGCTTATTCAGCAGCAAATGCAAATTGGAAATTCAGATGCACGTGTTTTTGTGATTTTAATGGGCCAAAAAATCGTGGCGGTAAGCACTTGGATTTCCAATATACACAGCTTCACTTGGCAAAGCTGCACTCCAGGACAACACATTTGTAAAAGTGCCCCTCAATTTATTTAACTGCTTGTTCTCAGTACAAATGGTTGGTAATAATATCAAACTCAGGAAAGTTATAATCAACATTTAGGGATCATGTGTATTCAAGCAGCATCATATTTTCTTGTTCCTATCTCTGTCACTTCCTCCTGTCCTACAAACTTCCAAGATATCTATGCTCCTACAATTCTGGCCACTTGATTTTCACCAGGAATAAGGCTTTGGTGGCCATGCCTTCAACTACCTTGGCTCCGAGCTCTGGAATTCCCTCCATAAACCTCACAACCTCTCAACCCCTCTTCCCTTCTTTAAGTCACAGCAACCTGTGTTCACCCGTCCTAATGTCTGGCTCAGTGTCATCATTTTGTCAGCGGACGTTGCTGTGAAGTACTTTGAGATGTTTTTACCATGTTAAAGATGCCATATAAATGTAAATTGCTGTTGTTGGTAGGAATGGCTGGTTTCCTCCCCTTAGTGAGCCTGTTGTATTTTTACATTGGGCTGTCACTTTCACTGATAATAACTGTATATTTCATATTTTTACAAAAATCCTTCTCCAAACTGCCATGGTGACATTAGAACTCTTGTTTTATGAATTATTAGTCCTGTCTTCTGGATTAACTAGTCTAGTAACATGTCTGCCTGACTACCATACCAGTCACAAGTCTGTGGCTCGAATGCATTGTAAGAAGGGTTGCCAAATTATTATCTCCGTTTTCCATTGATGACCCATTTCAGCCCAGAAAGTAGGTATGAAGCTGTAAGTTATAAGAGGGCTGCAGCTGACAGCTGAGGAACTGGAGCTAAAACTAGAGACACTACTTCAGAAGAGGAGTAATGGGCATGAATCAGAAACTAACCTGGAAGAAAATGCCATTAAAGGTCATTTAAAGATGTTCTGCCATTTATGGATTTTAAATCTGCTTTTAAAGCAATACAAATATTCTCCTTACCATGTATAGCTCCTCATTTGGTTGTACACCACACCGTAAACCCACTACTTAAGTTATAATACATGTCAATTGTTTTTTAACCTGCAGTTATGCCTGTTTGATTTACTCGGCAGTATGATTAATGAATACCTGGTACAACAGCATACCTGACAGTAAACGACAGTGTGCATTCAACATATAAGAATTTAAGGAATATGAGCAGGATTGGACCATATTCCCTGAGCTTGGTAACCTAAGGTACATCATATCTAATGCATTGTATATAACTTATGTTTTACACCTCGATGATTTTCCATAAATGTCTGCCACAAAGTGTGTAAAACCGAACAGTGTGGAGTTGATTCACATTGCAGTGATGTAGAACCCCTTTCTCAGAGTTAAAGACATTCCATTTATTTGCATTCTTTCACTGCTTTAAAGCTACCAGAGATTGTTAGCAAGTATTTGATCAATCAGTTGCAGCATCTTTTTATTTTAATAAACTTTATCTTCCAATAAATTCAAATATGTTTAATGTACTTGCATTATATTGCTCTGTGCTCACTTTTTAGGTATTGTAATCTGTATATTTTACCCAACCTTCCAAAAATAGCGTTTGAAGGAATATAGTACCAGCATGTTACGTGAACTTCACCAATTGGAAGGTATACCCCTTTCATAATCTGTATCTTTCTGACCAGCAATCTGATATTTCCCTTTGCAAAAAGTTATAGGGCAGGATTTACCAGCCTCGTCACGACCTGACTTGCGGTGCATGAGCTGCCTCGTGAGATTTAACCGAACCTCGCAGGACGATGCGATCTGGAACTCACCCTCACTGGGCGTGATCCTGATCAACATAATTAAATGAGTCATTCGGTTAATTTAAGTATGTCTGCTCCATATTCTTCTGGGGCGTGGGAACGAACAGCCTCCCCAGCGAGACCTTGACCGGGAGCCGTTTAGCACCCCTCCACATAAAACGTGGACCAGTCGTAATGGCATCTGGGGGTGGGGGGGGGGGGGGGGGGGGGTGGGGGTGGGGGGGGGGGGGGGGGTGTTTCCAGGTCATTTGAGACTGCCGGGTGGTTGGACTCTGCCAGGCAGCCAGGGGCACTGCCATGGTGCTAGGCTGGCAGTGCCAAGGTGCCTGGATGCCAGGTTGCCCATGCCAGAGGTGGGGTGGCGGGAGGGTGGCGGATACCCAGATGAGTTAAGTTGGGTGCAGTGGAGGGGTTGAAAGATCAGGGCGCCCGATCCGCGAATACTCTTCCTGCACTGGTGAGCTGAGCTTGTCAGTGCAGGAAATTATGTCAGTGCAGCCCCGATGGGGCATTCCTCGCCGAGGTCAGAGAAAAACGGTAAAGTGTCGTTGAATAGGGGGGTGTTTCTTGGCACTGCAGCTACCAAGAAGCACCAAAAAAACGCGCCCCAAAACGGACTCTGCTTTTTTCCGTTGAGTCGTCCCGATAGTTTGTATTTGATTCTCCACCAATACACTAGATATCAATCTATTCATATCAATCAAGGTGCCCAAAAATAATGGAACGATGATATGAAACAAATGACAATGGAATCAAGAATCCATGAGAACACGCAGCCCACTTTAAGTGCCTGGGATTTCACTGTTGCAGCTCTCGGCAGAGTTCAAGTCATGAGGAAACATGCCATCATTTTACATGTGACTACCTGTTGTGCCACTTGAGATATTGCTCGGCACTCATTTACCCCAACATGCTGGGAAGTCTGGTGTAACCCGGTAATTCAGTGCCAGGGTGGGTGTATGGGGGTAGAGGTGGTTTGGTCATGGTGTCAGTTCAGCCCCCACCCTACCACTCACCATCCAAAGATAAGAACCTGTAGCTGTTCTCTCCACTGTCCCCTTGAGGCCAGTGTAACACTTCCATATTTCCAATGCAGACTATGTTTCAACAAAGTAGTTAATTGGCTGTAAGACATTTCAGGAGGTTCTGAGGTAGAAAAAGAAAAGACGCAAGTCTTTTTGTTCCTCTTCAGAATTAAAGTAAAAATAAATTTGCATCCTTTTTTACTGATGTGAATGGTCAAGGGAAAATCACTGGGGTTGGAGTTCCTGCTCCCTCTTATAGTGTTGCCAATGTCATCAATGGGTAGAGGCTTTGCCCCTTCCAATGCACATGGAACTCTCAATGTTTGGCCAGAATCCAGTGTCACTAAATTCGATTATCTCATGTGACTTTATTGATGTAAAATTCCTTTCATTTACAATTTTACTGTACTTTGTGTCTACATTTAAAGACAGGTTTGTGGCACAATGTTGTGAGACAGTAAATTAAAGATATCTCCTGCCACCTGGTGGTATTTCTGAGTTTTACATTTGTGCTCCCCAGACACAACAACCTCCCCCATTTCCATTGAAATACATTTTTAAAAGTAAAATCAAACAACAGAAAAGCACTTCATTACTTTATTTTACCCCCAACTGCATGTGCTTATAGTTTCTTCACTTAAAAAGGCACATCTATGCATTGATGTAGACCATAACTTGAGTATCTTGTATTATTCAAAGGACGATTTGAATGTGGTGTTTCAATGAGGTTATGGGCCTGGATTCCCCGCCCTGTGACACAAGGATTGAGCGGAGAATCGGGCATCTGGCTGAAATTGAGGTTCACGCCAGATGCTGAATGAACCACTATTCTCAGGCCCTCTGCTGGCAGCGAAATCAGGGTTCTCGCTCACGCACCTGCGGGAGAATTCTAATGGATGCAAATAGGACCTAATGACCCATTTGCATCCACTTAGCGGGTCCGGCTCCAGATTCTCCAAGCACTTGCGATTCTCCCGTCTTACTGGCTGGGAATCACGTGCGTGCGGATTACTACAGGTATCACCAAATGTGTACCTGACGCGGTGGACCTCATGGTGGGCCAAGGGGACCACACCTAAGGGAGTTGCTCCCAAACTCCATTCGAGGGCCACCCCCCCCACCCCTACAAAGCACTACCTACCGATCCCTCCCCACCAGATCCCCCACCACCACCCATCGCCCAGAGACCCGTCAAAGTGGAGACCATCCCCCTCCCCATGGGGGATCCCCAGTCCTAACTAATAGGACCCTCTCAGAAACCCCTAACTAAAGGGACCACCTATGTAAGGAGATCGCCACAGGCACCCCCCAACTAAACGGACACTCCCACAGACGCCCCCAGAAAAGGGATCCCTGTCTGGAAACCAGAGAGCAGTCCTGACAGGGGCAGTGAAAACAATTACAGTTGGAGCACTCACCTGGAATGTCCCAGCATGTCCATTGCTGGGAAGAGAACAGATGTGACCTATGGTTAAACCCCTCCGTTCCTTGAGCTGCAAGCCATTCATTTGTGTGGCCTGCGATTGACAGCTTCCACAAAACAGCTCTGAGCCTTTCTTCATTCATCTTCTTCACTCTAAGTGCTTTAACTATAATGTTTATAAACATCAACCAAATCAAAGAAAGTTAATTTAATTCCAATCACGCCCTCATGGTTCAGTGATCTTGCAGTGCTGAGCTGGAAATTGACAGCACTTTGATGTGGTTGATGTTCTGAGGGGTTTAAACACAGGTCACAGCTGGTCTCTTTCCAGGAGTGGACACCTGGTGCTTCCAGATAATTGTTACAACTAATGTCTTCCACTGCCCTTGTCGGGACTGCTCTCTGGCTTCCAGACAGTGATCTCTTTTCTGGGAGGGGTCCCTTTAGTTAGGGGGTCCTGTCGTGTCTCCCTATTTAGGGGGTCCATATTGTCATGGGGTCTCTGAGAGGGTCCCTTTAATTAGGAGGCCCTGGGGGGGATCTGACTATTTAGAGGGTTCATGTGGGGAGTCTCCCTATTTAGGGAGTCTCTATGGTGGGGGGGGTCTTCCTGTTTGGGGGTCCCTGTGGGGGTCTGCCTAATAAAGAGGTCCTTGGTGGAGGGTCAGGTCACCTTCATACTTGGGGGAAGGGAGGGCACCCAGAAAGTCCTGGAGTGAGGGGCTGATTTGCGATGCAGGGGGTTGGGGAGGGGTTGAATTGCAATGCGGGGGTGTGGAATGCGCAGGCCTTCGCTATCAGGTCACTCACTCAAAATGGCGGCTCGAAAGCAGGATCACCCCGGGAATCCCACCAGAAAACGGGTGCGATGGGACGGAGAATCCTGCCCTTAGTCTCTCAAACAGGGGATCCAGACCCTGATGCCTAATAAACATTAATTATTCCAAATATTTGTAAAAAGAATCATTTCAATATACACAGCTTTGTATACTGTCAGTCTCCTGGCTGATGAAGTGTAAATGAGCTGCTGAATGATCTGAAGAATTGTTTTCCACTTTGATATATTGTTTGAAAACAACATTGAGCTCACCAGGGAGGCTTCCTTTTAATGTCGTGCTTTGAAATTCTGAAACCTGACTTTCCTCTATATGAATAAATAAATGTTGCAGGAGCTTTTGTCCATCGCAATAAATGGGAGATTTCAGTTCTGTCAGGCTCTGGGTTATCCTGATTTCATAGAACATAGAACATACAGTGCAGAAGGAGGCCATTCAGCCCATCGAGTCTGCACCGACCCACTTAAACTCTCATCTCCACCCTATCCCCGTAACCCAATAACCCCTCTGAATCTTTTTGGTCAGTAAGGGCAATTTATCATGGCCAATCCAACTACCCTGCACGTGATTGGAATGTGGGAGGAAACCGGAGCACCCGGAGGAAACCCACCACAGACACGGGGAGAATGTGCAGACTCCGCACAGACAGTGACCCAGCGGGGAATCGAACCTGGGAGACCCTGGCGCTGTGAAGCCACTGTGCTATCCATTTTTGCTGCCGTGATGCCCATATTTCCTGCTGTCATTATGTGGGAAATGATTGGGACCACATTGCTATGGGCCTCGAGTTACATGTAGGTCAACGTGGTAAGAAAGGAAGATTCCCTTCCCTGAAGGGCATGAGTGGGCCAGTTGTTCTTTTTTGAACAAGAATTCATTATTTTATAAGTCACCAGGCTGACACTTATGGCTAAGGATCAGGCGGCTAACCTTCGTGCCTCGCCGTAAAATCATCCTTCATGACAGTGGGTTGGGAAGCCGGTGTTGGGACACCGATCAGCAATGACGCAGAACATGGAGGCCCACTTACCTTGCAAATATGAGCAATTAGAAAGCCATTAAACTAATTGAAGTCAATGGAATGAAACTTTACGTGGCCCATGCAATTTTTCAGGAAATGCACAGGCAAAGTGGGGGAGTGATTCAGGAGCAGCAAGAAAAGCATTATTGGAGACGGAATAATTCTGGGAAGGTGAAGACAGCATCTGATCCAGCTGGTAGAGGCAAAGTTCTTTTGTTCTGGACTATGTCACGATGGTGCTGCTTGTGTATGAATAATATTAATTAATTAAGTTCAATGTCAGGAACATAATTATAATAAATGTGCATATCATTATCAGGCCTCTGTGTCAGAATCATCCACCCAGATCAAAAGCTCCATGCATCGCAGCATGATGGCAGAACGACATGAGGCACGACTGGTCTCTGAATGTAAACACCCAGCAAGCAAACCTCCCAGGGGAGCTCAGGTGAGTGCAGAACTTAAAGTGGAGAGAGTACTGCCCTGGTTGTGCCTGTGTAGTTCCAAGGGTGTGCCAGTTTGATGCCAGGGTAGTGTGCCAGTGTGTGCCGGGGTGCCGGGGTGCACTTGGGTGAACTGGGTTGCTTGCTGTCCGCTGGGGTGGTCTTCAATAATGGTGTCCTGGATCAACAAGTGTCTAAATTGTTGGTGGGACGGGTGATGCAGAGACCATCGCTCCTGCTCCATCAGCCGAAATTGGGATCTCGGCGTAACATGGTGAGAAACCAATTATCACCACTGAAGTCTATTTGCATACAATTAACGAGAGCCACCCCATATCCAACAGCCTCCTATCATTCAGCAGCCTCTCCAGCAAGTGCTCATGCTGGCACCGATTAGTACTCCTTTTAAAAACATGAATCTGGCGCAAGGGCTTCTGCGGAGAGCCGAGGTGGTGAGTAGCCATTGTTGCTCGCAGGCAAAGAGCCCGGCGTTCTGGGCTTGCCACCCCAGTGCTCGGTGGAGGATGGGGGACCCTCGGCTGAGGCTGGGGGACCCTCTGTGGAGGTCGTCCAACATTGGGGGTGTCGGGGCATGCGATGGGGGGACAACCGGGAGGTAACTGCTCACGGCACCACCATGCCAACCCTGGGATTGTGTGTTTCCATTCCAATGGCAATTCCTGTCCCTGCCCGTCTGCCTGAACGATCACCCATAACCCCCACTGACTGCTGAGGCCTCTGGCGGCACGGCTGAAGGCGATGCTGATAGGGAATTGGCAATCATGGTTTACACATGCCAAGTGGATTCCTGTGTGTGGGTGGGCGATCTAGCATGTGGGAGTCATTGTCTAGCATCCCAATCACACCCTGAAGCCGGTTCCCTGTGCTGGAACACTGCGGGAGGCAACACCACACACCCAGGGGATAGGAACAGCTCCGGAGACTTGCTCATGGCCGGAGGCTGGGTGAGCACCAGGGGGTGGAGGGGATGCCTGGAGAGATGAACAAAGGGCCCGGGAGTCAGCGTGCATTGTGTAAGGAAGTGACAGAGGCATCATAATGGTTGTGCGAAAAGGTGTTTAATGTGTTGTACAAACCCACTCCCGATTGTGTCGCCCCCCCATCCCACAAACCCACTCCCCCTTCCCACCTCCTACGTACATCCCCCACTTCTTCCCCCCTACCCCTGTGACCTCAGTGATCTTCAACGTGCTTGGCTCTCCTAGCTCTACCAATATGTCTAGTTGTATCCACCAGAATACACATCAGAGGTGGAGGCAACCAGCTGCTTACCTCACCCTGTGGCCTTCAATTCCCCTCGCAGGCATCCTCTGATGGCTCTGGGGTCGGAGGGCACCGGCTCACTTGCTCACTTGTCGATGGCACATGCACAGCTGTGTCGCCCTGTCCACCCTTCATCAGAGGGGTGGAACTCGGGGGAGCTGGTGGCCATCGTCGGCACTCCATGGGACGGGCACGGTTTGGTACCCAGCACCCCCTCCTCCCAATCGGTACCCATTGTGTCCTGGGGTTCACCTTGGGATGGAGGGGCAGCTGGTTCAAGCCCCGGCTGCCTGCGCATCATCTGGCTCAGCCAGCCCTGGCGGTTTGCCATGGTCCGCACCATAATGTTGACACCCTCCGAGATGCTCCTCAGTGACTGGGACAAGCTCTGCAGTGCCTCAGCCATGCCCAACTGCGACTGGGACATGTCCCACAGAACTTCATCACGATCATCCTGGTGGGGCGGCATGGTGGCGCAGTGGTTAGCACTGCTGCCTACGTTGCTGAGGACCTGGCCCCGGGTCACTGTCTGTGTGGAGTTTGCACATTCTCCCAGTATCTGCGTGAGTTTCACCCTAAAAGCTAAAGGTGTGCAGCTTAGGTGGATTGCCCATGCTAAATTGCCCCATAATTGGAAAAAAATAATTGGGTACTCTAAACTTAAAAAATGAAGGTCAGCCTGGTACTGGGTGACATCCCCCAGCGAGTCGGGAATTTTGCGGAGGCCCTCGGCAATGGCCTCAGACAGATTCACTCATGCTGTTGACATCGTGCACAGGCTCTCCACAGCAGTCACAACCCTTGCAGTGTTGGCCTCAGTGCCAATCATTACCGGCGCCATCTCCTGTGCCTGTACTCGCTGGGACTCCTCCAAACAGCTATGGATCCTTTGGAGTGATGCTGACATCTCCCTCTGGACGTCCACGTTGGTCCTTATTGTCTCCATCAGCTCCAGGTAACTCTGTTCCAGAGGTTCAGCATCAGGCTGGGACCCAGCTAGCTCCTGCGTTCCAGCAGACCTCCAACAGCTATCTTGCCTGGGGGTTCCTGCCTCCACCTGACATTATCAGCGGTGTGGTGCTCACCAGATTGTGCCCCAGAAGCCTGACCTCTAACATGCCCCACGGAGGTGTGTGTATCTGTGCTGGTGGAGGGTGGGGATGACAGCTGTGCCGCGGCTATGGTTGCATCCTTGGAGCTCTCCTCCGAGGTGTTCTGCTCGGAGTCAGGAGATGGGCCGGTGTCGTCAGCTGGAGGATCTGGGGAAGAATGGACATGTGGTCAGTGGGAGGGATGGGTCAGTCAGCAAGACAATCACTACTCACGTTTAACAGGTCCTCTGGTTGGAGCCTGGTGGTTCCTCACCTCTGCGTCATCCGCCAGCCCCCGCGTTGGTGACCGCCCTGTCTTCGGCCACAGCAGTCGCTTCCAGGGCCCACTCCTCGAATGATGTGAGAATTCTTATGTATGGCACCCCTCCGCCAGTCTGGGCCCTCTCCCGAAAGTTATGAGAGAGCTTTTCCTGAGGAGGCGCAGAGAGGACATCATTAGCCACACATGTGGTTCAGTGGTGAGGAGGGTTGGGGGGGAGGGGGGGGGGGGGTTGTCCAGGGGAGTCAGGGTGGAGGAAGAGTTGGGGGTCGCATGAGGAGTTGGATGCTCCCTTGGGGGGTGGGGGAAACGTTGGTGCCTACTCACTCATGCTGCCCGGTGAGAATCATTGACCTTCTTCCTGCACTGAAGGCCAGTCCTCACGGTCACATTCCTTGAGCGGACAACTACCACCACCTCATCCCAGGTAGCACTGGCTGCCTTGTGGTTCACCCTGCAGGAACCTCAGGGAATAGGACATCCCTCCTGGCCTCCATCGCATCTAGTAGCCTCCCCAGGTCAACATCTCCGAAACCTGGGGCCGGTCTCCTGGGTGCCATTGTTGTGACTTGGTTGGGGTTGGCTGAGCAAGTGCAGCTTAAGTGCTGCTCAACCGTGTTAGCAAAGTCCCGTCGAATCATTTGCGACAAGAAGCACGTGAGGCCTCGCAAAGTGGACCGATTGACGTTGAATAGCGTTGCCGGCCTCGCTGGACCAAGCACCAGGGAGCACAGGGCAATTCCCACTTGCTACCACAATTGGAAATGTTTATGGAGAATTGCGCCCTATATGTCTGAAAATGCTTGGATCGAATGGTTTGGCTTCCTGATTCTGTAAGTGATCGGGAGCACCACCTGTCTTTCAAATGATAAGACGGTTCAAGAATTATACACGTTTTATGTTGAAATGTCCTTGGGCTTTCCGCCTTCTGCAATCCTTGCACTTGTATAATATCTGCAGAGGTTTAAAAGCGGGGATTACATTTCTCGATTATCATTGTGACTTTTATCATAATTTCTTGCTGCGGTGTTTTTTTTCATTAAAGTAAAAAGGTTGTTGGCAAGACCTGATTCCTCAGATATTATTGTGCCTCCTCTGATATTATTGTGCCTCCTCGGATATTATTGTGCCCCTCAGATATTATTGTGCCTCCTTAGATATTATTGTGCCTCCTCAGACGTTATTGTGCCCCTCATATATTATTGTGCCTCCTCGGATATTATTGTTTCTCCTCAGATGTTATTGTGTCTCCTCAGACATTAGTGTGCCTCCTAGAGCTTATTGTGCCTCCTCAGACGTTATTGTGCCTTCTCAGATGTTATTATGCCTTCTCAGACATTATTGTGACCCTCAGATATTATTGTGCCTCCTCAGATATGATTGTGCCTCGCCAGACATTGTTTTGCCTCCTCGGATATTATTGTGCCTCCTTGGACATTATTGCGCCTCCTCGGATATTATTGCACCTCCTTGGATATTATTGTGCCTCCTCAGACGTTACTGTGCCTCCTCAGACATTATTGTGCCTCCTCAGATATTATTGTGCCTCCTCAGACATTATTGTGCCTCCTCAGACATTATTGTGCCACATCAGACGTTACTGTGCCTCCTCAGATGTTATTGTGCCACATCAGACGTTATTGTGCCTGCTCAGGTGTTATTGTGCCTCCTCAGACGTCACTGTGCCTCCTCAGATGTTATTATGCTTCCTCAGACATTATTGTGCCCCTCTGATATTATTGTGCCTCCTCAGATATTATTGTACTTCCTCAGACGTTATTGTGCCTCCTCAGACTTTATTGTGCCTCCATTCCTTTCAAGAGAATCTATCAGCTGAGAGTAGGTTTGGGATTCTCCATCCAGCTACACCAGAATTGTGAAACTCGATTGGCGGACAATCGCGAGTCAGACGAAAATCGAGGCCAGCGCGGACTCCCAACGGAATGCTATGCTCCGGTGCTCAACAGCGGTGGCATGGGCATGCAAATTGTACAGTAAAGGCCATTGGCATATAATTAATGGGCCTGACCTGGTATTCTCTGGGTCTCCTGTGATGTTCCGCCTCTGTCAGGCGCAAGTACTGACGGCATGGTTCACTTATGGTATTTAAAATTGGGAAAGAGCGCCGTGGCTGATGAAGGTGAGACAGGAGGTAAGACATGGTCCTCAAGGCTCAGCTGTGGGCTGCCCGCCCTGTTGCTGGCCCTGCATTCTTTCCCCTTGGTTTCTGTGGCCATTAGCATCCAGTTTCCTTGGGTTTCTGTGGCTATGACTTATCTTTCATTCTCACTCAACAGTATAAATATTTCACACTTTCTCTGTCTGTTAGCTTTGACAGAGTCACCGGACTCGAAATATTAGCTCTTTTCTCTCCCTACAGATGCTGCCAGACCTGCTGAGATTTTCCAGCATTTTCTCTTTCGCCCTTGGCTACTCCTTGGGATGGGCATGTGGCCGGAGCAAGCCCAGGGGACACTATTCCCCCCCCCCCCCCCCCGCCTGCCACTGCCTGTCTTAAAGACCCGCTCTCATCTTGATCAGGGTCCATGGCCTCGCCCATGGAGCGCAGAGACTGTGCGTGTCCCTCTGGGAACGTGCTACATCCTTCAGTGACCATATGACATCACCCACTGACTGTGCCAGGTCCCCCTATATCTGGGTCAGATCAGCCACGTCAGGCCAATGCTCTCGACCCCCACAGGTATGACCAGTTGTGACTGGGCGATGTTCTGGAGTGCCACAGCAATGTCCACGTGGCTCTGGTACGTAGCTGCCTATGACCACTGGCCTCGGCCACTGCCTGCACAGAGGGTTTCAGGCCTTGGACATTCTAACCCATGGCCAATACTGTCTCACCCAAGGCCTGAAAGCCTGAAAGCAGATACCACCCATGCTGTGTTGCTCTGGGTGGCATGCATAGTCAGAATCGCCTCCGGCCCCTGCAGGCGGTTGGACTTCTCCAACTGCACCTGCAGGCACTGGATACTCGCCGATATCCCCTCATGTAATTCCTGGCTCTGCGCCTGTATTGATGGGACTTTCCACTCCAGAAGCCCAAGGCCCATCTGGACAGCAGCTGCTACCCCTGGGGTTGGGCCACGCTCCGACTGTCCACCTGCTTGGGGGTTCTTACATCCACCTGCTGCATCACGTGCACGCGCATGGTGCGCACCAGATAGTACTCCAGGAGTCTCTTCACTAACATGCCCAACCGAGTTGAGGGTCTCTGGGATGGTGACAGAAATGCTGAAAAATTGGTGTTGTCCCTCGACGGGTGCTCCAGGGGTGTCACGGGGTTGCAGCTAGGCGCCCGGGCCATCAGCAGGTCCCGTCTCAGCACCGGATGAGTCGTGGGGTTGTGACTGGAGCATGAAACCCCAGTTGGACCTGTCTCATCGACAGGTGACCCTGCAAGACGGAGACAAGGGGCATGGTTAGACTGCGGGTAGTGGTGGGGGGGTGCCACACGTGCCATAGGGCTCACTTGGTTTTCCGATGCCACCCTCCGCCTTTGCAACTGCCTGCTCTCCGACCCCACCGACCAGGTCCAATGCCCTCTGCTCTGTGATGGTGAGCGGCCACAGGTCCAACAGCCCCCTCCGGTCATTTCTCCCTCCCAGGCGCTGTGGGCTGTGTACTCCTGGGGGGGCAGTTGATGCACAGTGTGAAACACTCGGACTCTGACAGCACAGCGCATCCACGGCTGGTGGCCTATGTGTGCAGGACAGCTGGCCATGGCAGGCGGGTGGGTGTTGGCATGTGGTGCAGGGTACGATGTGAGCAGACTGCCAGCGGGTGGTTTTTGATCTCCCCCTGGGGTGGGGAAGGTGCTGCTATGGTGTGGGGCAGGGGTTGGTGCAGGGGTACTGTGGCAGTAACTCACCCTGACCACCTTGAGGAGGTCGTGAAGCTTCTTCTGCACTGCTGGCCGGTCCTGGCAGTGGGGCCCACAGTGCTCACATCCTCTGCCACCTGCACCCAGGCCCAGTTGACATCTGCGGGTGGCAGCCTCCTTCCCAACCTGAGGAACAGGAGTGCGGGAGTGCCAGCGTGTGCTGGCGTCATCCCAGCGCATTCGCAGGGAGGTTCTTCTCCGCGCCGGTCATGGCGGAAGTTGACAGCAGCCGGCGTGGAGGGAAAGAGTGCCTCCATAGCACAGGCCTGCCCGTGGATTGGTGGGCCCGGATCATGGACCAGGACACCGTGAGGGCATCCCCCGGGGCCAGATCCCCCCCCCCCGCGCCCCCCAACCCTCCCCCACCCCCCCAATGTGGACGCTGCAGGCCGCCCATAGAGCCAGGTCCCGCCGATACGGACCTTGTTTGATTTACGCCGGTGGAACAGGCTGAGAACGGGTGTCTGCTCAGCCCATCGCGGGCCAGAGAATCGCCAGGGGGGCTGCTGCCAGCCCCAGCAAAACCCCGGCACCGGAGAATTCAGCAGCCGGCCTCGGGGCGGGATTTACGCCGTCCCCTGGCAATTCTCTGATCCAGCGGGGGGTTGGAGAATCCCAGCCAGGATGTCCCTCCTCCCATCCATGGCATCCAGTAGCATCTCCAGCTCGGCATCAGCGAACTTCAGTACCGTTCTTCGGGGTGGCATCTTCTTGGCTGGAATGAATGTGTGTGGAGAGTGGAATGCTTGTATGTGGCTGCAGCTTTTCAGGTAATCAATTGCCAATCCTGACCACAGCAAATCACACGCCAGCGTTTGTTGAAATTATACTAGTTCTACGTGGCACCTGTGCTAGCCCATTAGGATGTCCTGAATTGTTCCCGGACTGGTGCTGCTTTGGGGGCCGTAGAACTCGCGTAATTCAGTCCCGGTGTCAGCACTTTGGGCGACGCCGAATCGGAATCGCTGATTGGACAGAGAATCCCTTTTGACGCCGAAATTGGGGGCGCCGCCCATTTGACACAGGTTTCGGATGCTCAGATGCTCCGCCCCCTCCAAAACGGTGTCATTGCAGTGCGAACCTCAGGCCCTCCCTGGATGCTCTGCCGAGTTCCCGACAGCGTGCTTCATTTATGGGGCGCAATTCTCCCAAAGTGAGACAAACAGACCCGGAGTGTTTCACTCTGGCGTCGGAGGCCGCTCCTCTCCCCCTATTCTCCTCCCACCAGGGGGCTAGGAGCGGCAGCGCGTGTATTCCGAGCGCCCGGCCTTGACGCTTGTGTCAAAGCGGCGCGCCGGGAATGACGCGGCCGGCGGTGCCTAAGAGATGTCAGCCGCGCATGCCCGGTTGCCGTCTTCCCCTCCGCTGTCCCGCAAGACATGGCGGCTTGATCTTGCGGTGCGGCGGAGGGAAAAGAGTGCGTCTTTTAGAGACGCCGGCCCGACGATCGGTGGGCACCGATCGCGGGCCAGACATCTGCTGAGCACGACCGTGGTGCTCGATCCTCCCTCCGCCCCCCCACAGGCCCTACACTCACCGGCCGCGCACTGTTCACGCCGGCAGTGACCAGATGTGGTTGGTGCCGTCGTGAACCGGTCGGGTTCGGCAGGCCGCTCGGCCCATCCAAGCCGGAGAATCGGCGGTCGCCGTGAGAAACGGCGAGCGGCGATGCACCGAGCGGCCTGTCGCAAAACGCGACATGCCATTTTGGGGGGGTGGGAGAATCGCGGGGTGGTGCCAGGGCGGCATGGCGTGATTCGCCCGGCCCACCTGCGATTCTCCCACCCGGCATGGGGAGCGGAGAATTGCATCCATGGTCTCAGCCATGCGGGAACCTGGTGTGGCGGCTGCGGACTGTGTGGGGGTCTGGTAGGGGTTGGCCGGAGGGACACTCACTGGCAGGACGGGTCCATGCACTACCGGCGTCATGTTTTATGGCATGACCGCTGCAGGTCATCACCATGCGCATGCGCAGCCACAGACCCGGCCAATCTCTGGCCGTTGATTTTGTCGAGGCTGGGAGTTTGACACGGAGCGGCTGCTAGCCCCTCACTAGTCGCAGGATCGGTGAGGGGGTGGCGCTGACTTTTTCCACATAAAATGCGACAAAGGAAAGTGGCCAACGCTTTTTTGAACATATATTGTCAAGGGAGTGTCCCTTTAAGAAATGTTTTTGTTTTATCACGTGGGTTCAGTGATATAATTGTGTGGTGGAGCTGGGCTGTAGCTCTGTGAGTTTTTACTTTTGTTTTGGGTTGGGAGCTGGCTGTGGCTCTGAGTTTTACATCCGTCTTGTGTTTGAACTTGTTTGTACTGCAGAGGTTGAAAAGAAGGGTTTCTCGATCTTCATTTTTAAAGCTGTTTCCGGATGGCATAATAACTTAAAAGAGATAATTGCTTTCTGGAAGGAATTCAAACCTACTGTTTGGAAAGGAAACAAGAATATCAATACCAAGTCTTGAGTGCAGTGTGCTGGACCACACTTTGAAAAGGGGGTAGGTTTTTACTTGGATCTTACTATTAAATTGGAACAGTTAAAGGGGGAATTTATTAAGGGGTATACATAGAGTACTGTAGCTGTGTGGGGTATTTATGTTTGTAGTTGATAAAAATGCTTTGTGTGTGTGTTTATAAAAATGTTAACTAAATTCATAGAATAAAGTTTGATTTTTGTTGAAAAGCACCTAAGACCTCTGTTGAATAACACCTGAAAGGCAGGCTCTTGTGCTCAGTGATTTCCAAGTGTGAAATGCTCCCTGGTTGCTTCCTGCATCAACCCAAGATGTTGAATGTATAATATCACAATGTCATTGATCAGAATAGGAGACTGCAATGTCAGAATGCAATATTTGGTCAACTCTGATGTTGAGGCCGAGTGAATTCATCGCTCCTGAACAAAAATAATGAAGCACAATGGCTCTGTTCTGGGAATATTTAAAGGGCAACTAAATAGATTGGAGTTGAGATATTTTAATTTACTTTTGCTGAGGCATTGTGTAAGCATTGTGGTGAGTTTCTGGAGCAATTTGGAGAATTTTACTGACCACAGGTAAGAAGCAAAGGCATTGGGCGGGATTCGGCGATCGGACAGCGAATCCACGTTGGCGCCGACATCGGGGGGGGGGGGGGCGCGCTTTTGCGAAGTTCTGCCCTCTCCAAAACAGTATAAATGGCGTACTCATGCCATCGAGATGGCCTCAGGACGTTACCTGAGGCCCTCCCCAATGCTCCACCCTGACCGGCTGAGTTTCCGACGGCATGGGTCTTTCATGCTATTTTTTGGGGGGAACTCGGCGTTGTGGCTGCAGACTGAGTCCAGCGCCACCACAGTTGGCGGGGGTTGCCGATCCGTGGACAGTGGGTGCTTTGACAGGGACTGGTGGAACTGGTGGGGGGTGGTCCGGGGGTGGCAAGTCTGGTCAAAGTGGGGACTATTTGGCAGGCGAGTCCGCGTGCGGCCGGCACCATGTTGCACGGCCCGGCTGCTGCAGGCCGCCATCGTGCGCATGCGTGGCCACGGAGCCGGCAATTCTCCGGCCGAATCCGCAGCTAGAGCTGGGTGCTCTACATTGCGTGCCTGCTAGCCCCCCACCAGACGGATGATCGGTGGCGGGTTTGTGTCATTTTTTTCAGTCGTAAAACGGCACCATTCCCACGCCGGCGTCAGCTATTGTCTCAAAATCGGAGAATCCAGTCCCCTGTATACATGTGGTAGCAGTAACTGCAGTCCCTCTTATTCTGTAACATTTGCAGGATGTGGATAGGAGGAGACGAAGCTCTGTGAGAAGGGACATGAATGAGGCTATCCTTTGAAAACCCTATCTACCAAGCATTCAGAGATGTTCCTGTCTCTGATTGAGGTGATGGGAATGGTGAGGTCATGAGTGTTGGCGAAGGGAAAGGAGTAGGCATGAGTATGGGTAGAAGAATTTACATGAAGAGAGAAATTAATGGAGGACATGAGGACAATGCCCGGCAAGGACAGATTGCATTACGATAGAGAAATTGCTGAGGATGAGTAGTCACTCAGTTCAGAGTTTTCTTTTTTTTAAATAAATTTAGAGTACCCAATTACTTTTTTCCAATTAAGGGGCAATTTAGCGTGGCCAATCCACCTACTATGCACATTTTTGGGTTGTGGGGCCGAAACCCAGGCAAACACGAGGCAAATGTGCAAACTCCACATGGACAGTGACCCAGAGCCGGGATCGAACCTGGGACCTCAGCGCCGTGAGGCAGCAGGACTAACCCACTGCGCCACCGTGCTGCCTGAGTTCAGAGTTTTCTATCTGAAGTTGTCCCAGTCAAAGTCACATTCATGAAAAGGGTAGATGTTTCATCCTGCGCCCTATCTACTGCCCACGTCCATCACAGCATTTTCAGATTTGTGAGCTCCATGAATCAGAAATTTGCAATGTGGGTTAAACTAGACCATATGGGCTGCAGCGTTTCAAGAAGGCAGTTCAACATCACCTTCTCAAGGGCAATTAGAGATGGCCAATAAATGATGGCCTTGCAAGCAATGAAGCATCCTGGGAAGGAACAAAAAAAAAATCCAAAGCTGCAAATGTCTAATTGAAGCGAAGGCTTGACTTCAGAAGCATCATACCCATATCATATTGTTAACTCTGCACAACAAATTGTGGGCGAAATTCTCCCAAAACGGGAGAAATCGTCAAACTGCCGTAAAACCCGGGCGGGTTTTACGGCATCGCGCCCCTTCCCGACGGGGGACCGATTCTGGTCCCCCGTCGGGGCTAGCAGCCCGACGTCGGAGGCCCCGACAAGTCGGGCTTAACGAAAATCGTTAAGCCCGCTTGTCGGACTTAGCGCCGGCTGACGCGTCATATGACGTCAGCCGCGCATGCGCAGGTGGGAAGACTCCACCCGCGCATGCGCGGGTGACGTCATCGCGTTTTTGCGCGAAACCCGCGCATGCGCGGTCCGGGTTGCCCCTCAGCCGCCCCGCGTATTGATACTGCGGGGCGGCGGAAGGACAAATAGTGCGCGGGCATCGGGCCCGCTGCCCGCGATCGGTGGGCACCGATCGCGGGCCCATGGCACCCTTGGCACGGCCGTGGTACTGCCGTGCCAATCGGTGCCATGGTTATTTTTTTCCAGGTGGTCACGACGTTTTTACGAATGGCAGGACCAGGTGTGTTTGCCGTTCGTAAAAAGGTCGTAAAGGGCTGGGACTTCGGCCCTTCTAACAGCTGTGAATCGCTGCTGGCCGTAAAAAAACGGCGGGCAGCGATTCGTGTCGGGATTTCGGCGGGGGGGGGGGGAGAATAGCGGGAGGGCGTCAAAAAAGTCGGGAAGGCCCTCCCGCTATTCTCCCACCCGTCGTGGGGGGGGGAGAATTTCGCCCAAAATCTTTAATTGAGAAGAAGTTCAAGCAATAATTTAATTATTTAAAAAAAATTAAACAAAACATATGTCATGAGTCACATAAAACAAACAGGTTTTGGGATCTGTGTTTAGCAGCAAATAAGTCTTGTGAGAATCAGGCAGCATCTAGTGGAATGTTAGTCATTCCACGTTGAGAACTCATATCCATTCTCTATTGATGAATTTAGCTTTAATCCTGATTAACCTCTTTTTGTTAATATCAATTGACCATAAAAGCTGAACAATAATGTAAAGGAATGGCCGAAGACAGACTGGAAAAATGACAGATCAAGCAATCTCCAACACGTTGTAATCGTCTTTTTTATATTTGATTACTTAGTCACACCCTATTCCAACATTTATTGGTCATATGTAATGGCTTTTATGTGGTTGTGGCTCATTTTTATAAAACATTGCAGTCCATGAGACGCCTTCTTTGTTTTGATTCGGTACAACAAAGAGCCTGGAATCACAAATCAGCTAGATTGTATAAGAATGGCAGGCGTTCTTCTCTAAAGGACATTTGTGAACCAATGGAATTTTAACAGCAATCTGATGGTGACATGGTTGCAATAACTAATACTAGCTTTTATGCTTGATTTTTTTAATTAACTGAAATCAAATTCACAAAATGCTGCGGTGGTATTTGAACTTACTGGTCTTCTGGATGAAGAGACTAGTCGCATAGCCACTTAACCACTCCGCTCCTATCCCCGATATACTGTGGGAGAATGTGATTGTCCATTTGATGTAAATGTAGTTTGCTCAGTTTGTGCAATTAAATTCTGTCCAAAGTCCAGGAACTGATGTTTATCAATAAAAGCATATTAATTAATTTAATGCTGAAGTTGCTAATGCTGAATTTATCTGAGATTCTGAACCAAATGCCATCTATATTGATGAGTTCTTGCAGCTCCCATTCAAATTACAGGCACTGAGATGTTTTACTAATAGAAAAGTAAAAAGACAGCTAAACAAAAACCTGCTCTGCTGGTCATTTTCTGACAATTTTTATTTAATGGGTCCATTGATTTGTTCAGATTTGGTTTAAAGTATTCATTTTAAAACATACAGCAGAAAGTACGCTTCACAGAGAAATGTGTGTCATATACATAATTGAATACTTCAGAATTGCAAACCAGAGGCATTGCGTAAGTCCATTTGAAAGTCATATTTCACCCTTCCTAGAGTTTTATATTAATCTGTAATCATCATTCTTCTTTTTACCCACCCAGTCAGTTAATTGGAGCTCAACTCTCACTGTCATTCGGTACAAGAGTAACCTTATTTCATAGGTCATCAAACCGCATCCCAGAGACACTCTATTCATGAGGGGCCATAGTGGGAATTTACATCTCGCCCTAGAGTTTTTCTCTCCATTTGTTAGCATGCCAGGTCAGTGAGCTGCTCTCCTGTCAAAGGGAAGATAATGGCTGCAGCACAGCCTCCCACTCATTACACACTCAGTGCATCTGACCTTGTTGCAGAGCTCAGATGCATTTTGATTTTTCACATCTTATTCTGAGTTCTTGGCCCAATCTCAGAAAGACTTCAGCATTTTGTTAAAATGTACCGTTTAATTAGGTTTATGGAGCCGATTCAATGCCTAGAATTAGCAGCAGATTTATCCTAATAAAAGTATGAAAGACAAGATTTGTTTATACAACAGCCATCATTTTACATGAATTAAATACTTTATGTGCGGCATGCTTTAATGTTTCAGTCAACTCAGAAGAATTTTTTGTTGGATAGCTGTGGCTTAGTCAATGACATGACAGGAACTTAAAGCTCTCCTGTCAGATACCCTTCCACCTGCCTATCATAGGTTTTCTAGTGTTTAGTCCTTTGCCATTTTTATTGGATGAAATAAATCACCAATTCAAAATGAGTAGAATTCAGGGGCCCAGATTTTGTCGCATTAGGGCATCTCCCGGCAGCTGCCGTCCTTTAGATTTGCCCTTGCAAAATTTGTTTTTTCAAACATTTAGGTGGCAAATTGAACTGATAGTATCACAGCCAGGAAAATCAGGCATGGGATCTGAGTGAGCTGGACAATCAATTGTGTGTATCTCTTAAGATTGAAGGTTTGTGAAATAGCCAGATAAAGAAGGAAGTATGAATTAGAGTTGGTGAATTCAATGTTAAATTAAGTACAGAAAGA
This sequence comes from Scyliorhinus canicula, assembly GCF_902713615.1. Lineage (NCBI taxonomy): Eukaryota > Metazoa > Chordata > Chondrichthyes > Carcharhiniformes > Scyliorhinidae > Scyliorhinus > Scyliorhinus canicula. Next base: position 90,546,495 of record NC_052148.1, read on the forward strand.
AATGTAAAGTGACTGGTTTAAGAGAAAGGAAGGGAAAGTAAAACAAACTTTAATTTAGCATTTGAAATAAAAACAGAAAGTGCTGTAAAAATTGTCTGATATCATCTGTGGAGAGAGAAACAGAGTTAATGTTTCGAATCAATATGACTTCTTCAGAGTTGTAATTTTTACGTAGTAGCAACTTTAGATTTGACATTTTAAAAACAATTAATTCTAGAAGAAATTGTAATAGTTAATTTTCAGTACCAGAGAGGCTGATAAGCAGTAATTAACAGTTATTGTGCTTTCAAAGCGTACTGGCACCTATAATCACAAGACTTAACTTCTTGTAACAGACCTTATACAAATACGGCGACATCACGCCGTACATGCTGACGTGCGACAGATAATGACATTTTCTCAAAACCAGCAGTGGAAAGATAGATCTCAGACAACATTTGTTCCTTACGTGAAGTTTCTGTATCATTTATGCTTAAGTAACAAGCACAATTAGCCTGTTTTTTTATTAGCAAACTCTAGACCAAGGCCCCTACATTGACTTTGTCTAAATTATACTATTGATGCCTGAAGCGTATTTGGTACCTCCAAATGTTATTCAAAAAACAAAAAGATTATTTGGGAGGGTAAATATTTAAATTTACCCCAACAAGTATTTAATTTATGAATGTTAAAAAACATGTAATTTTGGTAAAATCAAATTGATGTTAAATTGAAATAGGTATTGAAATCAATGCATATTGTCATTTTTGCTGCTTTTGTACGCCATAATGTAAATTTTACAGAAAAAAAGTTCTATTTTGTTGGACAATTTTAAAAAGCCTCTGCTTCAGAGCTGATGCACTGCATCATTTCAGGCCATCTGCACAGGGAATCATACTGTGTCCTCCAGGCTCCCAGGATACTTGTCTCTTTCTGTTGCACTCAGTGACAATTCTGCAAATACCTACTTCACACCACTGGACCTGCTGGTTCACATTCAAGCCAAATGCAACCCGTAGGGGACTGTGTGTGAACCTTTAACCAACTGCTTGGTAGAGAGGCACACTGCCATCAAAATGACAACCCTGTTTTAGCAATTATCTCACTCAACAGCCACTCACTCAATAGCTTGTGAGTTTCACCGCTGCCCATCAACGGCTCTGATTAATTTGCATATATTTTATTTTATGAAGAGGGGGAAGGGCTGCTGTCTCCCTGAATCATTGATGCTTTCAGCAGGAGGAACTTTTATGCTGGCACCGAGATGTCCAGAAACTAAACCTTCTTGTTTTTTTGTTTGGTTTTGTCTAAAACCATATACGGAAAAGGAAAACGCTGGTTCACTTGAAAGCTGTCAGTAGTGGTTATATACTTATCTCTTTTAGTCTGTCAGCTCTGACTGAAATTTTGAAAAGAAAAGCATAGTTACCACCAGTGATTACTCCCGTTGCTATGCCAGTCTTCAACGATGTCAACAATGGCCCAGCAATGCCAACAATGGGTCAGTCAACCAATCAACTGAGTAAACGCTATAAAATGTCGAATTGTTAGTCCTTCTGATCTTTCCTCTTCAAGCCTGTTATCCTCCTGCTTTCCTGGTGATAAGTGCAGAAGCCACCGCTTAGAACTTTTGAAAAGGTCTCTTCCAAAGACGTAAACTATTGTTTTTTGCACTTTCAAGGGAAATTGAAGGACAGGAAGCATATAGGAGGTATTTGTTGCTCATCGAGGAATTTTCTATTATTTCAAAAATGTTGACAAGGCTTATTCCTCTCACAATAGGCATTGACACAGGTAATTACGAGAGGGATCTTTGTGAAACATAATCTAAAAATGTTTTGAAACCACAAATGACTATAATAATATTTACCAAATATATTACTTAATGAGCATCAAGGAATTTAAGTTATTCAATAGAAAATTGAAAAAGATTAAAAGGAAAAGTCATTTTTCATGTTAACACAAAGTGCAAGATGGGGGAGGAGGAAGAGTTGTCAGTCAGCTTACACCTTGCACAATTTTCCTTTCCATTGACTTCAGTGGGGAAGAATATTGGGCAGGATGGGAAGTAAAACTAACTAGCGATTCATTGTCGTATATTTTGCTCCATTAACAAAGGCCAATTTCGCCTCCATAGTTTAGTTTATGGGAAATTAAAGCAGATTGTGCTGGAAGTTCACAGCAGTGGCAATTAGCATTTAAAGGCAATTAATACTTTGGTATTATGGCACAAAAGTGGTCTCCGCTGGAGGTGGTATTGCAGATGGCTAGCACCACCTTTCTGGGTACGATGAATGGCCAGTCGGTTCAAGTATGGCCCATTGGATATGCACTCTTAACACAAGCACCCGGGTGGGGATTGTGCCTACCCTTTTGAAATATATATTTTATTAGCTTTTTCAAAATTTTTCTTATTTAGAAATTACATAACACATATTGAATTAACATTTAACAATCCTTCCCTCAACCTGAAAACAATTAATGAACCAGTTACCCCCCTCCTATTTTAGCTGCTGACTAAGGTTAATTCCTTAAAGTGAGATATAAGCGGACATACCCTATAAACAAGTGGTGAGCTGTGCTCTGCACTAGGGTTGCTGAAAGAACCAATCACCCAAGCTAAGCTACTTTGTAAGAATGCCTGTTATTGCAAAATGTCTCAATGCATCCTGGAGTGTTTTTGGAGGTACTGGATGAGATTGTTCAGCTGTTACACCAGAGGAAATATCCGGTCCCGTCGAGGTCCCCCCCCCCCCCCCCCCCCCCCCTCCCCTGCTGCGGGTTTCCCGGCGCAGTGGGGGTGTATTGAATGGGAACCCAATTACACCTCCCACCACTGTGAAACACGCTGCAGGCACAGAATCCCGGCCAATAAGAACTAAATACTGCGGACACTAGAAATCTTAACTAAAACTGATTATATTGCAAAGAAGAAATGTCATATTTGACAAAGTGTTCTCTCTGTTTCTCTCTCCACAGATGCTGCCAGACCTGCTCAGGTTTTCAGCACTTCCTGTGCCTCTGGAGGTGTTGTGGTAGATCACTGGATTACAGGCATAGACATAGAATTTTATTTCTGCATTCTCATATGGAAGCCAGGAGAAGGGGGTGTGTCCACAGAAAGGCCGCAACAGTTATGGGGGCAGCAGTAGCAGTGTCTCTGGGTCTGCAACACAACAAGGAGCTGGAGTAAAGTAAGGAGAGCCTTGGATCAGCGTGATGTCCTTTATCAACTTGGAGCAGGACTCATCTATGTTCCTTAACAGCACTGTGGGCACACCGACACCATGTGCACTACACAGTTCATGCAGACAGTTCACCACCACCTTCTCAAGGGCAATTGGGGATGGGTAATAAAGGCTGGCCTAGCCAGCGACATCAAAATACAGTGAAAAATTGAATTAAAAACTCAATGACGTACTTTCCTTTGACCCTTGTTTACTGATCTGTTGCATGTGTACACATTTTGTTGTTTTTCTTTCAGACTTACAGGCCTGGATCTTCCATGAATCAATGTTGGGTTCCCATTCCACTTGGACGTTCCAGTGCTCTGTCGGAGCTCTGCATTTCTGGCTAGGCCTTCCAAGCACGGTTTATCCAGTTATACCAAGCCTAAATTCCCACGGAAGTCCCCATTGCAGCACTGTAGAATCAGGGTAGATAAGCCCCACCTTCTTCTTACAGCTGCCATTAGGTAAGTTTAGATGCCCAGTGTATATGTTAATGAATGAATGAATGATTGAATGGAGGAATTAGTATATTTGAAAGTGATAGGTGGGCATGGTGGCAGGTGGGAAGGGTGATAGCTGGGTGAGGTGGCATAGGGTCATAATGGCTAGGGTGACAGGTGGGTGAGATGGTAAGTGAGTCGGAGAGGTGGTCAGTTCGGAAGGGTGGTCAGGGGATCAGGGAGTAAGTCGGGGGGGGATATTGTGAGTAATTTCGGGTTCAGTTCTGTAATTACTCAGGCACTGCATACACTCGAATTTTTCTGTCTAACATTTCCTGGGTAACTATTCAGGTAATCGCATGGAACTGTCCCAGTCTCTGCTCTAGCTCAGAGTTGGCGAGCATTGGAATTACCCATCTGAAGTTCAAACATTCCAGGCAATTCTCACGGGAGGTCAGAACATTGTGACTTTGGTGGGGTCCCAAAATGCATCCTGGGTTGTACAATCTCCGACAATCCGGAGTTCGGATGATTTGGGCCGATACCTACAGTTCTGATTGCTTGCAAATTCTGTGAGTTGCTATCTCTGGGGTTTTCACCGATCTCTCAATGAAGTTATGGCTAGAAACTGGGTGAAGCCAGAAGAACCCAGGTCTCTTTGAAGTCATCGAATTTTGTTTGCATTGCATTTATCAGTATAATTCAGCATTCAAAGTTGCAAACAATTTTTATCTTTGAAATAATTTAGGATTCATGAAAAAACATTCTGTGCATTTGTACAGAGTAAATGACATAGAATCGTAGAATCCCTACAGTGCAGCAGGAGGCGATTCAGCCCATTGAGTCTGCACCAAACCTCTAAAAGAGCATCCTACCCAGGCCCACTGCCCCACCCAATCCCCGTAATCCTGGACACTAAGGGGAAACTTTAACATGGCCAATCCACCAAACCTGCACATCTTTGGACTGTGGAAGGAAACCGGAGCACGCGGAGGAAACCCACACAGGCACGGGGAGAATGCACAAATTCCACACAGATAGTCACCCAAGGCCAGAATTGAACCGGGGTCCCTGACACAGTGAGTTCAGCTATAATGTTCCCTGTCACAAAAACATGTAATCTTTTACAAAAATCGCAAGTTCTTCTCCAACACTATTATTTCAAAGTGTAATTTTTATTAAACACTGTTCTGAAACAGGTGGAGACACATGGGGCGCGATTTTCCCAAAGGGAGACTGAGTGCCGACGCCAAAGTGAAACCCGGAGTGTTTCACTCCGGCGCCGGAGTCCGCTCCTCGCCCTCTATTCTACACCACCCCCCCCCCCCCCCCCCTCCCCAGGGGGCTAGGAGCGGCGTTGCGAGAAACTCGGCCGCCGGGCCTTGACGCTTGCGTCAAAGCAGCGCACCAAGAATGACGCGGCCGGCGGCGCCTAAGTGACGTCAGCCGCGCATGCGCAGGTTGGCCGGCTCCAACCCACGCATGCGCAGTTGCCGTCTTCCCCTCCGCTGCCCCACAAGACGTGGTGGCTTGATCTTGCGGGGCGTGGAGGGAAAAGAGTGCGTCTCTTAGAGACGCCGGCCCGACGATCGGTGGGCACCGATCGCGGGCCAGTCCCCTCCCGAGCACGCCCGTGGTGCTCGAACCCCTCTCCGCCCCCCACAGGCCCCACACTTGCCTGTCGCGCACTGCTCACGCCGGCAGCGACCAGGTGTGGTTGCTGCCGGTGTGAACCCGTCGGGGTCGTCAGGCCGCTCGGCCCATCCGGGCCGGAGAATCACCGGTCGCCGGGAAAAACGGCGAGCGCCGATTCTCCGGGCGGCGTGTCGCAAAACGCGACATGCCATTTTGGGGGGGGGGGGGGGGGGGGGGGGAGAATCACGGGGGGTGCCAGGGCGGCGTGGTGTGATTTGCCCGGCCCTCCCGCGATTCTCCCACCCAGCGTGGGGAGCGGAGAATCGCGCCCATGACCTATATGAATCACTGTCTGCTATTTATTATTTACTGTTGCTGCTATTCCTGGAGATAGATAGCAACATCTGGGACATGGTTGTCCAGTGTGGCCAGGACCAGGATTTTTATAGTTTTATATTAGACCCAGCAGTAGAACTGCCCTTGGTAGCATTCACTCAGTGATAACATGCCTGAATTAGCATTCCCTGTGCAGATAAATTCAGAAGCCAGGTTTTCTGGAACATTGGGTCTTATGGAAATGGTGTCAGCTAACCTGGTGTGCAAGGAAACTCAAAATCCTGACTCCACAACAAGTGCAGGCCCTCTGGTAAAGTCCTCATCAATCTCCGATTAGATCCATAGTGCTCCTTGCAGTGGAAGAACCTTGATTTGGGTTAAGAACTGCCACACTCCCAGCAGGTTTCCTATTTGAACAGTTTGTCGTGCACACATAATCATCAAGACATTTGCATAATTGCAGTCATCAGCATGAAGAATTAAATGATAGATGGTTCCAGACATGTACTTCATATCAGCCATTGTCCACAGGCAATGGACAATCAAATGGCACTGGCTTCAAACTGGTATGAAACTAACAATTACAAATGTTCATTTTTGAAAACTAGTGGAATTAAGGAAATGCATCACTATGGTGACTGGATTTACATTCATTTAGCCATCACAGGAAACTAAACAAGATTTATCAATCTTCCTGTTAAGTGGACAAAAATTTCATTTGAATAAGTGAGCAGAAAAGGCAACCATTATTAATGTCACAGTCAATTAATGTCCCCAGGTAGCAAATCCATTAGTATCTGAACTAATCCAGCAAAAATGAATGCTAATGGAACTTGGAGACACTATGTGAGGATATGGCAATAATACATCACTGACCCATCAAAAGCATATTTGGTTGATCAGTACAACCATGTGACTATACACTGCATGGTGACTTTCAGTGTGGCTTGCTACTACAACCTGACATAAATCATAAATTAGATTTAAACTCAGTTTGCTACAAAAGTGATGTTGATGAGCCTATTTTATTTTGGGACTGTATTTTTCAACTTAGGCTAAACTGAAAGGAGTCATGTGACCTGTTCTGAAGTCTGGTGATAGTGAGCCTGGATGGTTTGATTGTTGGAGATCAAAGGAAAGCTTAGATTGTTTCACTGGGAAGAAGATGCCAGGTGTTTGCTCTTGGAGACAATGCCAGCATCCTGTGTTAACAGTGGAAGAGTCTCCAAAGTCCCGGAAAAGTGTTGCGAATTTCAGAAAGTAAGCTGTATATTCAGCCCATTTAACAAAGTTTGTTTTTCGCCAGATAATTCATGTTGCACTCATGGCGGCTTGCCTCTGATATGCTCACCTGGGAAAACGTAATCTCCGTAATTAGTGGGATTCTCCTTTCAAATAGCTCCCCAGTACTTGTTCCAAGTCCAATCGTGGGGGTGGTTGCCAGAAAGACAGCACCATGCTTTACAGTTGGAGCCTTCAGCAACCTTCTCGATGGGGTTGAGCACAGGCAGGAAACCCTCGACCCATAGTCGGATAGACCTCCATCCAACAAAGTGACCAACCCAGCCTGGGAGATGGTGGCCACGATTGTGAGCACCAGCCCACTCCAAAGGAGAATGGAGCTGAATGCCATAAGAAGATGAATGATCGTTTTTGCGCAGCAAGGGTAAGTCTACCTCCTCATGTCTCTCTCAGCACCCCTTAACACAGCCCTCACACCTCCACATGTGATCACACTCCTACCCATCTCGTGGGGGTCTCAGCACTGGTCAAGAGCCGACAGAGTCAGCTGGAGTGATGCCGGAACTCAAGGCCCTAACTCCATTTGAAGAACAAGCCCTAAAGCTTGTGGATGAGGATGAGGACTGCTCCTGTGCAGGGGGTGAGGTCGGGGCCAAAGACACATCCAGTCATGAAACTCGACTAGCTCCATGATTCTCCAGAATCAAAAACTGAAAGGAAGAGAGCATCAAAGGGAGCGATGAGGAATCCTGACAATGCCCTGACCCTGTGCCCTCTCAGGATCTAGGACATCACCCTTGCACATCTCCCTTTTGTGAGTGCCTTTCCACTGAGCCTCACTCCCTCCCCGTCACACAATAGCTACTTCCCCGTAGTTGGCCCTCTTACCTCCATCTGAATGAAGCACTTCGACCCGTGAGAGCCTCAGCGGTCCATGTGCCATGAACACAGACAACCAAGTAAACTTAATCAAATCAACTGAGACAAATTAAAGGGGCAGTCCCTTGAAGGGAAACTACCTTAAACAAAAACGTGAATCACAAATTAAACATAAAAACATCAAACCAAAATTTGGTGCCAATTAGTGGCACACTCAAGCATTGCAATGCTGACTAAATTGGCAGAATTTATTTGTCAAGGAAGGGTCAGGGACCTGATGAGGCAACAGACGAGGCACACCTGATGAGTGTGAAGACTGAAATTAGCATGTCAGTTTCATCCGAAGAGGATACCCTCATTCCCCTTGCTCTCAAGGGCTGCGGATTCAATGAGTCCTCCAATTTGAACAGCCAACCACGCATACACTAATCACTAACATCCTGGCCTCCATAACCAGTGGCCCTGAACTTACATTCATCTCATGCCCTCAGGTTTCAAAGTGTTGCTCGGGTGTGGGGGCTCAATCTCACTGATGTCGTCCTCCCCCTGTGTGATGGTCTTCATGCATCATGAGGCTGGAAAACACCTCTTGTCAGAGTCCTCCCTCTGCCCATGCATCCTTTTTGTGCAGCAAGGGTCAGCCTGCCTCCTCATGTCTCTCTAGGCACCCCTTAACACGGCATCTAATGGGATTCTACACAGGTACCTTACAGACACTCCCAGCGCTGACCCTGTGGATTCACCTGCTCACACCCACTTTCCAGCTGCCACTCTGGAAAGTCAATCCCTCAGCAGGGAAGTTGCCACAAGCCCAGCAAGAAGGGCATGGGAAGCATTGCCTGAAAACCAGCCATCAAACTCCTTTAAACATAGAGATTCACAGCCATGAAGAGCTGCTGAGGTCTGAGAGCGACCCTACCACCCACGATGCATTTGAAGACATTTGAGGACTCTGGGTCTGTACTTGTTGGAGTTTAGAAGGATGAGAGGGGGTCTTATTGAAACTTACAAGATACTGCGAGGCCTGGATAGTGTGGACATGGAGAGGATGTTTCCACTTGTAGGAAAATCTAGAAGCAGAAGACACCATCTCAGACTAAAGGGACGATCCTTTAAAACAGAGATGAGGAGGAATTTCTTCAGCCAGAGGGTGGTGAATCTGTGGAACACTTTGCCGTAGAAGGCTGTGGAGACCAATTCACTGACTGTGTTTAAGGTAGATATAGATACGTCTTGATTAATAAGGGGATCAGGGGTTATGGGGAGAAGGCAGGAGAATCGGGAAGAGAAAATATCAGCCATGATTGAATGGCGGAGCAGACTCGATGGGCCGAGTGGCCTAATTCTGCTCCTATGTCTTATGGTCTTATGGTCTTATGCTGGATGAACCGATCTGGACACCCTGCATTCTTCCATTTGCCCCCTCTGCGACTGGCACCCTGGAGGGTGATGGGGACCTGAGCACTCACTTCCGGTATCTCTTTCAGAGGTGAGGTCGCCAGGTTCGCGCCGGTGTGACATCACGCTGGCGCCCGATGAATATTCCGTGAGTAGGGAAGTCCACACGGGAGAGCTTGCTAATGATATTATAACGTATTTAAATGAGGTTCACGGCCTTCTGTGGCAGGATTCTCATTACACCACCGGCAAGGAGTTTGGAGAATCATAAAATGCGATCTCGCTTTGAGAATTGCGTTTCCTGATTCTTGCCATATTTTCCACCTTCTTCTGCCCAGAGAGTTAGGTTCACAAGGATATCTAATTCGCATTTATACCGGGATACAAGGCTTAACTCTTTCACGTTGTCATGGGGAAGTGCAGAGGAAGCCATTTTTGAGATCAAGTTACAGTTTCCCAACAAATGGGTGAATACAAAACAGATCGGATGTTTTGGGGAGAAAAGTAGTTGTTTCGACTTTGCAAGCCTCTGCTCGAGGAGGACGGTCCCGAGTCAAAGAGACGCCTTCTGCAGGATTATGGGACATCCATCCTGGCATGACTGGGGGAAGAAGAATCATCAGTGCAGACTTTACTGCTGATGGTAGATATAAGGAAACTATGAAAGTTGAAAAAAGTGCCGTTAATACTGTCGCTACCAGAGGAAGTCAAAGTTTCATAATCCTAAAGCGAGTACCTCACCTCCTGACCCCCCCAAAGCCTGTCCACCATCCACAAGGCACAAGTCAGGAGTGTAATGGAATACTCTCCACTTGCCTGGATGAGTGGACTGGAAAACACTCATGAAGTTCAACACCATCCAGAACAAAACAGCCCTCTTGATTACTCCCCCTTCCACAAACATTTAATCCCTCCACCACTGAAAAACAGTGGCAGCCATGTGTACCATCTACAAGATGCTCTGCAGGGCGGCAAGGTAACATAGTCATTAGCACTGTTGCTTCACAGTTCCAGGGTCCCAGGTTCGATTCCCGACTTGAGTCACTGTCTGTGCGGAGTCTGCGCATTCTCCCCATGTCTGTGTGGATTTTCTCCGGGTCATCCGGTTTCTTCCCACAGTCCAAAGATGTGCAGGTTAGGTGGATTGGCCACACTAAATTGCCCTTAGTGTCCAAAAAATGTTAAGTGGGGTTACTGGGTTACGGGGATGGTGTGGAGATGTGGGCTTAAGTATGGTGCTCTTTCCAAGGTTCGGTGCAGACTTGATGGGCCAAATGGCATCCTTCTGCACTGTAAATTCTATGATTTTATGATTCTATGAACTTGCCAAGGTTCCTTAGGAGCACCTTTCCACCCACGGGCACTACCATCTAGAAGGACAAGAACAGCAGATACCTGGGAACACCACCACCTGGAGGTTTCCCTCCAAGTCACTCACCACCCCGACTTGGAAATATATTGCTGCTTCTCCACTATTGCTGGGTCAAAATCCTGGAACTCCGTCCCTATCAGCACAGGAGTGTGCCTACACCTCAGGGACTGCAGCGGTTCAAGAATGCAACTCACCACCACTTTCTGAATCTCAGCTAGGGAGGGGCAATAAATGCTAGTCTAAACAGTAATGCCCACATCTCGTGAATGAATTAAGATTCATTTGACTAAGATTAGATTGATGAGTATGGAACCAGCCGATCAGAGTCCTACGTAGTTCGATGACAGTGGGGAAGTGTTGGAGGAGGTTGGTGTGCTCAAAGGCTACAAGGATGTGAAGGAATAATTTGCCTTTGTCACAGTCAGATGCATTGGAAGCAGTTCAGAGGATATTTACTGGATTGATATCTGGAATGAGTGGGCTGTCTTTTGAGGAAAGGTTAGATAGACTCTGTTTGTTTCCAGTAGCGTTCAGAAGAGTTAGAGTGACTTGATTGAAGTATGTAAGATCCTGAATGGTTTTGACAAGGTGGACGTGGGATGGATATTTTCCCTTGTGGCAAGTCCAGAACTGGGGGCACTGTTTTAAAATTAAAGGTCGCCATTGTGTGTTCTTTGTGATTCTGTTGTCAGAACGGAATGCGTAGTGTTCACAAAGACACTAGAAGCTAAGTTCATCAATGAAGCTAATTTTATTTACACTGCTAAAATAAAGTTAGACACATTATATTAAACTACACTCAACTAATACTATCTCTATATTCTAACTGTAACTTATTCTATCCTCTCCAGATCTCCTATGCACTTTACTCCAGTCTCCTCTCCTCTCCTCCACTCTTTCCCAGAAGGTTAAGAGTCAGTGCCTTTATAGTACTGCCTCCAGCTCCATCTAGTAACATGACATTAACATTTTACATACTTGACATTTCTATAATGATTAATTGATTGATTTGATTTATTGTCACATGTACCGAAGTACAGTTAAAAGTATTTTTCTGTGGCCAAGAGAACATACACAGTACAGTATAGCCAAAAATGCAAAACACAACCTGGTCTCGCAACAATGAATCTGTAACAGAGGAAAAATTGCAGGATTGCGCTCGGAGTCTTAAATCAGTAACAAATTAGTCAAATGATTCTCCTTTGAGCTGCAGCCTTTTAAAATATATATATCGTTCGTATGTCTCATTGACTTGCTTTTTTGCAATGAGTATTTTTCCAATACTCAGGGAAAGTCCCAGAGGATTGGAAAATCGCTGTTGTAACCCCCCTGTTCAAGAAGGGAACAAGAAAAAAGATGGAAAATTATAGGCCAATTAGCCTAACCTCGGTTGTTGGCAAAATTCTAGAATCCATCGTTAAGGATGAGATTTCTAAATTCGTGGAAGTGCAGGGTCGGATTAGGACAAGTCAGCATGGATTTAGTAAGGGGAGGTCGTGCCTGATAAACCTGTTAGAGTTCTTTGAAGAGATAACAAATAGGTTAGACCAAGGAGAGCCAATGGATGTTATCTATCTTGACGTCCAAAAGGCCTTTGACAAGGTGCCTCACGGGAGACTGCTGAGTAAAATAAGGGCCCATGGTATTCGAGGCAAGGTACTAACATGGATTGACAATTGGCTGTCAGACAGAAGGCAGAGAGTTGGGATAAAAGGTTCTTTTTCGGAATGGCAACCGGTGACAAGTGGTGTCCCGCAGGGTTCAGTGTTGGGGCCACAGCTGTTCTCTTTATATATTAACGATCTAGATGACGGGACTGGGGGCATTCTGGCCAAGTTTGCCGATGATACAAAGATAGGTGGAGGGGCAGGTAGTATTGAGGAGGTGGGGAGGCTGCAGAAAGATTTAGACAGTTTAGGAGAATGGTCCAAGAAGTGGCTGATGAAATTCAACGTGGGCAAGTGCGAGGTCTTGCGCTTTGGAAAAAAGAATAGAGGCATGGACTATTTTCTAAACGGTGACAAAATTCATAATGCTAAAGTGCAAAGGGACTTGGGAGTCCTAGCCCAGGATTCTCTAAAGGTAAACTTGCAGGTTGAGTCCGTAATTAAGAAAGCAAATGTAATGTTGTCATTTATCTCAAGAGGCTTGGAATATGTGGAGTCTGCACGTCCTCCCCCTGTGTGTGTGGGTTTCCTCCGGGTGCTCCGGTTTCCTCCCACAGTCCAAAGATGTGCGGGTTAGGTGGATTGGCCATGCTAAATTGCCCGTAGTGTCCTAATAAAAGTAAGGTTAAGGGGGGGGTTGTTGGGTTACGGGTATAGGGTGGATATGTGGGTTTGAGTAGGGTGATCATGGCTCGGCACAACATTGAGGGCCGAAGGGCCTGTTCTGTGCTGTACTGTTCTATGTTCTATGTTCTATGTTCTATAAAAGCAGGGATGTACTTCTGAGGCTTTATAAAGCACTAGTTAGGCCCCATTTAGAATACTTTGAGCAATTTTGGGCCCCATACCTCAGGAAGGACATACTGGCACTGGAGCGGGTCCAGCGGAGATTCACACGGATGATCCCAGGAATGGTAGGCCTAACATACGATGAACGTCTGAGGATCGTGGGATTATATTCATTGGAGTTTAGGAGGTTGAGGGGAGATCTAATAGAAACGTACAAGATAATGAATGGCTTGGATAGGATGGATGTAGGGTTGTTTCCATTAGCAGGGGAGACTAGGACGCGGGGGCACAGCCTTAGAATAAAAGGGAGTCACTTTAGAACAGAGATGAGGAGAAATTTCTTCAGCCAGAGAGTGGTAGGTCTGTGGAATTCATTGCCACAGAGGGCGGTGGAGGCCGGGACATTGAGTGTCTTTAAGACAGAAATTGATAAATTCTTGATTTCTCGAGGAATTAAGGGCTATGGGGAGAGAGCGGGTAAATGGAGTTGAAATCAACCATGATTGAATGGTGGAGTGGACTCGATGGGCCGAATGGCCTTACTTCCACTCCTATGTCTTATGGTCTAATACCCGTACATACTTCTTTTTATCCTCACTGTCCGTGAATTCAAAAGAATTGAAAACTTCTGATGCCTGCGGACCTGTCAGATTCAGGAGGAGGGCAATTTTTCTGTGATCAGGAGCTGATTCTAGTGCAGAGGCAAATAGAAAAATTTCAAATTGTTGCTAGAAACTTTTCCAGTTCAAGCTAAGTTTACCGGACATTTTGAAGTGTTCTGGTTTCTTCAGACCTTCCATGTTGCTCGTGGTATTTTCTTACTCATTTTGAGATTTGTCTCGCAGTGCGATTTTTCTTTATTCTTCTAAGTTGAATTTTCTTTCTACTCACACTGCTTACTGTCTAGGAATACACTTCCTGGTAACATGTGGTGTTCTTTGTGATTCTGTTGTCAGGATGTAATGCGTAGTGTTCACAAAGACACTAGAAGCTAAGTTCTTCAATGAAGCTAATTTTATTTACACTACTTAAATAATGTTCAACACTTATTCCTACAGTAAACAATAGATTATATTAAACTACACTCAACTAACACTGTCTCTATATTCTAACAGTAGCTGTATTCTATCCTCTCTTGATCTATGCACATTACCCAGTCTCATCTCCTCCAGTCCACTCTCTCCCAGAAGGCTAAGAGTCAGTGCCTTTTATAGCACTACCTCCACCACCATCTAGTTGCTAATTGTAACATGACATTAACTCTTTACATACTGAACATTTCTATAATGTCACAGCCGTTTTAGAAAAGAGATGAGCAAAATCTTTTTATCTGAGAGTAATAATAATCGTTTTTTATGTCACAAGTAGGGCTACCTTAACACTGCAATGAAGTTACTGTGAAAATCTGCTAGTCACCACACTCCGGCGCCAGCTTGGGTACACAGAGGGAGAATTTGTAATGTCTATTTCACCTAACAAGCATGTCTTTTGGGACTTGTGGGAGGAAACCGGAGAACCCAGAGGAGACCCACACAGACACGGGGAAAACATGCAGACTCCACACAGACAGTAACCCAAGCCGGGAATCAAACCTGGGTCCCTGGCACTGTGAAGCAACAATGCTAACCACTGTTTTACCGTGCCGCCCATTAACTTTGGAACTCTTTGCGTTAGAAGGTGGTAGAGGCGGGGTCATTCATTTTTTTTAAGGCAGCAGTAGCTAGATTCTTTTTCAGCAAGGGAATCAAACGTTATGAGGGATGGATGGGAATATGGAATTCGAAATATAAACAGATAAATATGATCTTATTGAATGACAGAGCAGGCTCATGGGGCTCAGTAATCTACTTCTGTTCCTATTTCATATGTGTGTATCTTCGTAGTACATCTTTGTGACTTAGATAAGAATTGTTTAGGTACCATGGCAGGGGAAGGATTGGAGGGACTCCAACATGCAGTTCTGGAAATGATGGTTACAGATTTGGGAGGTGATAACACACTCAATGATTTTGAGGGGAATGGGAGATTGGAAACAAAGTGATCAAGGATTGGCATATTCAGGAAAGAGGTGATGACAGCAGATTTGAAGGAGAGACGGTCATCACCTGAAGAGAGAAAGACTTCGGCAATATCAGATTAATGGAAAGGAAGGGAAGCTCCTGACACATCTTCATTTTAAAATCCTGTTTACCTGTAATATATTGCAGCTTTGACAAAGGTCTATTCCTCAAACATTAATCATTTATGTCTCCATAGATGCCACATGACCGGCTGGCTGTTTCTGACATTTTCTGTTTCAACATCAAACATTGGTATTCAAAGCATTTAACAAAAAGTTTTTGACCAAAATATTTTGTTAATTCTTTGACAAATGACAAATGATATTCTTGCTCCACTTACTCATGATGTCATTGTAGCTCTTCGGATTCCCCAGAGACATTGTTGACAGGGTGACTGGGCAGCTGGTCTGTTTTCAAGCAATAGCAAAATAGAATTAGCACACATTAGCTTGTGTACAAGCCATCGGCCTTTAGCAGAGAAATGAAGAACTGAAAATAAGTGCCCCCAAAAAAGCAAAGAATCAAAACATTAAAAATTCAAATGTTGAGGTTTTCACCGTCTTTAATGAATACGTGTATGTAAAATACTCTGGGGTAATTTTGTGAGGTTTCACTTTCAGCATAAATACTGTGCCACCTCTTCTCATACAAGGACTTTACTTGTTGAGTAACTTGTCGGCCCAAATATTTTCTTTTCACTGATAACAAGCACTTCATGTATAAACATGGTTACAGTATGGTCAGCAACAAGTGTTTTATTTACAGAGCAACAGACCAAAGATTTTTCATGATCCTACACATTTATATATGTATATATATTAGGTCTTTTGAGCACAGTGCATGAAGGAAAGTCAGATCTCCACATCTACGTAGGAAGCAGGCCACTTTTCCATCCACTTAAATTAATGGACAAAAGATCATCTGGACTCCCTTACAGCCGTACACTTTTTGGCACCTGACATTCCTCTGTACAATGGCTATTGATGGGCTAGTCACCATTGCTATGAATCTATCAGTGATTGTAGTACTGAATGCTTTTCTCCTACATTACCTGTTTTCCTGGCACATTATATAAAGTTTAATGTTTTCAAGCTACATCGTAATTATTTTCTACTTTTAACATATAGCTACATTGCATCAGGTAAACCCAAATTCCAGTCTATGGATTAATCTCCAAATCCATCCTGTCATGACCCCTCAGGGATGTTAATGTTTCAATCAAGTGGCCTCTTACTCTTCTAAACACCAGCGGATACAGGTCGAGCCTGTCAAACCTTTACTCTCAAGACTACCAGCCTAATCCTGGTATTAGTCAAGTAAACCTTCTTTGAATGGCTTCCAATGCATTTACATATTTCCTTAAATAAGGAGACCAATACTGATCACAGTACGCACCAGTGCCTTATATAACTGAAGCATGACCTCTCTGCTATTATGTTCAGTTCCCTCGCAATAAACAATAACATTCCATTAGCTTTTCTAATTACTTGCTGTACCACTACTGTGATACCATTATTCAGTGTCACTACTATTTTAAAATTTGTATTATACTTCTGGGATCATATACTGATGCATTGAGGCATTAATACATTGAAATTGAAGGATCTCTATTGTTAAGAATAGAGCAAATTAATACTTTAAAAATTTAAATTTACAGTTTGTAATAGGTGTGGTACTGTTACAGTGCTCCATGTTATTATCCATTAAATCAGATAGCCAAGTTCAGACCCTGTACAGGTGCAGCTAAACATGGGAATCTGGAAGCTGCCCTGCATCTCCACAGGCTACATTATAGCAGTATCTCACCAGCTAACTTGGCATTGAAATCCACATAAAGGTGTTAAGTTGAGGTATCTATGCGTAGTTATCTACCAAACATGGCTGAAAAGTTGGGCATGTACATCAGCCAGTGTAACTTAATTTTTAACGGCATGATAAATTATAATTATTACCAAACAACTTCGTTGGTACGAAAATTTAGTTTCGGACGTGTGGAGCCTCATTCCTTCAAAATGTAATTTGTGTCAAAAAAATATTTTTTCTTTACTTTTTCTTTCTGTCCGTTTCATCTGCCTCACTCTCAATTCTAACTTTCCCTCTCTATATTTTGCTTTTCCTGTAGGGTTTAAATCTTGTTCCTGGTTCAGACACTTTACTCAGTGAAGATTCTCAGTCTGATTGGTTGACGTACTATGCCAATGCTTACCGGGCTCACGCATGCCACAGATCCCACGTAGAGGTTGTCACGCTGGATCAGACTTCTGATGACAACAAGTCTCAAAATCCCACAGAAACTCTGTGGGTAACTTGCAATGTAGTCAATGGTGAGTGGCCCTTTTTCGCCGTTGACCTAAAAATCCAATGCTGTTATTCCCCTTTCAGGTGCTCTGATATCCATAACTCCCATAACAAGAACATGAGCTGCTCTTTAATTATCACAGCCAACACTGTCCTTGAATAAACTGCTCCGAAATATATGAGAACCCATGCCCCAGGTTGAATCCTGCAACAGTTTTTCCTCTCTACCCTTTTGCAAAATGGTTCACCTCTTATTTGACCTCCCATAGTGGGCTCAGTTGAGATGGGGAGCACAATGCACAGGGAATTATAGGCAGAACTCAAGCCAACCATTCTATGACAGAAGTGTCAATTTTCAAAAATGCTCTGCCACTATTGCACACAAATCACTCACAGACATGCAGCAGTTAACTGTCAGCACAGCTGAAGAAAAAAAAAATCACCTGTAATTTGGCAGCTCAAACTTAGGAGAAAAGAAACAAACCTTCACACTACAGGGTGGATTTATAATAGTTTGCACTTGTCGAGCTGTACAATGCTGATAAGATCCTTGGTATTCGAATCACATACCGTTTCTTGTATAAGGGCTACTGTTCAATGCAAATCATTCATAAAAGCCACTTGAATCGTCAAGTAGAGTTAAAAATAAATTAGTTATGTTTTGCAGTTGTTCAGCAGGTCAAAAAATTGTAATTGAACAATTGTTTTGTGATCTTAAAGGCCCAGTTCGTTTTATTTATTTTAAGTTCAGTTCAATGCACAAATATTCTTCCTGAGGTATTTAACATGTGCCATAAATTGGACTGTTTGAATTTATTTTGATATAATTAAGCTAATGTACCATTAACCATGGGCTGGTAGATCTCCCTGTACTCCATTGACCACCTCCGTACATCCTATTTCCAGATTAGGTACAGAGACAGCTGCTACACTGAGTTTATCGTACTTGTCCCTTTATCATGGGCTTCTAAGTAATGACACACTGGGTCCTCGAGTGGGAAAGTCAATTCATTCTTCCAACGTCCTGTATCAGAATGGATAAGAGCTTTGACACACATTTCTATGAATAAGCTTTCAATCTCATCTGTGCTGTCAAGGGGAAGAGCCTGTGGAGGTCAGACACTTCCCCACAAGGCGAGAAGATCAGATCATGACACCCTTGTGCAGTAGCTGGTTATGGAGTGACATTTGCAAAGTGTCCTTTCTTCTGTCCCTCAGCACAAGGCATCCAAGTGTGAGAATAGGAGAAAATCATTAGTAAATGCTTATTTGAAAAACACGACTTAACCTTTAAAGGAGAAATAACATTTTTGATGAGTATCTTCTCTCTAAGTCCTCTTTCTCGAGATTATATTTTTCCCTAAATTAGAGTACTAATTGGAATTTTGTTTTTAATGACAAGAGGACAAATCGTCCTGGATTAATGGTTGCCAGGTATCAATTTGCCTATTGCAGATCAGATAAAAGGTTTGTTTGTTGTTGTTTGCAATGTTTCAATATGTACTCAGTAGCACCAAAGTGCAATATAACAATGGATTTTAAACACCAAACTCTTTAAAAGGTTAGGAATGATATTTGAGTCAACTATCTCTTATGTTCAATCAAATAATGCGACTGCATTGCCGAAACACTTAAGCTAAGCTTCTTCCAATAGCGTTATGCCAATTTAACATTTAAAAGAAAATAATCCTGATGATTACTTCACTTTTCTTTGACTGTCTTGGAATGTAAATAATTAGTCATTTTTTTCCCCCACAGCTACAAATAAATAGTCTGGGCAATTCCATCTTTTAAAGTAGCACCTATATTCAATATTAAATCTGATATGGAGAAACAAACCTTAAGCTATCTTTTAAGGCAAGCATTAACTTTTTCCAAATAATCTAAATTGCTTTAAGACACAGTGCTCAGTGCTCGGAGGGTTACATCAGGTCATATATTTTTGCAGAAGCTTTTAACTCTGCGTCTCGCATTTCTACAGAATAGTAGTCATCCATTTAAAGATATTTTCTACAGCTATTTGACAGTCTATATGGGCAATGATTTATGTGGGTCTTGCACAGAAACAAAAAATGAAGAAGCCCGACACCGATTTAACTGAAAGCTGGTGCTGCATCATAAACAGAGTCATTTTACTCGGCGCTGTCAAAGCTGGGCAGAATTTACAGCACCCCCAGACTCTTAGGCCTGCAGGCAAGTTGGTGACAGAGAAAATCTCAGACTTCCCCAAACTTTGTTTTCTCTCCTTCGTAAAATGTTGCTACAAAGTAACTTTCGTGTCAAGGGTCCAGGGAATCACAGCTGTTAATAATCTCCCACTGAAGAGTGAACACATATTTTTAAAAATATTCATTATAAAGGGCAAGGACTGTAAATCTAAAATATACCAGCAAGTGGGCTGAAGGATAATTTTGCAATATCCTGAGTGTTTTGCTTTCTCATGCTTAAACAAAAGGGCACATGACAGTACCAGGTTGCATTCATGAAGGAATAGAGTCAAAACAGATTGTATTGTTCCTGTATAGGCCATTAGTCTGGCCACCTAATCAGGAGAGACTTTCTTTTTCATTCTTAAAGAGTTACAGATGCAAACAAAGAAACTCATAGAAAAAAAAGAATAAGGAGGAATGCTGAGTAAATGGGTTGATCGATCAGATATGGATGGAATGACTGGATCTAATGACATTTTCCTGTTCAGAAAAATAGTTTTGTTCTTAGTGCTTTTAATGCATAGAAGGCAAAACTTACTTCATTAGCGTTCATACATTTTGTCCACAGAACATGGCACTGATTTGTGTAAAGTCAGATTACTTCACAGAGCAGTCGAACACAAGGCAAGATGTAAACCAAGCAGCACCTTTGTTAGTATTCACCCTGTTGATCTATACTCTGACCGAGCTGGCGCAGTGCCTTTTGAAAGCGGCAAAGGATGCGGAAAGCAAACTGCAGTAGTTAGCGAATTGGTGATTGAAGAGTAATACGGATGGCAGGTTAGTAGACTGATTACAGGACCGCATTGACTGCCAATCAGGCTCCCTTCCCTCAATTATCTGTCACTGCACAGGGGCCATCCTTTACAACTCAATTATGAACTTACATCTATTTTATAGAAAGGTTATTTTCATCTCAGATATTTAGGGAGGTTATGGCATGGATTTGATAGATTCCCAGATTAGATTGGGGTACGCCATTACATTTATTTGTGAGGTACACTGGATTGATCGGTTGGCC
Organism: Scyliorhinus canicula; assembly: GCF_902713615.1. Taxonomy (NCBI): domain Eukaryota; kingdom Metazoa; phylum Chordata; class Chondrichthyes; order Carcharhiniformes; family Scyliorhinidae; genus Scyliorhinus; species Scyliorhinus canicula. Next base: position 90,567,051 of record NC_052148.1, read on the forward strand.
TCTGAATTGTTCCACCCAACGCCAAACAAGATCGTATGAACAAGTTATGTGAACACTGCGCTGTGCTCAATTCAGTAATAGAAGCTTATTTTGAGGAAAACTTATTTGTTTTCTAGCAACTGACAAACATGAAAACAAATGGGAAGCGGGAAATACGCCTCTTTAGATACTATCGCTAACTTTGAAAATTTGGGCAATCGGCACTAGGGATCTAGGGTTGGATTCTCCATTCTGGAGATGAAGTACTCCACCAGTGGAGAATCGTGACTGATCTAGGCTGGCGCGAGGAGTGGGGCCCAAGTGAGATTGTCTCGCCTTTGCCACACTAAATTGTGCATGGGGATAGCTCACCGGTTTCGGTCAGAATCCTTGTAACAGGCATTGATTTTGAGTGCGTGGCCCGATACCAAGATCAGCCCCTCCCATCACCACAATGAAAATCCTGCCCCCTCCAGTGACAAGTAAAGGCATCCTCCCACCTCCACACGGGAATAATCGGTCGTCCCCCACCTCCACAGCACGTACCAAGGATGACCTAACCCTTGCCTTGCCATCAGAGACACCCCCATCAGAAGCCCCATCAGACTGCGCATCAGATCCCCAAACAGAGTACCCCAACAGAGAATCCCAACAGAGACCCCCATCAGTCACCCCTGCCTGTAAGCTGAAGAATAGTCCAGGCAGTGGAGTGAAAAATCACTGCATTTTCACTTACCCTTCCCTAATATCTGCTGCCTCAGACACAAGTGTTTAAAGCAATAGCTGTAACAAGTGTCCTCAAAAGCCAAGTACAATTCAATGGGCTTCAAATCCCTTGACAAGCTTTGAAATGCAAATCTTCCATTCAATTTCACGACAGCAATGCATTGTATTAACCAGTGATTGGCAGTTTTAATACTCGAGAGATGGTGCTTGGTGATTGTTTATCTCTCTTTCCCTTTATGCTTTAATGCATCTCTGCTACCCTGCTTTGATGCTAACCATACTGTTTATAAGCATTCTTACTATGATTGACAGCTCCTCACCACATCAAAAGCAGCTACGTACTTTCACTTCTTCTTTTTCACAGCAGAAAGTATTTTGTTGCTTTTGATGTGATGTGGAGCTGTCAATGGACTTCTGATAGATTTTGGGGGTACCTCAGTTATGCACTGACCCCTTGACCCATTGCAGGGTTCAAGGCTACATTTGGGAAAACTTGCACCAAATTCCACCGGGAAGATTTCCTGCTGTGGAAGTTTGTGCATAATGGCGAGGGTGGAGACTCGGGCTTCTAATCTGTTAATCCACTCACTATTGTTCACTGCATGTTCACTATTCATCGGTTCTGAATCAATAACTGTGGGTAATGGAATGATGCTGCTGGAATAATGTAGGAATTGCTATCCTTTTGATGCAGATTGAGAATCTTTAACCCATTACATTTGCAGAAAGACCACAGGCGGGATTCTCCATCAGCGGGATCCTCCGCTTCGCTGGCAGTGCACTCACACTAATGGATTTGCCGACAGTGTGGTGGTGCCCCCTGGGACGGAGGATCCCGCTGCCGGCGGCGGGGGTGTGCTGCACCAGAAAACGAGTGCAGTGGGACAGAGAATCCCACCCCACATTTCTTTACCTTGCAGAAAGAGCAAGAATGCACAAAATCATTGCTGGATTTTTTTATTATATGATACAATGGACAGGATTCTCTGCTGGTGGGATTCTCCGTTCCACCAGCGGCGCACCCACACTGATGGGTTTCCTGGTGCCAGGAACGGCGAATCCCGCTACCAGCGAGGGTGCGCCATTGAGGAACACACAGCAGGTGGACCGGAGAACCCCGCCCAATGACTTAGCAGAAATTCTCTGGCCATTGAGATTCTCTTTCCCCGCAGGCAGCGCACCCCCCGCTGGAGTGGGGTGGCTTCAGAGGGAAATCCCATTCACAAGCAGCAGGAATAGAGAATCTCACCACCAGCAAACAGTGCATTGCCGAGAAACAAGCAGCTGGGGAACCGGAGAATCCAGCTCTTTGATTCCCCGCTCCTTCACTCCGGCTGGATTCCTGATCCTGCTACAGTGAATGGAGATTTGGCTTTGAACCAAATTCTCTGTTCTCACTGGCAGCAGTAGTGAGGCAGACTTGCAATGGAGAATCCTGCCCATGATAACAGGGCAGCAGAAAAAAGTGGGTGCAGGTGAGCTCTGCCACAGAATTGGATATCTAAGACTTCATTACCCCAAATGTGTAAATGCAGTGTGTGACTGCACCACCAAGTGGGAGGGGAACAGATGAGGATTTTTTTTCTTCTAATGTCTGAAAGAATCATTTCTGACTTGCAGCCTTTATTTACATAACTTCTATTCTACAAAAATTCTGGTGAATAAAGGTGGCAGGATTCAATCTTCCAAAAATGTATAAATGTATGCCCTTTCAAGTAACCTCAATGGTTTTTGACTTCATGAATAGATCAGCAAATTCCACTGCTAACTTCATGGGAATTCATTTTCCCATCCGCGGGAATGGTCTACGAGGCCTGCTCTGTCATTCTGCAGGCTTGACCAAACCTAACCCATTGTTGCCGGCTCCATTAAATCCTGGTCCTCTCTTTCTCCCCACAGCTCCTACCTGACCTTCCGAATATTTCCAGCATTTTATATTTTCATTTTAAATTAATTAATTTTTTTTTCTTAATTATTTTTTAAATGGCAGCCTTAAGAAAGTGCATATATGTTTCTCAGAACAGCTCCAAGGACATTAGTGTTTACTTATTGAACATTAATTTCCCTTTCAGAAGCCTTAATGAAAGCTCACATCTCTCCTTAAATTTAATGTTAAAATAATTAGACAATTGAATTCATAGAATCATAGAATTTACAGTGCAGGAGAAGGCCATTTGGCCCATCGAGTCTGCACCGGCTCTTGGGAAGAACACCCTACCCAAGCCCACACCTCCACCCTATCCCCATAACCCAGTAGCCCCACCCAACATTGAGGGCAATTTTGGACACTAAGGACAATTTATCATGGCGAATCCACTTAACCTACACATCTTTGGACTGTGGGAGGAAACCGGAGCGCCCGGAGGAAACCCACGCACACACGGGGAGAAAGTGAAGACTCCGCACAGACAGTGACCCAAGCTGGGAATCGAACCTGGGACCTTAGAGCTGTGAAGCAATTGTACTAACCACTATGCTACCGTGCTGCATATTCTAGGTCCCATTTCTCTCTAGATCAGCAATGATAGATGTCACACTTGTCATTAGCCTCACGTGTACTGTTTTTTGTTGTGTCTTTTTATTTGTAGATAGATGGTGGTACAAGTGTGAAATAAAGACATCAGACACTTTTAGTTTTTTTCTTTTAGAATCATAGAATGGTTGCTTGGTAGTGCAGAAACATAGAAACATAGAAAATAGGTGCAGGAGCAGGCCATTCGGCCCTTCAAGCCTGCAGCACCATTCAATATGTTCATAGCTCATCATGCAAATTCAGTATCCCACTCCTGCTTTCTATCCATACCCCTTGATCCCATTAGCCGCAAGGGCCACCTCCAGCTCCCTCTTGAATATATCCAACAAACTGGCCCCAACAGCTTTCTGTGGTAGAGAATTCCACAAGTTCACAACTCTCTGAGAGAAGAAGTTCTTCCTCATCTCAGTCCTGAATGGCTTATCCCTTATTCTTAGGCTGTGACCCCTAGTTCTGGATGTTCCCAACATCTGGAACATTCTTCCCGCATCTAGCCTGTCCAGCCCCATCAGGATTTAATATGTTTCTATGAGATTCCCCTCTCTTTCTTCTAAACTCCAGTGAATACAAGCCCAGCCATTCCAATCTTGCTTCATATGTCAGTCCTGCCATCCCAGGAGTTAGTCTGGTGAACCTTCACTGAACATCCTCAATAGCAAGAATGTCCTTCCTCAAACTCGGACACCAAAACTTCACACAATACTCAAGGTGTGGCCTCACCAAGGCCCTGTATAACTGCAGCAAGACATCCCAACTCCTATACTCAAATCCTCTGGCTATGAAGGCCAGCATGGCATTAATTTTCCTCACCATCTGCTGTACCTGCATGCCAACTGTCAGTGACTGTTCCAACATAACAACCAGGCCTTATTGCACTTCTCCTTTTCCTAAACTTCCACCATTCAGATAATTATTTGCCTTTCTGTTTTTGCTACCAAAGTGGCTGCCCACATTATATTGCATTTGCCAAGTATTTCCCCACTCAGCCACTCTGTCCAAGTCACCCTGCAACCTCTTTGCATCTTCCTCACAGCACACACTGCCACCCAACTTGGTGTCATCAGAAAATTTGGAGATATTGCATGCAATTATTTTGTCCAAATCATTCATGTATATTGTGAACAACTGTGGCCCCAGCACTGAACCCTGTGGTACCCCACTAGTCACTGCCTGCCACTCTGAAAAGGACATATTTACTCCCACTCTCTGCTTCCTGTCTGCCAACCAGTTCTCTATCCACCCAATACCCCAATACCATGAGCTTTAACTTTGCTCACTAATCTCTTGTATATTGCTGAAAAAGAAACAGCTGTTGAAGATTTTCATCTTGCACTCACCAGGACAAAAGCAGAAATGCAAAAGAATGCCTGCCGTTCTTAATGTCAAATCTAAAATCGTATCCATTAGACCCACTACCAAGCATGACCATGCAGCCATGCTCAAAAGCAAATTTAAAAACAGTTAGATTTTTGTAAGGGTAACAAGGTGCATTGTGGTGTGTATGATAGGATACGTCCTCCTGGTTCACTGCGTCCGTGCATGTACGGGTTGTCCAAGGCACACAAAAGCAATGCGCTATTGCACACTGTTCTGGAAAATACAGAAAAGGTGTCATTTGAAACATTAAAGTCTGGCAATATCTGGTCTGAGAGGGTACAGGGAAAGAATAAACATTTTAAATAAGACACTTACCATGCCCCTTTAAGCCCTGTAGCCCATCCCCTATCGGAGGCCCCGATCTTTCCCGCCAAAAAGTAGCAAGTGCGGGCTCCTCCTTCCTCCCACCCAGGAGGTAGCAGCCATCAGGAGAGCAGAACACGAGGGAGCAGCAGCTGGAGAGGTCAGAACGGAGCACAGAGGAAGGAGGACAGAAAACAGAGAACCAGCATCAGGAGAGAAGAGGAGAGAGAGAGAGAACTCGGTCATGGGAAAAGCAAGGCAAGCAACCGAGTATAAACTGTAATAGATTTAAAGAAGGCTAGGATTTAAAGTTAAAATGCTAAGGTGGGTCTGAAGGTCCCTACAACCAACCAGACAGCATCCAAAATCACTAATCTTTTTACCTTTCTGTAAAGAAAGTGTTTGCAACTTTAAAAAAAAGTATAATAATAAAAATAACTTAACCTGAAAAAGTGGTTATTAGCTTACTTCACTTCCTTAATAACGCAGGACCCAGGACATCGATGCTATTAAGGGGTAAGTAGGTAAAATTCTTCGGTGAAGGTATGGGTTATACCGGGGGTTAACTTGAAAAGATAGTTTGACCTGAATAGCACCCACAGAAGCCTGCATCGGAGTCAGGGAGTGAGAATCCCTGTTCACCATTTAGAATATTGGCCCTTTTCGGTATAGGGGGAATTCTAAGAAGAGTGGTGAATTTACAAAAACATGGCGCCCAACGTGGGGCCTAGAATATTAGAAGTTTCTAGGTAAAGTGGGGCTAGAATATTAGAAGTTTCTAGTTCCCAAGAACTAGTTGGGATATTAGAAGTTTCTAACCGGCACAAAGGCTAGAATATTAGAAGTTTCTAGTCTATGTGTGAGTCAAACTTTACCTGCCGAGTTTAGTTTGGAAAGTCATGTGTGATTGGCTTTTGTAAGGATATTCTGTGGAATGAGGGGACTGAAGCTCAGGTTGGGTGTGAAAATCAGTAGACTAGAAGATACTGACCCTGAGAAAAGTCTGCAAGACATTTTGGTGACAGCACTAAAATCTTGCATCCATTACTGGTAAAAGAGGCCAAAGAATAAATCATCCTCAGAGTAAGGCAGATTGTGCGGAAATTTTCTGGAAAATAGGGACGCTTATCTTCAGAAACCAATAACCAATCGACCCTTAACTAAAACAGGAAGATAGTGTCTTGGTCAGCCTTGGATAGGGCCCAGAAAGGGTACTTATCCTTAATTTTAGAGTGCACCTGAAAGGGACAACCAGGAACAGAAGTAAAAAATCCGAAAAATGGCAATTAGGGTAATTCTCTTGCCCTGGAATACAGTCAAGAGAGATGTAGCAATGAAACAGGAATGGAAGAAATTAAAAGAGCAAAAGAAATCCTGGAAAAGAGAGATGTATCCAGACGGAGATATCTCCTTCTTTGTTAGAGTGCCCAAAGCCCTGCAATATACAGATCCAGTAGGGATCCTTAAAGCACTTTGTAAGTTTGCATTTGAAAAGCAAGCTGAATCACTAATCTTGTTCGGACACAGACAGAAGCATGCAGCTGCTCAAGTGGGCAAAGTGTGCTCCAAACTGATTAAAATCATTGACGAAGAAAACATGAAAGAAATAATACAGATCCCTAGTGAACACAAAAGTAACTCTGAAGTGGCAAACAAATATATAAAACAACTGCAGAAAAATGAAACATTAGAAATGGAAAATGACGAGGAATCAGTCCTAGAATCAGATAGCACAGTAAAAACAGTAGGGTTTCAAACAAATGTGCCAAGTAAAAGTGCAGATGAATGGGAACAGACGAGACTCTTAAAAAAATTATACATAGGAGGAAAGCAGATCCACTTAGTGGAAGGAGACTTTACAAATGCCCAAAAGGACGTACAAGTTAATCCTTCCAATAGAAAAGGGAAATTAGGGGCAGGAATTTCAGGGGTATTGGCTCATAGATACAATCCGGAGCTACAGCTAAAAATGGATAAGGAGGTAGTTCTAAGAGGAGAATTTAAAGAAGGGATAGTTAGAGCCACAACTCTGAGCCATGGGACAATGATTATACATGTGGTATCACTAAACAATTCCGGACAGCAGTATGGTATCATGGAGGAGACAGAAGTAAATCAAGCGAACATGGAAGGGATCCTGAGACTTAGTGCAGGGAGAGATATAGATATGACAGTATTAGGAGACGGAATATACAAAAATAACTCAAGGGAATCTCTGAGAGCAATAATAAAGACATGTGCATTAACCCCTCCAGTTAGGGCAGGTCAGATAATTAGGATTTGGCGAGAGCAATGGCCACAATTCCTTTTAGACACAGCAGGAACAAGACAGCAATCTGAATTTCAATTCAACCAAATGCCAGCACCCCTGTTAGAGATAGAAAAAACATGTCCCGGTGCTTCAGATAGCCAAGAGAATTCGGACCCCTTTGAAAATTTCCCAAAGGGATACAATTTTCCATACCCAGATCCAAGTCCGTTTCAGGAAGAAAATTGGCCTCGGCAATCTGCCACACATAAAAAAGGAGCTTTTATCGATTATTTCTTTGAAACACAAGAAAGTGAAGAGGAACAAAGCCTAGTTGGGATTATTGCGCCTCCTGCGCTGGGACAGGAAGAATTATCCTCATCAGAGAATGAGGAAATATTAAAACCAAGGAGAAGAATAGGGAATAGAAAAAATTCTAAACCATTAGAAATAGGGGATTATAGTGATTACTGGAAACAACAACAACCTTCCACTTATCGACCAATAAATAAGGATTTACCGTATTATATGTATAATCCAGAAGCAAAAATGGTACACCATAGAGATCAGGAAGGATGGGAAAGAGAGGTTACATCTAGGGGACTTAAAATAGGAGAAATATTAGGAGGAAGTCAACAAATTGATTCTACGAAATTACTGGAATTACCAAACGTTACCCCCAAAGCTAAAATTTGGCAAATGAGCAAAGGGTATGACAGTTTTGGAAGAGCCATGAGTAGAGTAAGGAACAGCACAGAAACACAAGGCCAGATAATAGCAGCATTAAGACCACAAGAAAGGATACAGATTCTTCCAAGACCCCGAATAACTGCTCCTACTCCTATGGATAGGGCAAGTTATGCTCCACGAGATAGCCAAGTACCAATTGCAATGTTTGAAGAATATATAGAACCGGTGGAAGATTTTGTACAACATGGTACCCCCTATTTTGAGGAAGAACCGGTACAACGACAGATACATTTCTCAGAATATAGGAAACGAGATAGAGGTGCCCCTTTAAGAACACCATGCCCCAGAAGTGAGAAAGTAGTTCAGTCATTTACACCAGGTCCAGAGGAAGGACAGGGAGGTATGGTACCGTATAAAATAGTAGCAGCAGTAATGAAGACAGCAGGCCCAAAGAAACATGGGGAGAGTAGAATTGAGTATTCACAGAGGTTAAAATAGTTAGCGAAGAAAATGGGGGCATCAGGAGGATCCACCAAATTGATTGATTTGCATACAGTGGGAGAAATAGTTACAGGCGAAGTCTCAGATTTAATAAATGAGTTAGATTTGGGAAATGAGAGAGCTAACTTAATGAAAGAAATGACAGAGGCAGCATATGCAGGGGAACACCTCACAACATATGTCGACCGAATATATGAGGTTAATAAGGAAGAGGGGGTCGATGTAGTCAGATTCCTGAGGGAATTAGGACCCAAGATTCCAGGAGGAAATAGCCTCTCAACAATACTGTTAACGACCTCCAGAAGAGAAATAGGAAGAGAACTGGTGAAATTTGATTTGGCAGGCAAAGCATTTAAGGATAAACACACAAAAGGGGAACAAAAAAGAGTAGCAGCTGCCCAAAATAATGTTTCAACACAAAATGCTCAGATTAGACCACCAAACCGACAGATACCCGACAAATCGGAACAAAATCTAGCCCAACCAGCAATGCCACAACATGGGTATAATCTGCGGTCACAAGGGCCACCTCCACCACAAAATCTAGATTACTTACCAAGGGAACAATTCCTAGCCCTCAGTCGGGAGGAAAGAGACAGATTCATTGGGGAGAGGAGAAGAAGAGCAGCTGGTCAGGGGAGGATTGAGCAAGGTAGATATCAACCACCAGAATGGTATTCGGGACCCTCGCGAGGGGGATTCCGAGGAAGAGGCAGAGGAGGCCCCGGTATATATTGAAAGGATTCGGCTTCTCCCCTTAAACAGGCTATCCAAAATCAAACAACAGAAACAGACAAAGGAGAATTAGTAGTAGTATACAAGGGGGAAAGATTTATAGTGGACACAGGGGCTGAGATATCAATGATAAGGGAAGAAGCTGGAAATCTGACAGGAAAAGAATACATAGTAGAAGGAGCATTAGGGAATAAGGATATTAGACCAGAAATTAGATTGGGAGAATTACTGGCAATATCAGGAACTGAGAATCTGATGGCAGGGAAAGATTTAATAAAAATAGATACTGGAAAAATAAGGATATTAAAACCAATTGATAACATGGAGGAAATAAGGAAACAGAAAGAGAAAAGTATTTTAAATGACGAAGCTTGGAAGAAGATGGAAGAAGTATTAATGGGAGCAAACCTAGCGATAGGTAAGAATGACACAGGTTTAATTAGCAAGCGGTTCCAACACACAATTCACGGTGGACAACACAGACCTCAAAAACAGTATCCTTTGACCAGAGGAGCTAAGAGCGAGCTGGAGATAATAATCAAGGAATTGGAGCAGCAGGGGATTATTCAAGGGGTCACATATACCTCAACAAATAGTCCACTTCAGGTAGTAAGAAAACCAGATGGTACATTTAGGATGGTAACAAATTACAAAGCTTTAAATAAAGTCACAAAGAAGGACAAGAGATATTTAATAAATCCACAAGCTACCTTAGAGCAAGTCGCGGGAAAAACTTAACTAGTATAGATTTGGCGAATGGATTCTGGAGTGTTCCATTAGACCCAGACAGCAGGGAGAAAACAGCATTCACCTTCGGAACTAAGCATTATGTATATTGTAGACTGCCACAGGGATATGTTAATTCTCCGAATCACTTTCAGGCAATAATCAGGGAACTGATTAAAGATGATTTGGCTTTAGTATATATCGATGATATATTAATTGGAGATGACGATCAGGACAAACATGTGGAAAGAGTGGCCAGGATAATTAAGACACTTAGTGAAGCAGGCTTTAAAATAGGGCTAAAGAAATGTCAAATTGGGAGAAGCGAAGTCAACTATTTGGGTTATTCAGTATCGAAGGAAGGTAGAGAGGCCAGTATTGAAATGAGGAAGAAGGTAGCTGAAATTACTGCGCCTGTTTCGAAAAAAGGGGTTCAAAAAATAATGGGAATATTGGGATATCTAAGGCCAGTAGTGAAGGACTTTAGTCTTTATGCTAAAGCCATTTATGAAACATTGAAAGGGGATTTTATTTGGACCAGCGAGGCCCAGAGAGGGTTAGATCAGTTAAAGACAGCAATTGCGATATCGGGACCATTAGTTGGGAGACAGGAAGAGGATGATTTAAGCATTAAATTAGACATATATAAAAATGGATATGGTATGGTGCTTGCTAATCATAGCAATCAGACACCTATCAAACATCTGACAGGAAACTGGTCGAGAGCTGAACAAAAGTTTTCAAACATCGAGAAATGTCTAGCAGCTATAACAAAGAGAATAGCAGAGATAGAAAACTTGTCGGGTGGTAAGAAAATTTATGTCACAACTGAGTTTTTGGAATTAAAGGAGCTAACCAAGAGACAGATTTGCCAGCAAGGCACGAATACAGCTCGATGGGAAAGATGGGAAACCATTCTTCTAAACCCTGACTTAATGTTTATTCATAACATTAAAAAGGGACAGAAACTTGATGAACCAGTTAGTAAAACGGAGTTGGTGAATGCTTGGGTATTATATACTGATGGTAGTAAAGTCAAGAAGGACGAAGAACAAGCAAGATGGGCATTCATTTTAAAAAATTCAGGAAAAATAGTAGTGGAGGAACAGGGAATAATCATTGGATCAGCTCAGACAGCTGAGGTAGAGGGAGTATTGCAAGGGTTAAAGGAGTGTCAGCAGAGAAAGCTGCAGGAAGTAACCGTTGTAACCGATAGCTTTTTCGTGCAGCAAGGATTGGAGAAAGATTTGAAGTTTTGGAAACTAAACGGTTGGACGAACGGTAGAAATAAACTACTGGAACAGAAAGAACAGTGGGATGAGATAGATAAAATTTTAGCCGATATGGAAATCCAGACAATTCATCAAAAAGCACACACAAAAGGAACTGGGGAACTGTGTAAGGGGAATCAGGAAGTGGATGAATTAGCCAGACTTAGGACAATAATCTTGGGGACTCTTGGGAACTCAGCAGCCGACCATCAAATGATAATTCAGCAAATACATGAAGCCACAGGACATGGGGGTCATGTTGTAGTCGCAAGGGAGTTGAAAAAGTTGGGAATTAAAATAGCCTATTGGAGACAACATTTAACTGCAGTAAGGAGAAAATGTGAGAGATGTATGTCCTGTGGAGGACAGAGAGGGAATAAAACATATGGGAGCATAAAAACTGAGAAACCAATGCAAGAATGGTCATTAGATTATGCAGGACCACTTTTTCCCAGAAGCAGCAAAGGTAATTTGTATTTTTTAGTCAAAGCTGATAGCTGCATGGGAGAAATTGACCTTAGAGCAACCAGCAAAGCAAATGGAGCCACGACCAAAAGGGTATTGGCAGAAATGATGACCTCCAGAGGTAGACCAGAATCGATCCGAATGGACAATGCGCCGCACTTTAGAAATAATACTGTTATTAACTTTTGTGCTGACAGAGGAATAACAATCAATTGGGCCGTGAAATATGCACCTGAGAGTAATGGAATGGCTGAGAGGTCTGTAAGACAAGTAAAGAATTGGATCATAAAGAATCAGAATAATAAAGGCTGGGATAAAGACATTGAAAGAATAGTATTTGATCTTAATAGTAATCTCGGAACCTCTGTCTTCCAGGGACAAGGGGACCCAAGTGAATCTGGGAATTATCAAGTAGGAGACGAAGTTTGGGTGAAGCTACCAACTAAGACTGCAGGGAAAATCATTCGTGAGACTGTAAAATGTAAAGACAAGATTGTTCAGATTCTGGGTACACATAGAGTTGAATTAGAGAAGCATGGTGTCTGGAGCAAAATAAATTGTATCACAATCAAAACACATGACCCAGTGAGCATAAGAGGAGTTTGAGATTCTTTGAATCTCACTCAGGGGTGCAATGACAGAAGGAGGCTTAACAGGCCTTAATTGTATGATGTACATCAAGGATATGGAAAATAAACCAGTTCAAAAAGAAATGGGGGCAAAAGAAATCCGGAAGTCCTGGAGAGGGCATTTCTGGGTTAACCAAATGAAAACAGAAGGTACAAATTAAAGAAAAGGGCCCTCTCCACCCTTGATCTGTTCATTTGATTTTCAGATGGAAAAAATAAATAACGAACCAGTTCACAAGAAGGAAGATAACTGCACTCCAGAGAGGAATCTTTTAGACAGGATTGGGGGGGAAACTAATGATACAATTGGCTACATATTTGAGGGAATTAAATGACAGAACCCGGAGGAAAACTTTACGGGTTAGAAACAAATCAAAATATCAAATTATAACTGGACAGTGAAACCTCCGGTCAGACATCTCTAACTGGACATTAGCTGATGGGTGATCTGCGGTCTCCATGGAGTATGTACTACGCGGTGGAATTATTAAGGGTCTCGGCAGATAGCAGCGACTGACGAGGAACCCCAATATGATAAATGACAATAGTTTAAGAATTTCTGTAGCTTGATACCACGGCGGGAAAATTGTTACCAATGCAGCAAAACAATATTGCATTGAAGAGCTGTAATCGTTATTAAAAAAAAAATTTTTTTTAAATTTCATGTAAATTGATAGGGACTGTTATATATATATGATAAGGGGGGTATGTGTGTCGTTAAAGAACTTGATCCGCATTTCTAAACTGTGTGAATGTTTTAATAGAGGGGTAGTTTAGTGTGTTTTCTTGATTTAACTATATAGTACATTACAAATAATATTGATGTTGTTTATATGCCATATTTAGTATGTAATAACTATTGGTCCCAAAGCCAAGAAGGGATGTTTCGATATTGTACCTTATTTCTGGTATTTAAATTGTGATAACAGTTGAAAATATGTAAAGTTGTAGCACACAGTCTATTTGTGTGGTTAGGTAATGAATAATGTGTTAAGATAAGATTTTTTTACTATGTATATAACAATAGGGAGAAGTTGTTTGAAAAAGAGACGGTTCAATGTGGTTTTGCAAATGCTGTAATGGAAAGCATACACTTTAATGTTGTAAGGGAAATGATGACAGATGAAAGGGATTTGAAGGAAATTTGTCAGAAAGATATTCTCTCATGTAAACCAGGGGTTGGCAGACTTACATGATTCACGACAATGTTAGACATTAAAGGGGAAGTTAGGAATACAAGCAGGATCAATTGAACATTTTAAATTAATGAAACAAAGGGATCCGTGGGTGGTACAGGATATCACAATTACCCCATTCCAATCAGAAATGGAAAACAATTTGGACGACGGAAAAATGGGACATGTAACAGCCAGTGATGGACAAAAGATCTGTTTGGTTACTGATGAACTGAGTTGTGTGCTGTTTCTAAGGGACATGAGGAAGCTTATACGGTGCTGCTATCCCAAGGAAGTAAAATGCTTTGGAGGTGGTGGAACACACGGAAAGCTATTGTGTTACCTTCCTGAGCGGCTATGGCTATGGTTCACGGTAATTGGACTGGAACGGAAAACAAGACTCTTATCGACACTGGTCTGAGATATGCATACAAATGACAATGATCGGGGATATAGGTTAGTTAGTACAATTGGATGGAGGGACAAATAAACCAAATTATAGATATGTTTCAAATGGCAAGACGGGGTGTTCTGGAAAATACAGAAAAGGTGTCATTTGAAACATTAAAGTCTGGCAATATCTGGTCTGAGAGGGTACAGGGAAAGAATAAACATTTTAAATAAGACACTTACCATGCCCCTTTAAGCCCTGTAGCCCATCCCCTATCGGAGGTCCCGATCTTTCCCGCCAAAAAGTAGCAAGTGTGGGCTCCTCCTTCCCCCCACCCATGAGGCAGAAGCCATCAGGAGAGCAGAACACGAGGGAGCAGCAGCTGGAGAGATCAGAACGGAGCACATAGGAAGGAGGACAGAAAACAGAGAACCAGCATCAGGAGAGAAGAGGAGAGAGAGAGAGAACTCGGTCATGGGAAAAGCAAGGCAAGCAACCGAGTATAAACTGTAATAGATTTAAAGAAGGCTAGGATTTAAAGTTAAAATGCTAAGGTGGGTCTGAAGGTCCCTACAACCAACCAGACAGCATCCAAAATCACTAATCCTTTTACCTTTCTGTAAAGAAAGTGTTTGCAACTTAAAAAAAAGTATAATAATAAAAATAACTTAACCTGAAAAAGTGGTTATTAGCTTACTTCACTTCCTTAATAACGCAGGACCCAGGACATCGATGCTATTAAGGGGTAAGTAGGTAAAATTCTTCGGTGAAGGTATGGGTTATACCGGGGGATAACTTGAAAAGATAGTTTGACCTGAATAGCACCCACAGAAGCCTGCATCGGAGTCAGGGAGTGAGAATCCCTGTTCACCATTTAGAATATTGGCCCTTTTCGGTATAGGGGGAATTCTAAGAAGAGTGGTGAATTTACAAAAACAACCCTACCTTGTCTGTAACTGGTTCTGCATGACATGAATTGGCCAGATGGTTGACTGACTTGCGACAACAATTCCAGTGAGCTTTCCACATACACGGTAAAGGGTTCCTTTACCTTCGCAAAGAATACATGTGACCTGTATATTGACAGCAATGGTGTGTCTATGTTTTTGTTCGACCTTTTGATCCGATTCACTAATGTACCATTCAAGGAAGCCATAGATATTTGCACAGCATCATTGTATCGTGGGAATCTAGACATGCCACCATTTCCTGAACATGTATTCTTTGAACAGATGAAATTAGCAGGATTCAGGTGAATTTCAAATGGATTTAGCAACTTAGTGCTGGATTCTTAAACAAAAGAGAAAATGCTGGAAAACCTCAGCAGTTCTGGCAGCATCTGTAGGGAAAGAAAAGAGCTAATGTTTTGAGTCCGATGACTCTTTGTCAAAGCCTTTGTTTCAGATTCCAGCATCTGCAGTAATTTGCTTTTATCTAGGGCTGGATTCTTCCTCCCTGCCTGCCACAAGATCGCCACGGGCGGGACGTGGACCGTGTAAAGGTCCATTGAACTTGGACGGGAATTTCCGGTCGCCGAGTGGAAGCGGCTGGAGAATCCCTCCCTTAGTTTGTAGCAAGGTGTTTTTTTTTTCATTCCAAGAATTAATGCGTAGCTTGAATCTTTTTTTAAGGTGATGGGCGGGATTCTCCCATCTGACGGCAGAGTGTTGATGCCGTTGTAAAAACTGGAGAGTTTAACGACGGCGTCATCGGACTGCTAAGTGTACTGATCCTCTGCCCTACAGGGGGCCGGCACAGCACTGGAGCGACCCATGACACTCCAGCTGCCGATACCAGTGTCAAATGGGCGTGCATGCGCCCTGCGACAGGCACGAAAACGCGCTTGCATTGTAGCTTCCTTGTCCGTGACGGCCCCTACGCAACATGGCGTAGGGCTACTGGGGCTGGCGCAGAGCAAAAGAGGCCCCCACCAGGAGAGGCTGGCCCGCCAATCGGTAGCCGACCATGTCGCGCTAATGGTGGCGATTCTCGGGTCACCGGAGAATGGGTGGACTGGCGTCGGGGCAGCGTCGTGCGAATCGCGCCCGGCCCGGCGATTCACCGAACAGGCATGGGCTGAGAGAATCCCGCCCGCCATGTACATTTTCCTGTTATTGTTTGCAATTGTCCCCATGCCTGAAATCTGGCATGTTGGTGAATCCAGTCACCTGACTCATGCCGCTCCCACCCTTTATACCTCAAATTAACTCAATCCAGAAACAAACGTTATTTGATCTGGGATTAAATTGGAGGAGAATTCTACAGAAAATGTTATGATGCCATACTTAAACTATGAGGACGGACACATAATGAGAAAGTTGAAATTTTTCAGTTGGGTCAACCACTTGTGTAAATAAAGTATTGCAGCCATCGATCGTAACTCTTTCAATGGACACTGGAAAATGTCAACACTTTCAATGCATGAATGTGATTTTTCTGTCTCTGTCTATATACATTTTTTCACATGAAGATTTCCAGATGCTGCTGAGTTTCATAGGGTGAGGTGGAATTTGACAATGTCGTGTGATGTGGTCAGAAATGTGTTGTGATGTGTTTTAAATTCCCTGCAGTTTCACGAAATGTGACACCCAATGCAGCAACTTCATGGAATATTTATGTCTTTACTTGGTTGAGTCAGATTTGGAATAGATTTTCTTTGTTCTGACCTGACTAGACTATTTACGTATTGCAGTAAAGAAGCCAAATAAGTTATTGAGTTTCATTCAGCAGAAGGACAGTGTTCAAAAGATGTTATATTATTGTTTTATGAGGATTATAATCAGAACAGATGCACTTCTACCATCTAATCATAGCAAGGATATTGTTGCATTTGAGAAATGTAATCGAGCATCAAAGATGGTTCGAGGTGTCAGGAATTTATTTCAAAGTAAAGGACTTACTCACTTTGGAATCGGGAACACTTTAATCCATTTGAAGTTTTCAGTATGACTAAAAGTGTTGAATATTAAATTTTGCAGGGTGAAGTGGAGAGTGGGATTAATTGGATAATTCATTGAGAGAGCTGGCGCAAGCAGAAAGGGCTAAAAAGCCTTCTTCAGTGTTGTATGATTCCATGAATGCACAGAGTCATTCAAAATTCACAGAATCATTTAACAGTATAGCACAGAAGGAGACCATTTGGTCCATTAAGTGTGCACCATTCCTTTCAAGGAGCAATCCAGTTTGTCCCATTCTTCTGGTCTTTCCCCATTTTGGGCAGAATTCTCTGGCCGGATCGCGATGTGGGTGAGGCCAGAAAAAGTGGCGAGCCGTTCATAAGTAGGAGTTGGAGTGATTAGGTGTAAATTCTTCCCATTCCTGCAACTTTTGCCCTTCAAGTATTCATCCAAATGTCCTTTGAAGGCAGCCATTGAATCTTTTGCTGCACCCTATCAGGCGGTGTGTTCCAAATTCTAACAACTCATTGCATTGATAAAGGTTTCCGTCATGTCAATGTTGGTTCTTTTTCCAATCACTTTTAATCTGCAGCATCTCTTTATCTACCTCTTAACCACTGGAAACTGTTTTTCTAATTACACCTTTCATGATTTTAATGACATCCAACCAATCTCCTCTTAACCTTCTCTGCAGGGGAACAAACCTGTCAATACACAAAATTGTGTAATCTTTTGTCCCTGAAACTATTCTAATAAGTCTCTGATATGCAATTTCCAAAGCATTCATGCCCTTCCTGAATAAATATGCAGAAAACTTCAGCAGGGAGCGACCTAGCCTTTTTTATATATTGCATACCTTCCTGGTTTTTCTACTCCATGCCTCTATTTACAAAGTCCACACTCCCATATGCTGTGTTATCTGCTTTGTCAACCTGTCCGGACATCTTCTACTTTTTGTGCACTAACATGTTCAAACAACTTTAAAGTTTTACCATTTCTCCTGAATTCTCTCTACTCATTCTTAGACCAAAGTGTCCAACCTTGTATTTTTCTGTGTTGAATTTCATCTGTCATGTGGCCACCATTTCTATCAATCCGTCTATGGTGAACTGTTGAGTCTATTACCATTCACCTCACTGTGTTCTCCAATCCAAATTTTGTCTAATCTGAAATTTTCAAAATAGTGCCCTATACGCTAAGCCCAAATCACAAATGTCTGTACAGTTTGTGAGTATTGCTGAAAAAAAGACATGCCAAAGCTTTTCTTCAGGGCAATGCCTTGACCAAACAGGGTCAAACTGCCTGGTTTAAATTTCAAACAGTGCTTGGTAGTTAACTGCCAGTTATCACCAACTGCTGCATTCCCCATTGCAATGTCTCTACTAATCAGAGTGCACTTGCCAACCAATCAGCATTCTATTCTCACTTGGGAGGGGTTGGTAAACTATGGCTTGCAAGCCAAATATGGATCAGTACAAAATAGAATATATCTCTTTTGTCATTCTCAAAATGCATGCAACTTTTTAAATTAAAATGAAAACGTAATTCAAAATTTTAAAAATGCATGATTACTCATATCAAGATTATTGTTTTTGTCTACTTCACATTAACTGTTCATTTTAACAATCACCTATCCTCTGCACTCATTGGAAGTCATGCACATTCTCCTTTTATTTGATTGGTTGAGAGGTCTTTCCGTCACCACACACGATGATGAACTCTGTGACTCCTAACAGTAAAAATTATGACGAGAAGGAGAGAAGATCAAAAGCAGCATTTGGTACAAAATACCCCAAGGCTGACACACGAGAAATAGCCTGTGATGAGAGGCACTGAAAAATGAACATTGGAAAAATAGCCTGCTGGCATAATCAAAAAAAAGTGGGAACTTATACTTCACCAGTTTTGCAGGTTCATACAGCATTATTTGAGAGTGGAAGTTTTTCACTGACCGGCATTACGTGTAGTGATGCATGCTAAAATTCGCTCATGAAATATTTGGCACGTTTCACAACAAGGACAAAATCTTACAGAAAATTCAAGCCATGCCATTCTCGGCAAAAACAGTTTGTGACAGAGCCTGTGAAAATGGCCCTTCAAATTGATGTGGAACAAATGCAAAATCTATGAGTACAATGTTTCATTTCTACTATTATTAATCACCATGTGTATTACCAATAGTATTAAGTTGCACATATCCAGTCATGCAAATGAGCCTTCTTATTGACCACTTGTTTGAATATGCAGTCTCCTTTTTCAGAAATGAGTGTCTATATAAAATGGTAGTGGTCCCAGTGCTGAGCTATGCAGAGCATCACTGTGCACTCCAGTCTGAAGAAATGCCATTCACCACAATTCTGCATTTTCTATCCATTACTCAATTTGATATCTATGCTTTTCATATTGCCTTTATTCCATACACTTCAATTTTGCTTACAAACCAAATATGTGGGGGAAAATTCTCCGAGCCCTGCGCCGGGCTGGAGAATCGCCGCAACCGCACCACGACGCGCCAACGCCGGCGCGCGATTCTCCGAGGTGCGGAGAATTGGCGTCATTTGCGCCGGTGCGTTTGGCACGGCGTCGGCCATGGGCCGCTGGAATCGGCGGGGCCGCCGATTCTCCGGCCTGGATGGGCCGAGTGGCCACGTTGATACGACCGAGTCCCGCTGGCGCCGTTCACCCTGGTCGCTGCCGGCGGGAACTCTGCGGGAACGGTCACCGGGAGGTGCCTCCGATGGGGTCTGGTCCGCGATCGGGGCCCACCGATCGGCAGGCCGGCCTCTCCCCCCCCGGGTCTACTTCCAGGTGCAGCCAGACCCTGAACACTGACCCCATGTTGAGTCAGGGCCGGTGCGCGTAAGAAGTCCCCCGCGCATGCGCAGGTTGCCGCGGCCCAACTCTGCATGCGCGGGTTGGCCGGCGCCCATTTAGGGCCGCGAAAGGAGGCTGGAGCGGCGTGAACCACTCCCAGCACCGTGTTAGCCCCCTGTGGGGGCCAGAATCTGTCGTACCCGCAATGGCGTTCACAACGGTGCGAACATTTGGGCTCCATATTGGAGAATCGCCCCCGTGGTACTTTGACAAAAAACTTTTGAAAGTAAACATACACAACATCAACTACATTGCCCTCATCCACCCTTTCTGCGACCTCATGAAGAAACCTCAATCAAGTTAGTCAAACACAATTTGTCCTTATCATATCCATGCCGGCTCTCTATTATTATTCCTAGCTTGTCCGCCAAGCTGTTAATTTTATCCACAATTAATTTTATTCCATTATTATTTCCAAAAGCTTCCGTACCACTGATGTTAACATGACAAGTCTTTAATTGCCATGCTTTTTCTTATGCCCTGTTTGAGCAAAGGTGTAACATTTGCAATCCTCCAGTCCTTTTACACTGTCCTTATAGCTAAGGAAGATTGGAACATTATGGTCAACATTTGCAAAATTTCTACCCTTAATTCCCTCAGCAAATAGGATACAACCCATCCAAACCAACAACTTTAAGTGCCACCAACACTTCCAGTACCTCCTGTTTATTTATTTTTATATCATCCAGTATCCCAGAAATTGCTTTCTTTATCAAAGCTTTCGTAAAGTCCACTTTGTTGGTAAGCACTGATTCAAAGTACTCATTTCGTACTGTGGCCTTCTTTCTCCACCAAGTGATTTCCATGTATGTTTCTTATCAACACCACTATTCTGCTGATATTCCTTTCACAGTGAATATACTTATAAAGAGTCTTTGGATTCCCGATCATTTTAACCACCTACCTATTCTCATATTGCAACTTTTTCTTTTTCATTGTAGTTTTTATCTTCAGCCTGATTCTCTCTTGAATTATCAAGATACTATCTGGGCTGGAATTCTCCAGCCATTGGGATTTTTTGGTCATGCCAACAGGCCACCACTACCCATGGGTTTCCCACTGACATGAGGTGTCTTCAATGGAAAATCCCATTGACAAGCAGCAGGAGTAGTGTATCACTTACACAGTCATACTCCTGCACATTGTTTCTCTCGGAATATTCATCCAATACCCTCCTGAATGCCTCGATTGAACCTCCCTCCAGCACACTTCCAGACAGTGTATTCCAGACCCAAACTAATTGTTGTGTAAAAAAGGTTTTTCTCACATCACATTTGCTTCTTCAGCAAATCACTTTAAATCTGTGGCCTCTCATTCTTGGTCCTTTTAGAAACAGGAATACATTCTTCCTACTTACTCTGTCCAGCTTCCTCTTGATTTTGAAGATCGCTATCAAATTTCCTCTTAGTTTTTTTTCTCCAAAGAGAACAGTCCCAATCGCTCCCATCTATCCTCATAACTGAAGTTTCTCATTCCTGAGACTATTCTAGTAAACCTCTTCGGCACTCTCTTCAGTGAATTCACATCCTTCCTATAGTGTGGCATCCAGAACTGTACACAATATTCCAGCTGAGGACTAACTCGTGTGTTGTATAAGTTCAGCATAAACTCTATTGGTGGGATTCTCTGTGCCTCCGCGCTGAAATCGTGATCGGCGTGGAGGTGGAGAATTGGAATCAAACCCGAGATCGGGTCCGACGTCGCTCCCGTGATTCTTGTGAGAATCACTGCGAATCATGCACGCGAGGTCTATGCGGCGCCGGTCGGAGGTCATTGAAAGAGGCCCCCGGGCATGCCTGAAGCTTGGAGGATTCTGGCAGGGGTTTGCCAAGGCAATGTCCAAGGTGCTAGGTATGTGGGTGGTGCCGAGTCCAGAGATGGCGATGTTTGGAGTGTCAGAAGGCCCAGAAGTTCAGGGAGTGAAAGAGGCTGACGTTTTGGCCTTTGCCTCCCTGGTAGACGGGGATGGATCCTTTTTATGTGGAGGGACTCGAAACCCCCGAGTGTGGAGTCTTGGGTCAGTGACATGGCTGGATTTCTCAAACTGGAGAAAATAAAGTTTGCCTTGAGGGGGTCAATGCTGGGGTTCTCTCGGAGGTGGCAGCCGTTCATCGACTTTCTCGGGGAAAATTAAAATGTCAGCAGAAGCATCATTCTGAAGGGGGGGCGGGCAGGTGCAGAAAGGGTTGGGTTGGAAATGTCTAGTTCACCATGTTGATGTTTATGTTAGTATTATTTTGTTTGTTATTGTAGTAAAAATTTTGCAAATGCTTCAATAAAAATATATTTTTTAAAAATCCCCGCGGCGATTCTCCAACGTCAACTGTCTGAGTTCCCGACGGCGTGGTTCTCTCATAGTCCCACCCGTCAGGAACTCGGCGCGGCGGCTGCGGACTCAGTCCGCGGCCGCCCTGGTGGTGGGGGGGGGGGTGGATCCTTCACCGGGGTGGGGGACCTCTAGGGTGGCCAGGCTACCGATGGGGGGCCGCCGATCCGTGGGCGCGTGGATCTGGGAGGGGGGGGGGGGGTATGTTTTTGGTGCCGGTCCGGGGCGTGGATCGACCATGTCGCACGGGCGCGGCCAACACAGGCCGCCACCGTGCGCATGCGTGGACCCCTGACCGGAAGTGCAGGGCCCTGTATCAGCAGCCAAAACTTCGAGGAGTACTCCGGGGCCCTGCTAGCCCCCTCTAGGTAAGTGAATTGCTCCAGGCTTTCTTCTGGAAAGTCCAGAGTGATTCGCGCACTTTTTGTGGACGTGGGGACATAGCCCCATTATTGGAGAATCCCGCGTCCTGCTCTTGTACTCCATGCTCCTATTAATAAAACTCAGGATACTGTATACATTATTAACTGCTCTCTGCATGTTTCCAGCTATCTTCAATGACTTATCCACATATACACCCACATCCCTCTGCTCTGGCACCACCATAAGAATTGTGACACTTATTTTGTATTGTCTGACCTTGTTCTTCCGACTAAAATGCATCACATAATCTCACTTCTCTGCATTGAACTTAATCTGCCACCAATTGTTCATATCCTTTTGAAGTTCTCCACTGTCCACATCACAGTTTACAATTCTTCCACTTGTGTCCTCTGCACACCAAGATCAAGTAATTCAGTCCCAGCTCTATTCAGGTGCAACCCATTCAGCTTGTGCAGATGCCATCTTCCCCAGAGCCAATCCCAAAGTCTCAGAAATCTAAAGTCCACCCTCCTGTGCCATCTCTCCAGCCAAGAATGCACCTGCCTTATCCTCCTCTTTCTGTACTCACTTGTACGTGGCACTGGGAATAATCTGGCGATTATGACATTTGAGGTCTTGCTTAATTTTCTACTTAGCTCCATAATTCTGCTTGTCGACCATATCAACCTTTCTAACCAAGTCATTGGTACCAATGTCGACCACAAGCTCTGGCTGTTCACCATCCCTCAGAAGAATGTCCTGCAGCTGCTCTGTGCCATCCTTGACCCTGGCACCAGGGAGACAACATCCCACCCAGGAGTCACGTCTATGGCCACTTATCTGGTCTCTCATGAATCTTTGATCACTATTGCTCTTCCTTTCTTCTTCCTCCCCTCTTGTAGAGCTACTCGTGGAGTCACAAATCTGGCTCAAACTGCATTCATCTGAGGAACCAGCGCCGTCACCAGCTTCCAAAACAGTAGATCGATTTGCGAACGGGACCGCAGAGGGCTCCTGCCTGATCTGTCTTGCTGTCTTGGCATGGCTGGCAGTCACACATTCCCTCTGTGTCTCCAAGCTCTTAAGCTGTGATATAACAACCTCTTTGAACGTGCTATCCAGACTTGTCAAGACATGCCAACCACCTTCCAGGACCTCCTGTAATTCTGTGTATGTTAACAGAAAAGAAAAATGTGACCCGAATTCTCGACTCCATTTTGTTTCAAAAGCACTGTCCGCTTCCCATTTTGTTTTGATGCAAAATGTTCATTCATACCACATCGATGAGTCCATCTTGTTTGAGCGTGACGCCTGAAAAAACCTATGCTCTTGTCCCTAATAACACAAAGTGATCAACTTGCTGAAATCCACCCTTTTTCGTGATAGAAAAAGCTGAAAGAAGCTCAAATTCAATTGCATAGCAATAGCTTAATTCACTTTTTATTTTATCCCGTAATTGCTGAGGTATAAAAACAGCTGGCTTACCATGAGTCTGAGATGGCAAATATAATTTCATCAATTCTAATGCATCGGTGATATGATTTCACTAAGATGCTAAAGCTGAGAACCAGGAGGATGAAGCTCTGCATTTTTCTCTGAGAAATAATGCATTCTGCAAATGAAACACTTTCAATGGATTAGTGTGATCCCATATTAGAGCTATAGTCAATGACAGGAAATATAAAGATTCAACTGCAAAAGGTACAAAATTAAACTTGTGTTCTGTGCACTATGAATATATATAAATAGCTTTAAAATAACTGATCCCAAGGATTGCACTTGTTGATATGTTTTCATTAAGAATCTTCCCAGCTTGATTAATGATTCAAATGGCAAATCTTCCACAGACGAATCCCACAGAGGAGCTGCACTTAATTAATGACCTGGAAACACTTTTCCTTTTCAGCTGATTAAATAAAATTGACTGGATTTTTACCTTTATATAATAAAATGACCCACAGGGCTGAGATGACACAGTTGAAGCAGCATTGTTCACTCTCGAGCAGATTTTTATTTTGTCACTTGTGGAAATAAAAGGTCTGACGATTCAAGCAGAAAAAAGTGTATTTTACCACTGTCCATTACCAAGAAACTAACACTTTACTCAACATGTCCAATCACTGGAAGAATTCGCTCAGGAGGTGTTCCTTTTGATTTGTCTTTTTAAATAAATACGTTCTGGTCTTTAACATGTTAGGATTTGCCATCATAATGTTGTTGTTCACAATGGATGCTGTCAAGTAAATAACGTTATAATTTTGTAGAAAGTGGTAGCTTTATGAAACGTCAATAATCAAGTCAAGTGTTTAATTTGCTCGGAAGGCAACATTTCTCTCCACTGACCTTAAAAGAGTGTAAGCATAAGCATGAGTAAAACGTGATGGAGTGTTTGGAGAAAACCATTTGTTTATTGGTGTGAGAAGCAATGTCTAACTCCACTTACTTATGTAGGATTATGTAATGGCATAGAACGGTAAAGACAGGAACGCCCAATGGTTTCATTCCTTCATGCAATGTACTCTCTCTCCCATCATGGCTAATTGGCAAGAATCTGCGATTTTCACATGCCTTACCGGCAACATTACTGCTACATTTTCTGTGTCAGTGAAATGCTCTTTGTGTCCCAATTTAATAAATACTGCTTCCTTTCATGTTCATATATTGTGGAATGTTGCTTTCCAGTGATTCTCTGGTTTATGTGCTCTTACAATTTTGTCTAGATCTCCAGTCAGATCTACTGAATAGTTGACCCCATGTTCATTCTTTGACTTGCCTGAATTGACATGCCCATTGTATATTTGTCAGTTAACAAGTGGGGCGGAAGGAGAGGAGGTTGACGGTTAGAGCTGGGGGCGGGGGGCGGGGGGGGGGGGGGGGGGAGAGAAGTTAAAGGAGGAGGTGGGGGAAGAGGCTGATGGGGAGAAGGTTGCAGGGAGGAGGCTCCAGTAGGAGGCTGAATAAGAATGCGTGATCAAGGTTTTGCAGAGGCCAAATAATTCCTTGAGGTGCCTGTGAGGAGCATTTCTTCCTATTCCTGAAAAAGGCAACGCTGAAAGCAGCTAATGAGATACCAGCAAAGTACGCATCTCTTTCAGCAATTAAACCTGGGATTAGAAAATACTGATATCAGTAAAGGACATATAAACACTGAACTAGGAGGAACATTTATTGTCCTTACTCGGTTTGGTCAAGCTATGACTCTAGTTCCATGATAATGGGGTGACTCTTAATAGCACTGTAAAAGATAGAGAGACTTGCATTTAGTTACAACTTTTCATGACCTCAGGGTGTCCCAAAGCACTTTGTAGCCAATGAAGCACTTTTGAAGTGTGTAATCACTGTTGTAATGTAGCAACCAGCAGCTTGTACAAATCAGGCTTCCATAAACGTTATTGTGAGAATTGGGGCAGACCATTTGTTTTTGCGATGTTGAATGAGATATATTGCTTGGCCAGGACACCAGAGGTAATTCCCCTACTCTTCTATAAATAGTAAGAATCCTATGGCATTTACCCCCCCCCCCCCCCCCCCCCCCAAAGCCTGTCCGCTATCTACAAGGCATAAGTCAGGAGTGTAATGGAATACTCTCCACTTGCCTGGACAAGTGCATCTCCAACAGCACACAAGAAGCTTGACACCATCCAGGACAAAGCAGCCCGCTTGACTGCTCCCCCTTCCACAAACATGCAGACCCTCCACCACCGATGAACAGTGGCAGCCGTGTGTACCATCTACAAGCTACACTGCAGTAACTCACCACGGTTCCTTAGACAGTCTGTTCCAAACCCATGACCACAACCATCAAGAAGGACAAGAGCAGAAGATACCTGGGAACCCCACCTCTGACACCCTAAAGTCAGCCGGACCTATCCAGGTCTGGCCTTCCAGAAGCGGTCAGAGGGCAAGATACACAGCAGGCTGCTTCCACGTCTGATGTGCTGTCTGGGGTCACACCGAGAAGGAGTGATAGACCACATTAAATAAGGAAGTTAGACACTAGTTAAGTTGGCACAAGTGCAGCACATAGATTGGAGGTAGATCCTCCCCCGCCACCCTCCCCCACCACCATCATGCCAAAGAGCAGGGATCATTGGGGTAGACAGTAGCATGTGACCCTGAAGGCAGGAATCACACTTTGTCAAACAATGAGCAGCACCGGATCTTATCTCACAGCGAGTCATCATCATCCTCCGTCTAGTGGAAAAGACCCCCTGATACTGCCTTCCCAAGGCCACCACCCTGTGGTGATGCTGATAGGACCGTCGGAGGGAGATCTTGGGTGGTGGGATGGATTACAGGGAGGACGCGAGTGGCTATGCGGAAGGGGCACCAATTATAAGGGGTGGGGGCGGAGGGCTGAGGCTATTGAGAGGTGGGACAGGGTGGTGGAGTTGCCAGTGGCCAGGCCCACTAGTAGGCAAATCTGGAGGTGATGAGATTCTTCCATGTGTGGCGGCCCTGGAGCACAGTTTGGGCGGCTGCCATGCCAGCCTGGGATCCATGTCTTGTTTTTCCTGGCCGTCTTCATCATCCTTGTCAGATGAGGCATGTCCCCCATCTGCTGCGTGATGTTGTGCAGGAGGCAGCAGGCCCTAACAATGTTAGAGCCCCTCCTCAGGAGTGTCCCACTGGAGCTGTTCAGGCATCGGAAGCACATCTTTGGAATGCCGGTGCACTGCTCAATATTGCTCCTGGTTGTCGCATGGGCATTGTTATCGTGGTTTTTCATTGTCGGTCTCAGGCCTCATGACAGGCATCATTAGTCAAGGTCACACACCAACTGCACATTTGGGGAGTGGAATCCCCCTTCCATTGATGAAGGGAACCCCCTGTTGAGCTGGTGCCATGTGTGCCATCGATCACCCCCTGGACCTGAGGTATGTTAGCGATGGTGGCAGATCCTGCTGCCTGCGCATCCTGGTGTGCCTGCTCCAGACTGAAGTTTATAGATTCTGCTGCCAGGATGCATAGGGCATCTGTCATAGCATGGATGCACATGTGTATGGATGTCTGAAAGGTCCCAGACAGGTCCCCGCTTGTCTCTGGAAAGACCCAGAGGCACAATAATTCAGGTTGACCGTCACCTTGATGGCCATCAGGAGTGGTTATCTTCTTCCGTACCCCTGTGGTGCCATGTGCACCATTATCTGGCACAGGTGGTGTACAGTCTTCCTGGTTAGCCGAAGCCTTTGGCAGCACAAGTGGTCCGGCATCTCCTCAAAGGACAGGTGCTGCTGGTATACATGAGGCGTGATGCAGCGCCTCTTTTGCACCTCCTGCTTGGCCTGTTAGATAGCCGGCACTCAAGCCTCACCAGCTAACCCCTGCTCTTCTTGAGCTGGCTCCTCTTGTGCAAAGTCCTCCCTGAGCATGCGCTAGCCTCCAGCTTCTGCACGTCCTCAACGGCAGCTGTGACCGGGTAGATAGCGAGCATTCCTGGCTGTACTCTGACATTCATTGTCTGCAGGGGGGAAAAGAGAAGACATGTTAGCAACATGTGTATTTCCTTGCACGTCCAAATCCAACATGGTGATCTTGAGTTGCACTTCAGCTCCACCCTCCATATGTCCCACCGAAACTCACCCCCATCCCTTCGCCATATCCCCGCTATGTTATCTTCCACACTGCACCCCTGTCCCCAGCAGTGAGTGTCACCTCTCTATCCTCTTCCTCATCCCTGTCAATGGGTACTGGTGGCTGCCACAACCCATGTCAGTGATAGGCTCTGCGGTCCCTGTCCTGTTTCCCCATTGGGGTCTACTGTGGGTGTCCTCATTGGGTGGGCCGTGTATTATCCCACCTTAACCTGGTTATGTGTTAGAGAGGGTCACGGTGTGCCACCAATTGCCTCCATTCTTAGAAGCTTGTGTGTGGGCAGGTCCTACAGATGGGAGTGAGGCAAGGCAGTGTGAATCTGCTGGGAGTGTAGCTGCAATGTGATATGAGTCCTGGATGTGACACACAGGTTGTGACAACCAGCCTGGGGGCAGAATGGATGGAAGCAGGGGCGCAGTGGGTAGACAGGGCTTGGAGCTGGTGGTCCTGCAGAGTAGGCTAGCTGATAGTGTCACTGGTGAGACCTCTGCCCTGAGAGGGGCAGTGTGCCAGGGAGGATGCTAAAGGTCACAGTGCATGTGCCCTTTGTTTGGGGTGAGCTCTGCTATTTCCCTGCTTCCCCTGCAGTGGGACTGCGTTTCTGATGAGAAAACTGAGGAGTGGCAGCACCTGGTGTGCCACTGATTGAAATTGTCCATGCCCATCCCATTGAAGGGGAATGTGGTGAATGTAACTCCGTAATTCACACTGTGTTGTATATACATGAGACCATGCATTTGTAAGCGCAGTTGCGTTGCCCGACCACTAGAGGGAGTAGCGCTGGGAATGCTTAGGAGTTTGTACAGGGCTCCACCCTTGGCTCCGCCCATGACTCCTCCCCCTGGACTGCTGTATAAATACCAATGCTCAGAGCCAGTCGTTCAGTTCATCGAGAGTTCAACGCGGAACAGGCTGGCTCTGTTGTAAGATTAAAACCACTGTTCATATCTTAAAGCATATGTCTAGTGAATTGATGGTTCCATCAGGGCAGCTGGGGTTTCCAGAGGCGCTGTGAACCTTTACAGGACATGGTAAGCATTCAGCAGAGTGCGCTGCCAGGGGCTTCTACCAAATGGGTGCATTAAAACAAATACTGCAGCAATGGCAGCCTGGGCCAGGCCATCCCGATCACAAGGGGGACACTCCGAATCCACGGAGTTGTCACCAAGTTGGACAGGCTTCATAACCATATCCATCCTCAAAAGTTGGAGCCCAATACAACAAAGTACTAGCTTAATAGGCAGTTCATCCACCAACTGAAAGATCCACACTTTCCACTAGCGATCTAATGTGGCTACAGTGTACACAATCTACAGAGTGCACTGCATCAATTTGCCTCAGCTTCTTCTGGATCACTTCCCAATTAAGTGGTAACTACCACTTGTGGGCGGCACGGTAGTACAGTGGTTAGCACAGTTGCTTCACAGATCCAGGGTCCCAGGTTCAATTCCAGGCTTGGCTCACTGCCTGTGCTGAGTCTGCACATTCTCCCCATGTCTGTGTGGGTTTCCTCCAGGTGCTCTAGTGTCCTCCCACAGTCCAAAGATATGCAGGTTAGGTGGATTGGCCATGCTAAATTGTCCTTAGTTTCCAAAAACGTTAGGTGGGGATACTGGGTCACGGGGATAGGGTGGCGGTTTGGGCTTTGGTAGGGTGTTCTTTCCAAGGGCCGATGCAGACTCGATGGGCTGAATGGCCTCCTTCTGCACTGTAAATTCTATGATTCTATACTACCTAAAAGGACAAGAGCAGAACCTCACACAGGGCCTCACGGTTGTTCAGTGGTGAACACTGCTGCTTCACTGCGTCAAGGACCCGGTTCGATCCCAGCCCCAGGTCACTGTCAGTGTGGAGTTTGCACATTCTTCCTGTGTCTGCGTGGGTCTGACCCCATGACTCAAAGATGTAGGAGAACAGCAGGGTAAGTGAATTGGCCAGGTTAAATTGCCCCTTAATTGGAAAAAAAAAGAATTGGGCACTTAAATTTTTTTTTTAAGAATACCGTCTAACACTGATTCCCTTCCAAGGCCATCCTGATGAAGAAGTGTATCACCAAACCACCATCATTGCTGGGTCAAGTGCCTGGAACTCCCTGCCTAACAGCATTCTCGGAATACTTTCCTATGGACTGCAGAGGTCGTGGACGGCCTACCACCAGGTTTCCAAGGGCAACTAGTAAATGTAAGTTTTGCCAATGATGTTCACGTCCTGAGAATGAAGTATGGAAATGTACTAAAATAAAATTGAGTCTTACATCAACTGAATCAATGAGCTACTGTGAATTTTCAGTTTGATAGTTTTATACATGGACAAACCAGAATATATTCAATTTGCTGTCATTCTTTGAATGAAAAACTCCACTTTGTAGTTTTGATTCTGTAAAAAGTAACACTCTACAATATATGAACATGAAATGAAGCAAAGTTTATTAAATTGGGATGCAAAACGCATTGCATTGTCACATAACTTGTAACGGAAATATAGCAGGTAAATTAAGTGAAAATACTCACCCTCAATCGTCGCTGATTATAACAAATTTACCACAATCTGATTTAATGCTGCAGTGCCACTGTGGATTATATTAGTGTCGTGCAGAATCACTGGATTAATTCAAATTAACGCAAAAGCAACTTTCATACATCAAGTTAAGTAAAGTTGTCATAGTCCCAGATGACCATAGGCTGCTTTCCCCTTTGAGGGGGCGAACTGACTGGTGGTGATTTAACCTGAGGATCTCCACAACTCAAAGTTGAGAAGTTGGATCCTTCATGAATTACCTCAGCCAGTATAGGAATTGAACCCTCGCTGCTGGCCTTGCTCTACATCAGAAACCAGCGAGTACGGGTTCAGAGGAATTAAAAGTCCTAATGTCAGGAGAAGCAACAACTTTATACTGTATGAGAAGAGAGTATGGATTGGTGGGCAAGTAGACTCTAACTGGTTGAACCATTGCTCTGAGGAATGCACCAGTTAATGGTGACTGACAGGTAACCGTCAAACATTGATTGAAAATTTAAATCAGGCAGCTTGCACTGATTGGTCAAGGAATGAGCTGAAACATGCATAATTGTTTAAATGTTCTTTCTGTCTGCAAAAACTGGGCCCTGTATGTAGTGTCCAGTACATGAAAATGCGCCATATTGTGAGCAAGACTGACAATCTTAAATTGTTTGCTCGCATATTTCTCAGCATAGCGACGATTATTTGGAAAATATTGTCCAATTGCAGAATCACAAGCTGGTTGGCTACGGTCTGTACTTTGCCCATTGCGAACAATGGAAGTACATACTGTTTGATCTGCCAGTCTTTGGGACCTATAGCCTACATACCTCGTATTCCACTGACACTGAAAATCATACACCATACTATTCATTTGTGTGAAAGGCAGAACATCTTTTGGGTATGTAGGCCATACAAAAGACTGCCGGGTCATACCAAATGGCCAGGATACAGACTGTGCCTAACCAGCCCGTGCTTGCAATGCCCAAAACACAGTGTCCAACATTAGATGTGATTCTTCAATGACTAATGAACCAATTCTGGTTCATTTCTCAGGGCAATGCCTCCAACAATCAGAGTCTACTTGCCAACCAATCAGCACTTCCTTCTCATACAGTATAAAGCTGTTGTTTCACCTGACATTGGGATTCTTGTGGTTATCCTGATGAGTGCAAGCTGAAAAACTTTGACAAAAATTTTTTTTTAAAAACAATATGCAAGTTCTGTACTACCAAATGTCTACTTGGGGATGATTGACAAAAAATCTACAGAGAAGATATCTTTGGTAGCCAAGGTTAGATACGGACATAGAGACAAGGTAAAACAGTGCAGAGAATGTCAAGTGGAAGACAAGATGCTGCTATAGATACTCTATGCTGCACATCAATTTTGTAGAATTGAAAGTGTAACAGCTATTCATTGTGATAGATGAACATTGGAAATTGGTTGAGGGGTTCCCAATGAAACAAACAACATCAAGTAAAACTCGAGCTAATTTGCGAAGTATGTTTGCTGCTGGGTTCCTGGAGGAAATTGTATCCGATAACGGATCTCAGTTTTGTTCAGAAGAATTTGTATATTCAGGAGAATGAACGAGGTAAAATATACTAGGTTACTCTGCATCACCTAGCTTCAAATGGAACAGCGGGTCACACAGTACAAATTGTTAAATGTGCTCTTCTGAAGAAAATAATAAATAGGAATTACAAGAAATAACAGTTGTCATTAAATCACAAACTGGGAAATCTTTTGCTTATTTATTGTATCACACAAGTGTGTATTGTACCACACTACAGAATGGCAGCATATCAAGATATTTGGCAGTGGAAAGATTAGGTATGTACAGAGAGATGATGTTTTACCTTCAGAGATTCACAAAGAAGAAGCGGGGTTGGGAAGAATCAAATGAGTCAAAAGAATTGGATAGTTGGGATAGAAGAAGACCACCAATCAGTCAGCAGAAGATGGCTGATTTGATGTATAACATGTCATTCTCAACTTCAGCAATCTAGTTTAAGCACTCTCAAACACAGATAATGCAACATGCATTAGATTAAATCTCTATTTTGCTATTTGGTACACTACCACAACTCTTTCAACTCCTTTTGTGGTCCTAGCAACTTTCCAAGCTTAAAGTTATCAAAGAGGTATCCTTGCAATAGTACTTTTCCCATTAGATTTGTTTGTTATGTCATCCAAGTAATTTGGCGGGGGGCGGGGGATGGTGTTACTTGATATAAGCATCAACGGAACATCACTGCTAAAAAGCCCCCAACCAATGATAAGGGCATCAGGAAGAGGAGCATGGATCATCAAAGTGATATGGACTTTCATAAGTGCATGAGGTCAAATTCAGTCCGAAGAATAAGAGGGATGTTAAAAAGGGAAATTCATAGGAGAATGGCACCTGCACAGAAATTAGAGCATGCACAAAGCTTAACTGTAAAATGTACAGAAACAGGCAGCCAAATTGGTCTTTTAATCTCGGAGCAGAAGTAGGCCATTCGGTCTATTCCAGCACTCAATGAGATCATGATTGATCTGATGTGATAATCTTTAACTCCACTTTCCTGAATTATCCCCATAACCCTTGATTCTCTTACCGGTTAAAATATCTGCCTATCTCAGTCTTGAACAGACTCAATGACCCAGCCTCTACAGCTCTCTACGGTTAAGAATTCCATAGATTCACTACCCACTGAGAGAAGAAATTTCTCCTCATCTCTGAAAATAAATGAGCAACCCCTACTCTTTGATTATGCCATCTGGTCTATGTCTCAATATGGTCACCTCTCATTCTTCTAAACTCCAATGAGTACAGGCCCAATATACTTAACCTATCCTCATATATGGTAGTTTCAAAGCCACTATTCTTTTGTGATCACACTACTCACGTTTTCTAATGGGCATAAAATACAACTCAGCTCGCTAAAACTAGAACATGGGCCCAACATTTCTGAGAAAGTTTTCAAGTAATATAGTGTAAGAAAAGTGTGAGTTCAGTTTTTTTCCCCTCAAGGAAATTTATGCCTAACTTGTTTTCACTGTTACATTGGTGAAGTCTAATTCTTTACCACTCATTTATACAACCACATCCCATACAAGAGATCAGGTCACATGAGTTTCCTCAATTTGCACAAATAATGCATTAGTGTTGATCTACACCCTAAATTGTAGGCCCGGCCACCTGTTGTCCACATGACCGAAATTTTTGGAGTTGTTAGCAATTAATTTTAAAATTTTGTTTCAATTTCTTGTCACTGAGGTCGCCACAACACTTAACAAAATTGATCAGTCTCAGTGCACCGAAAATATTTTCGATCTCCAGGCACAGATATATTCAACATTTGTTAATGGGGAGCAGAATGCAATTAATGGGGAGGCAGAGGCATAGTAGTAATGTCACTGGAGTAGGAATCTAAAGGCTGAGGCTAATACTTTGAGAACACAGGTTCAAATCCCACCATGACAGTGAGTGGAATTTAAATTAAATGAATACATCTGGAATTAAAACTTAGCCTTGGTAATGGGTGACCATGAAATCATTGTCAATTGTTACAAAACTCCTAACTTCAAAATCTGTTGTCTTTACCTGGTCTGTATTACCTGTGACTCTAGACATAACCCCACAGCAATGTGTTTGACTCCAAATTTGGGCCAGATCTTCACTTCCAACCTGGTGGCTTGTCTGAAGTGGGGATGTTCCCTGATGTTTACACAACATTCAGCACTATTTGTGATTACTGATACTGAAGCAATCAGTGTCCATATGCAGCAAGAACTAGACAACATTCAGGCTTGGGTTGATGGGGGGTATAATAACTCAGAGGAAAGCTGTGGTAAACGAAGATGGATGTATTTACATATTTACAATAGTCTGTATAATTTCACTCCCAGTGCAATCCTAACTGGGAGAACTTATTTCTCCGGGCCCTGAGATGGGCGTGCTTTTATACCTTGGTCATAAAAAGCCCCAGTTGGTTGGCCTCTGCCCCCTACCTGGGGAGCTCGTATTCCACGAGTCCCACAGGGAGATCAATGATTGTTTCCCCGTGGTCTTCATGAGTGTTATGACGGGTGCTAAGTTACATTTGTGTTACACATGTTCCAGGCAATGACTATCTCCAGCAAGAGAGAATCTAACCATCTCCCCTTGACATCCAATGGTGTTATTATCGCTGCATCTTCCATCATGAATATCTTCAGGTTTACTATTGATCAGAAACTGAACAGGGCCAGCCGTGTATGTACTGTGGCTATAGAAGCAAGTCAGAGGCCAGAAAGTCTGTGGGAGTAACTCATCTCTACCATCTACAAGACACAATTCAGGAGTGTGATGAAATACTCTCCACTTGCCAGGATAAGTGCAGCTCCAACAATACTCAAGAAAGTTGACACCACCCAAGACAAGGCATTCCACTTGATTGAACATTCACTTCTGCCAGGGCAGCAGTGTGTACCATCTACAAAATGCACTGCAGCAACTTGCCAAGGCTCTTTCAACAGTACCTTCTAAAACCGTGACCTCGACAACCTCGAAGAACAATGGCAGTTGATGCATGGGAACACCATCATCAGCATATTCCCTTAAGGAACACATAATCTTGATTTGGAACTATATCAACAGTCCTTCACTGTCACTGGGTCAAAATCTTGGAACTCCCTTTCTAACCGCATCGTGGGTGCACCCTCTGCCACATGGACAGCAGTTCAAGATGGTGGCACACTTCTCAAGGGCAATTATGGATGGGTGATAAATGCTGGCCTAGCCAGCAATGCCCACATGCTGCGAAATACATTAAAACCCATTTATAACTGTTAATCATGTAAGTATTAATATAGCCAAAGTCACTGTCGTGTTTATCACCCTGGGATAACACAGACTACAACTGGATGCAGTAGTACTGGAAAGTAGACTCCTGTGGTAGTATGACTAGGGGTATTACGGTACCTGGGAGTGTGAGCTGCCATTGGTGCAGAGGACTCGCTGCCCATTGGCCCAGGTATCGTGTGCCTCTTATCCCTATTGGCTAAGAGGAAGGTAGCTCTGCCTACGAGGTGGGGTATAAGAACCCGTGTTCCCCGGCAGCCAGGCCATTTCCTGTACGTCTGCTGCCGGGCTCACTTCTTGCTAATTAAAGCCTTTCATTTCAGACTTCACCTACGTTTCGTGTCCATTGATTGTGCATCAACTCCAAACATTGAGGTTCGTTCAATACGCTTTATTGAACCTGTTAAGCTGTGCACACAGTTCGCTGTGGGTTTGACACTCTACTAACCTAAGCGTGCTTACTATAACTAATTAGACCAGACTAGCTCTGAGCCATGTGTAGAAGGTGCTAACTGATATATACACCCTGACTGTCACTACATTTGTCACCAGTGGAAAGAGGCAGAGTGCTGATGCCTCGCGTGTTTTATAGTGGGAAACCCCCTTCTAGTGTTCTGCCTGGTGATTGGTTGTGTTCTGTCCTGTGTGTTGATTGGCTATACTGGGTGTCTGTCACTGCCTGTCTGTATCTCATTATGTGCCTGAGTGCATATTATGACATCTCCCCTTTTTAAAAAAAAATGCTGGTTGCTTGGAGCATATGTGACTGTATTTACATGTGGAACTATTTACATTAAATGGCGAGTGGATGAATATATACATAGGAGGTGTCTAGCGTGCAGATACAGAGCAAAATTTACAAGATAAATGTCTATAAGTCCAATCTTTGGGGCTTGCGTCGGATCCTTGTCGACCGTCTGAGAGATGGAGGTGGGGACGACGGCGCCTTGACAGGTGGGATTGCTGCCAGATTGGTGGCCTTGTGGTACGAAGTGTCGGGAGGAGGCATAACAACATATGGAAAAGTAGGATATGGTGGTGGGTAGGCCACTTTCCGCAATGCCCTTCTATTGCGCCTGACAATGGAGCCATCAGCCATACAAACTACAAACGATCTGGAAGCAGCCTGTCGAACCACAACAGGTGGAGCTGACCAGGCTCCATCAGGTAGCTTGATCCGAACAACATCTTTCGGAGATAGCACAGGCAAATCGGTAGCATGAGCATCGTGCGTCAGCTTTTGCCGGTTCCTGAGTTGCTGCACCTTTTGCAGCACTGGGAGGTGATCCAGGTCTGGTAACTGTATGGCTGGAACAGTCGTTCACAAGTCTATATTCATGAGCAGTTGAGCCGGGGACATACCATGGACAGAGGGGTTGCCCTGTATGCCAACAGCGCAAGGTTGAAGTCAGAAGCTGAGTCCGCAGCTTTGCAGAGCAGTTGCTTCACTATATGGACCCCTTTATCAACCTTCCCATTGGACTGCGGGTAATGTGGGCTTGAGGTAATGTGGTTGAATTGGTACGACTTGGCGAAATTGGACCACTCTTGCCTGTGGAAGCAGGGACCATTGTCACTCATGACAGTGAGTGGAATACCATGCTTGACAAATGTCTCCTTGCAAGCCTTGATGACTGTCCTTGATGTGAGGTCTGCAGCTTCACAACTTCCGGGTAATTTGAGAACTAATCTAAAATGAGCAGATAGTCACGCCCATTGGCGTGAAAAAGGTAGATTCCCACCTTGGACCACGGAGAGGTCACGATCTCGTGTTGCTGGAGTGTTTCTTTTATTTGAGCAGGCTGGCAGGTCGCACAATTGAGGACCATGTTAGATATGTCCTGGCTGATTCCAGGCCAATAGACAGCCTGCCAGGCCCTGCACCTACACTTTTCAATACCTACGTGTCCCTCGTAGATTTGTTTGAGCACTAAGCTCTGCAGACTGTGAAGAATAACGACACGATCGAGCTTGAGGAGGATCCCCTTGACGACTGTCAGGTCGTCCTTCACATTAAAGAATTGAGGGCATTGCCCTTTTTGCCAGCCATTTGCAAGGTGGTGCATTACATGCTGCAGAAGAGGGTCTTTGGCAGTCTCTTCACGAATGCTGAACACTCTTTCACCTGAGGCCGGGAGGTTGCTGGCACACAGCTGCACCTGTGCCTCAATCTGGCGGATGAAGTCAACCTGTTCATAGGGCGAGGTGATGGAGCGGGACAGGGCATCCGCAATTATCAGCTCCTTGCCTGGTGTGTATACTAACTCAAAATTGTACCTTCGGAGTCGAAGGAGAATGGAGAATGCGCTGAAGCCTGGGCATCATGTCATTCAAGTCCTTATGAATGATATGGACCAAGTGTCTGTGGTCAGTCTCCACTGTAAACGTTGGTAGACCGTAGACGTAGTCATGGAATTTTACAATACCAGTTAGGAGGCCCAGGCACTCTTTTTCTATCTGGGCGTACCTCTGTTCAGTCGGAGTCATGGCCTTTGACAAATAAGTAACTGGAGCCCAAGACGAAGAGTCATCTCTCTGGAGGAGCACCGCACCAATGCTGTCCTGGCTTGCGTCCGTGGACATTTTTGTTTCCCTGCCCGGGTCAAAAACGCTAGTACCGGAGCAGTGGTGAGCTTTGCTTTGAACTTGAGCCCCTCTGCTTGATGTTTGGGTAGCCACAGGAATGCAGTGGACTTCTTCACCAGATGCCTGAGAGCCGTGGTGTGTGAGGCCATGTTGGGAATTAATTTTCCCAAGAAGTTCACCATTCCGAGGAAGCGTAGCCAGAACACCAGCCCTCTGCCCAAGACCCTGGAGACCCTGGGGTTCAGGTCAGAGGAGGACACTGACTTTCTGTCACTGCTGTCTCCATCACCCGCCACCATCTCAGAGACTATCACCTCGGTTGGGCAAACTAGTGAAGAGGTTCCTGGGCCACAATCTGGTGCGCACCATACAGTCGGTACAGCAGGTAAAGGTAGGAGCATCCGAGGGGCTGGACGGTCAGAGCTGCCGCCCAGATGGGTCCCGGGCTCCTGAAACATCCAGTCCCACACAGAGGAGAGGTGCATTCAGAGAGACCCAGGGACTAGAGTAGGGGATGGCGGCCGGCTTCCAACACCTGCAGGGGCAGGTGGAGGAGTCCAACCACGTGCAGGAGCAAGGAGTGGTGCTGGTCGTGCATGCCACCCAGACCTCCACAGCAGGGGTGGTGTCCACGGTGGGGGAAATGGGGGCAACGGTGTCGGATATGGATCAGGTTTTACACGGCCTGGGGCATTCTCTGCAGGCAGCGCCGTGGCCCAGGCAGCGTTGCCGACTCACAGGCAACCATGTGCCAGAGCCAGCTGGAGATGGCAACGGCACTCCTCAGCGTGGCCCAGTCACAGCAGGCTATTGGTGAGAGCACCGGCGGCATTGGACAGGTGCAGGCCAGCGTGGCGCAGACACAGAGGGAGGCGATCCAGTCCCAGAGGGATATGAACGAGTCATGTACATTGCCCGGGTATCGGGCGCAGACATGCATGATCCGCATCTGATGGTCACAGACCACCTGAATGGCCATAGGGCGACATCGATGACACCCTGAACCCCGGACATCCTGGTGGCGGCAATAAAGCCCGCTGCCGTGACATCCTCTGGTGGGCGTGGTTCACAGGGTACTGGATGTACCATCTGGGCATAGAGGGCATCAGTGACCGCACGGATGTACCTGTGCGCTGATGCCTGTGAGATGCCGGACAGGTCCCCAATCGGCGATTGGCACGAGCCCGTCGCGTAAAAGTTCAGGGCGACCATCACCTTGATGTCTACCGGGAGCAGGTGTCCCCCCCATACCCATGCGGTCCCAGGTGTGACATCATCTGGCAGATGTATCGCACTGACTCCCTGTTCTTCCGCAGTCTCCTTCTGTCCGGAAGGTCCTCAAAGGACATGCGGTCATGGTAAACGCATGGCCTGATCAGGCGCCTCCTTGTCACTGCCTCTTCCTCCTCCTCTTCGTCCTGTTTGGTGGCCGGCCCGCCAGCTTGAGTGGCTGCCACCTCCACCACTGCAACCCGCTCCTCTGCTGCAGCTTCCACCTCTTCTCTGAGGTACCCTCACTCACGCTGCCGCAGGGCTGCATGCAGGGCAGAGGCCATGGCCACGGCAGCCAACATCACAGGTTGATGCCCAAAAGCCACAATTCTCTGCAAGGGGTGAAAGGCAAACATGTTAGCATGGTGCATACACCCCTGCCCAAACAGGTGCCATGGGCTATACAGCCCCGGTTGTCACCAAGCACTCCAGCACGCATGCCCCCCACCCCTGCACCCCAGCCTCTTGGTGCCCCTGGTCCTGGCGCCACCCCTGCTGCCAGGGGCACCATTGGATGGCACCGCCCTCACTGGGGGCTGCCATCGGCATGACCCTGGGTGATCTCCCGGTGGCTGCTGCCGTTCGGCTAGGGTGCTGGGGGGGGGCGCAACCATATGGCTGGTGTCATTGTGTGCACCAAGGGGCAGGATGTGTGGTCAACAAGATGGCTGCCATAATGGCGGTCCGTGCCTGAACAACGCCCCTGTCCTGTTGGGGGTTCCCCGAGTGCTTGGCCTGTTTCCCCCCCCCCCCCCTTCCCCTCCCCTGCCCCGGCCCTGGAAGGCCACCCCCCCCCAGAAAACACGCCCAGTGTCTGAGCTCGGAGCCCACAGTCCCCCCATGCTATCACCTACCTCCTCTCTCAGTCACCTCGGCCAGCATGCCAACTTCACGATTTTCTATACCACATTAGAAACATGCCGTTGCAAAATCGGCCCATCCAAATCATTGAGGCCCCAGAGAATCAGTCGTCAGGATCGGTAAGGAGATGCATACTGTACTTTTGGGCTGCACGGCGTGAATTCAGAATTCCCGTCTAGTGATGGCATGCTGCTATTATAACATATTACAACATCCCCCTTTATTAAAGATGATCGCACCCCCCCCCCCCCCCCCCGTCATAATATACACCAGTATATCATGGTACAGACACACACACTGATGGACATACAGTAGGACCAATCAACATGCATAACACCGCAGCCAATCACCAGTTAGAGCACACTCACTATATAGACAGAGGGCATCAGTTTTCCCGCTCATTCGGGATGCAGCCTTTCAGAAGTACAATGCTTACAGCTTACAGCACAGATCCTCACCATGTGCTAAGTGAATAGACTGGTTAGGATAGGCACAGGTCTTTAGTTAATCTAACATCGTGTAACCCACAGTAAGAGTATGTTCAACAGTTTATAGTTTAATAAAATAGTGTTGTACTATTTTAAGTGTTGGTGGCCTGTATGTGTTCCACGGATCCAGAGCACCCAACACATCATTGTACCAGTCGTTGAGGGATGTTATAACTTCTTAGACCTACCTGCAAGTGATCTGCCTTCCACCAGCTTACAGCCATCCAGCAACATGGAGGGCGTCCGCCCGCCGCCGCTGCTCCGAATCACCGGTAACCTCGGGGCCAACTGGAAAATCTTCAAACAACGCTTCCAGCTATACCTTGAAGCCACAGACCTGGAAGCTGATTCAGACGCCAGGAACATTGCTCTCTTCCTCTCCACAGCCGGGGACCATGCCAACCACATCTTCAACTCTCTCACCTTCACCGATGGTGAAGATAAATCTAAATTCAAGACAGTCCTCCTCATGTTTGACAGTCACTGCGATATCGAGGTGAATGAAAGTTTCGAGCGCTATGTCTTCCAACAGCATTTGCAGGGTAGGGATAAACTTTCCAGTCCATTCTCACCCACCTTCGCATCCTTGCGCAGTCCTGTAACTACGGGTCCACCTCCGACTCCATGATACACGACCAGATTGTTTTTGGTGTTCAGTCGGACCCCCTTCGCCAGCAGCTCCTCAAGGTAAAGCAATTCACCCTAGCGATTGCCATCGAGACCTGCGTGCTCCATGAACACGCCACCAGTCGGTTATCCCACATCCAAGCGGCTGAAACGGCGCGGCAAGCTCCCCACGAGTCAGAACGGGCCCAAGCGATCAAACAACTCCAGGGCCTCAGCCTGGATGAGGGCGGCCATTTCACGCACTTTTCGCAAACTCCCGCGCTTGGGCGCACCGAACGAGGGGACGACAACGTCGACGAACGTAATGCGCAGGCGCGCACCATGCATAACCGCACCGCGCATGCGTGGTGGCGCAACGAACACACTGACGCAACAGCGCGCGGCAACTGTGGCTCCACCCATTTAAAGCGGCAGTGTCCTGCCAAATCCTGACGATGCCTGCAATGTGGCAAACATGGCCACTATGCTGCCTTATGCAGATCAACTCAACCTGCCAGCTTTCGGCGCTCCAGCCAGCCTCGCAAGGATCTCCGGGCCATTCAACCCACAGTCACCGAGCCTGATTCAGACCTGTCCCCTGATTTTGACACCGATGACCCGAAGGCGCCTTTTCAAGTCGGCATCATAACAAAGTACAGGATGACCCCGAAGCACAGAATCAAACCTCTACCAATATACAGCATTGATCCGGATGATGAGTGGTGTGCCACCCTTGCGGTCAACCGGTCCCAAATACGATTCTGCCTGGACACCGGTGCCTCCGCCAATCTCATTGACCTCCAAAGCCTTCGTGTCCAACCAGCCATCCTGCCATCAGCCTGCCAACTATTAGATTACAATGGCAATGGCATTGCTGCCAGAGGCTCATGCCAACTGGAAGTGACGCACTGGTCACACGAAGCCATCCTGCCGTATGAAATCGTAGGTTCCTCGAAAGCCTCCTTGCTTGGAGCGCAGGCGTGCAAGCTGTTGAACCTAGTTCACAGGGTTCACTCTCTCTCTCCTGCTGACGTGTCTGCCTTCAGGGCGCAACTCGACGCCATTATCAACTAGTACCACGCCGTCTTCGAGGGCTTGGGCACGTTCCCATAGACCTACAAGATTCTATTAAAACCGAATGCCACGCCTGTGGTGCACGCACCTCGCAGGGTCGCAGCGCCCCTTAAGGACCACCTCAAGCAGCAGCTGCAAGACCTCCAGGACCAAGGAGTGATCTCCAGGGTCACGGAACCAAACGACTGGGTCAGTTCTATGGTATGTGTAAAAAAGCCTTCCGGCGAATTGAGAATTTGCATCGGTCCCAAGGATCTTAATCGCAATATCATGAGGGAGCACTATCCAATTCCCAAGCGCGAAGAGCTCACATGTGAAATGGCTCACACCAAGCTCTTTACCAAACTCAACGCCTCAAAAGGATTCTGGCAAATCCAGCTTGATGAATCCAGCAGGAAACTCTGTACGTTTAATACCTCCTTTGGAAGATATTGCTACAACAGGATGCCGTTTGGGATCATCTCTGCATCAGAAGTGTTCCATAGGATTCTGGAACAGATGATGGAAGGGATTGAGGGTGTTCGCGTCTATGTCGATGACATAATCATCTGGTCCACCACCCCGCAGGAGCACGTTAATCGCCTCCAGCGCGTCTTCAGACGCATACACGAACATGGCCTCCGCCTCAACAGAGCCAAGTGCTCTTTCGGTCAGACAGATATCAAATTCCTAGGGGACCACATCTCCCAATTGGGTGTGCAGCCAGATGCGGACAAGGTAGCTGCCATCACAGCTATGAGAACGGCAGAAGACAAGAAGGTGGTCCTCTGGTTCTTGGGGATGGTGAATTTTTTAGGGACGTTCATCCCTAACCTCGCCTCTCATACCACGGCTCTCAGGAACCTGGTCAGGAAGACGACAGACTTCCAGTGGCTCCCTGCCCATGAGCGAGAATGGAGGGAACTCAAAGCTAAACTAACCACGGCCCCGGTCCTGTCTTTCTTTGATCCAGCAAAGGAGACCAAAATTTCGACAGATGCCAGTCAGTCCGGCATTGGAGCCATGCTCCTGCAACGTGATGAGGCCTCGTCATGGCCCCCCGTTGCGTGTGCGTCACGGGCGATGACCCCCACGGAGCAGTGCTACGTGCAGATAGAAAAGGAGTGCCTGGGCCTTCTGACCGGTGTTGTGAAATTTCACAATTATGTCTACGGGCTTCCCCAATTCACAGTCGAGACCGACCATCGCCCGCTGGTCAATATAATACAGAAGGATTGAACGACATGATGCCTCGCCTCCAGCGTATTCTGCTCAAGCTCCAGCTGGTGTACACCCCAGGAAAGGACCTCATCGTTGCGGACGCTCTCTCCAGGTCAGTCAACACTCCATATGGCCCAGCGGGGTTTGTCTGCCAGGTTGACGCCCAGGTAGCGTTCGCGGCCTCCAATCTACCTGCCTCAGATGAACACCTTGTCCAAATTTGCTGCGAAACGGCAGCTGACCCCCTGCTACAGCGTGTCATGCGCCATCTGACGGACGGGTGGCTCAAGGGCCAATGCCCTTAGTTCTATAACGTCAGAAACGATCTGGCGGTAGTTGATGGGGTTCTTCTGAAACTGGGCCGCATTGTCATCCCGCATTGCATGCGCCAGCTTGTCCTTGAACAGTTACACGAGGGCCATCTGGGCGTAGAGAAGTGTCGCAGACGGCCGGCCCAACCATGAGAGACACTGCAGCCCCATGAGTTGGTCACGTCACTTTGGACCAAGGTGGGCATCGACCTGTTCCACACGCTGGGTGGAGACTATGTCCTGATCGTGAACTACTTTTCAAATTACTCAGAGGTGATACGGTTTCACGACCTCACTTCGTCCGCAGTCAATTTGGGCGTGCAAAGAAACCTTTGCTCGACATGGCATCCCGCTCACGGTGATGTCGGACAATAGCCCCTGCTTCACCAGCCAAGAATGGTCCAGCTTTGCCCGGCGGTACAATTTTGTCCATGCGACGTCCAGTCCCCTGTGTAGCGCTAACAATTATACTCAAAGCCGAGAGACTGGTACAATAGAGGCTTTATTGTTGTACGATGCTGTCCCTCCATCTGCAACTGTAGACTAAAGGTCTGAGTGGCTCACATGCATATTTATACACAAGCTCCCTGTGGGCGGAGCTAGCCGGCAGGGGCTTACCGGAGGAACCTGTATTACAGGTACAGGCATACATCCCCCTGCTGCAGTACACATAACTACAGTGGTTATCTCACCACATTCACCCCCTGTAAAAAATGAGTCCGGCGGGGGTGACATGTAACTCTAATACAAAGGATGCTATTTACAAGAGGGTCCAAACAAAGAAAACCAAGAGTCCACCCGGTTAGCAGGTTACAGGTTGAGCCGAAGCGGTGGTCGAACGTTCCGCTGTGATCGGCGTAGCTGTG
Organism: Scyliorhinus canicula; assembly: GCF_902713615.1. NCBI lineage: Eukaryota > Metazoa > Chordata > Chondrichthyes > Carcharhiniformes > Scyliorhinidae > Scyliorhinus > Scyliorhinus canicula. The sequence continues at coordinate 90,611,449 of NC_052148.1, forward strand.
GTGGTGACGTCGGCACAGGCGGTGATGGCAACGAGGGTGCAGGTGCTGGCGGTGTTGGTGCTGGCTGCTGGCTGCTGCCGAGAGCGAGCCAAAATCTTCCGTGTCCTCCAGGGTGGGCAGGGGGATGAGGGATGGACCTGGTTGGGATGAATAGGGGGGCGCCGGGGTTGGCGCGGGAAGAGAAAGGGGCGTGGGCATGGGATCGGCACCTGAGGGAGCCAGGTCCCAGAGCGAGACTGTGTCCTGGCGGCCGTCGGGGAACTCCACGTAGGCATACTGAGGGTTGGCGTGGAGAAGCCGTACTTTGTCCACCAGGGGTTCCGCCTTGTGGTGCCGGACATGCCTACGGAGAAGGACTGGGCCTGGAGTCGTGAGCCACGTCGGGAGCGACACCCCGGGTGTGGACTTCCTAGAGAAGGCAAAAACACGTTCATGGGGTGTACTGTTAGTTGCGGTGCACAGTAGCGACCGAATGGAATGGAGCGCGTCAGGGAGGACCTGCTGCCAGCGAGCGGCTGGGAGGTTCCTGGACCGTAGGGCCAGCTGGACGGCCCGGCCCTCCATACCGTCCCGTTCTCCCTCTCTACCTGCCTGTTTCCCCGGGGGTTGTAGCTGGTCGTCCTGCTGGAGGCGATATATCTGCTGAGCAGGAAATGACGCAGCTCATCGCTCATGAAAAAGGATCCCCTGTCGCTGTGGATGTAGTCGGGGAAACCGAACAGGGCGAAAATGGAATCCAGGGCCTTGATGACGGTGGCAGACGTCATATCCGGGCATGGGATGGCGAATGGGAACCTAGAAAATTCATCGACCACACTAAGGATGTAGGTGTTGCGGTCGGTGGAGGGAAGGGGCCCTTTGAAGTCCAAGCTGAGGCGTTCAAAGGGGTGGGACGCTTTTACCAGGCACGCGTGATCTGGCCGGTAGAAGTGCGGTTTGCACTCGGCACAGATCTGGCAGTCTCTGGTGACTGTCCATACTTCCTCGACGGAGTAGGGCAGATTGCGGGCTTTGATTAGATGGTACAAGCGAGTGACCCCCGGATGGCAAAGGCTCTAGTGCAAGGCACGGAGCTAGTTCACTTGTGTGCTGGCACATGTACCTCGGGAGAGGGCGTCTGGGGGCTCGTTGAGCTTGCCGGGGCGATACAAGATCTCGTAGTTAAAGGTGGAGAGCTCGATTCTCCACCGCAAGATTTTGTCATTCTTGATCGTGCCCCGCTGCGTGTTGTTGAACATGAAGGCTACCGACCGTTGGTCAGTGAGGAGAGTGAATCACCTGCCAGCCAGGTAATGCCTCCAGTGACGCACCGCTTCAACGATTGCCTGGGCCTCCTTTTCAACAGAGGAGTGCCGAATTGCGGAGGCGTGGAGGGTGCGTGAAAAGAATGCCATGGTCTGCCTGCCTGATTCAGCGTGGCGGCAAAGGCAACATCTGAAGCGTCGCTCTCTACTTGGAAAGGCAGTGTCTCGTCTACTGCGTGCATCCCCGCCCTGGCTATGTCAGATCCAATGCGGGCGAAGGCCTGTTGTGCCTCGGCCGAGAGGGGAAAATGTGTGGACTGGATAAGTGGGCGGGCCTTGTCCGCGTATTGTGGGACCCACTGGGCGTAATAAGAAAAAAACCCAAGGCAGCGTTTGAGGGCCTTGGGGCAGTGGGGGATTGGGAGCTCCATGCGGTCGGGGTCGGGCCCCAGTAGTCCGTTTTGGACTACGTAGCCAAGGATGGCTAAGCGGTCTGTGCGGAACACGCATTTCTCCTTGTTGTACATGAGATTAAGGAGAGATGCAGTGTGGAGGAATTTATAAAGGTTGGCATCATGGTCCTGCTGGTCACGGCCGCAGATGGTGACATTGTCGAGGTACGGGAAGGTGGCCTGCAGTCCGTACCGGTCAACCATTCGGTCCATTTCTCGCTGAAATACTGAGACTCCATTCGTGACGCGGAAGGGAACCCTAAGAAATTGGTACAGATGACCGTCTGCCTCGAAGGCAGTGTAGGGACGGTCCGATTTACGGATGGGGAGCTGGTGGTAGGCGGATTTCAGGTCAATAGTAGAGAAGACCCGGTACTGTGCAATCTGAGTGACCATCTCAGAAATGCGGGGGAGAGGGTACGCGTCGAGCTGCGTGTACCGGTTGATGGTCTGGCTGTAGTCCACGACCATCCTGTGCTTCTCCCCGGTCTTAACCACTACCACCTGGGCTCTCCAAGGGCTGTTGCTGGCCTCGATGATACCCTCCCGAAGCAGCCGCTGGACTTCGGACCTGATGAAGGCCATGTCCTGGGTGCTGTACATTCTGCTCCTGGTGGCGACGGGCTTGCAATCTGTGGTCAGATTGGCAAAGAGTGAGGGAGGCTCGACCTTGAGGGTCGCGAGGCCGCAAACGGTGAGGGGAGGTAGGGGTCCGCCGAATTTGAGGGTGAGGCTCTGGAGATTGCACTGGAAATCCAGGCCTAGTAAGAGTGACGCGCAGAGGTTGGGGAGAATGTACAGACAGAAACGGTCGAATTCCACGCCCTGTACAGTAAGTTTAACCAGGCAGAAACCCTGGATCGGGACAGAGTGGGACCCGGAGGGGAGAGAGATCTGCCAGTTGGCGGGATGGACCGCAAGAGAATAGCGCCTTACCGTTTCCGGGTGGACGAAGCTCTCGGTGCTCCCGGAGTCGATGAGGCAGGAGGTCATGTGGCCGTTGACCAGCACCGATGTGGAAGAGGGTGCCAGGTTGCGAGGACGGGACTGGTCGAGCGTAACGGAGGCGAGCAGCGGTCGATCGGCGGTTGAGTCAAATGAGTCCGACGAGGAGCGGTAGCGACCCGTGTCCCGTGGCCCCGTCCCGCGGAGAGGACAAAATGGCGGCACCTGGAGACAAGATGGCGGCATCTGCAGTACCTGTGGGTAAAATAGCGGCGCCCATGGAGCGCACGTTGTGGGGTCGGAACAAAATGGCGGCGCCCATGGAACGCACATAGCGGTGGTGGATTAAGATGGCGGCACCCATGGAGCGCACGTGGCAGGGGCGGCGAAAGATGGCGGTGCCCACTGATCGCACGTGGGGTCGGGAGAAGCGGACGGCGGGGCCCATTGAGCGAGCGGCTGAGGCGAGGGGACCGGGAGAGCGATAGCGGTGACCGTCCGGGACTGACACACCGCTGCAAAGTGGCCTTTCTTGCCGCAAGCTTTGCAGGTCGCGGTGCGGACCGGGCACCGTTGGCGGTGGTGCTTCTGCTGACTGCAGAAGTAACAGTGGGGACCCCCAGGGAGTGCGGTGCGGCGAGCAGCGCAGGCATAGTGCGCGCAGCCGGCTGCTGGGGGGGTCGTTTGCGGGGTCCACGAGGGGTAGGACGGGTGGGCCTGGGGGGCCGTTTGCGGGGTCCACGAGGGGTAGGACGGGTGGGCCGAGTGGCTAGCAGAGTAAGTTCGCGCACTACGGGAGGCGGCCGTCATGGAAAGCGCCAGGGCCTTTGCGGCTGCGAGGTTGGGGGCGGTCCCTTCCAGCAGTCGTTGCCGGATGGGGTCCAATGCAATGCCTGTAACAAAGGCATTGCGCATGAGTAAATCGGAATGTTCTGTGGCTGTGAGGGCTCGGCAGTCGCAGTCTCGTACCAGAGGTATAAGGGCCCTCCAGAAGTCCTCAATCGACTCACCCGGCTGCTGGACGCGAGTAGAAAGTTGATTCCTCGCAAACAGGGTGTTCGCCGATGGTGCATAATTCTCCTTGAGCAGTTTCATAGCTGTGGTGTAGTCAGTCGCATCTCGAATTAGCGGAAAGACACTGGAGCTAAGTCTGGAGTACAGGAGTTGCTTTTTCTGAGCCTCCGTCGGGGGAGGGTCTGTTGAAGAGATGTAGGCCTCGAAGACTGCGAGCCAGTGAACAAAGTCTTTTCTGGCGTGAAGCGACTGCGGATCCAGCTGCAGACGGTCAGGCTTGATTCTGATGTCCATGGCGAATGGGAAATCGTACAACAATAAATTGTAGCGCTAACAATTATACTCAAAGCCGAGAGACTGGTACAATAGAGGCTTTATTGTTGTACGATGCTGTCCCTCCATCTGCAACTGTAGACTAAAGGTCTGAGTGGCTCACATGCATATTTATACACAAGCTCCCTGTGGGCGGAGCTAGCCGGCAGGGGCTTACCGGAGGAATCTGTATTACAGGTACAGGCATACATCCCCCTACTGCAGTACACATAACTACAGTGGTTATCTCACCACACCCTGTACCCCCAATCCAACGGCAAAGCGGAGAAGGGAGTACACATCATCAACAGGCCCCTATGCAAGGCTGCCGATGCTGGGTCTGATTTCTACCTTGCCTTGCTGTCCTATCGCTCCGACCCACTGTCCACTGGCCTGTCGCCAGCCCAACTACTCATGAATCGCACCCTGAGGACGACGGCGCCATCCATCCATGTACCAAATCTCGACCATGTTCCGGTTCTTCGCAAAATGCAGATGTCTCGTGCGCAGCACAAGGCGGCTCATGACTCCTGTGCTGCTGATCTCCCCGCTCTCACTCCAGAGGTCAATGTTCGCGCCCATCTCCCGGATGGTGGCTGGTCTGCAACCGGTGTTGTCCTTAGGCAGGTGGCCTCCCACTCATTCCTGGTTTGGTTACCAGATGGCTCTATTCTGTGCCGCAATCGACGCGCCCTTCGCCTTGTTCTACGCTCGCTACGTGATCCTCCGGTGTTGCCTCACTCCCCTGCTGACCCTGCCACGGACTATGCAGAGCTTCCTGTCACTCTGCCTCCCCCTGACTGTGACGCAGTCCAGCCCGCTCCTGAACCAGCGGCTCTAGACCCACCCTTGAGGCGGTCAACCAGAATTCGTCGCTCACCTCAGAGACTAAATTTATGAACTTTACAAATTTATGGACTCTCTGAATTGTTTTGTTGCTCTGTTTGCTCGTTTTCCTGGTTTGTATATAATGTTGTTCTCGTTCTTGTTGCATACTGTTTCTCTGCACCAGGTACCTTCCCTTGTAAATAGCTTATTTTTCATGTACATAGTCCTGTAAATATGTCTTCACACCCCACACGTAGTTAGGAACATTATCAACACACATTATTTATTGCCACAAACATACATTTTTTTTAAAAAGGGAGGGATGTCATAATATACACCAGTATGTCATGGTGCAGACACACATACTGATGGACACACAGTAGGACCAATCAACATGCGTAACACCGCAGCCAATCACCAGTTAGAGCACACTCACTATAAAGACAGAGGGCATCAGTTTTCCCGCTCATTCGGGATGCAGCCTTTCAGAAGTACAGAGCTTACAGTTTACAGCACAGATCCTCACCGTGTGCTGAGTGATTAGTCTGGTTAGGATAGGCACAGGTCTTTAGTTAATCTAACATTGTGTAACCCACAGTAAGAGTATGTTCAACAGATTATAGTTTAATAAAATAGTGTTGTAGTATTTTAAGTGTTGGTGGCCTGATTGTGTTCCACGGATCCAGAGCACTCAACACATCTCACCCCTTCCAAATGAATATAATTATTTACACTACATGTTCAAGTTATTTAAGTGTGCTGGTGAATTTAGAATAGAGCTTTACTGTCCATGCAAAAGTGAAAATTTGCCTTTGGCTTCACCTCCACTATAACATATAATCATACAGTCATGAGTTAAAAACAATAAATATTTCACATTCATATACTTGTGCATATATAACATACATACCATACAAGAACGACACATTGAACTCTGCCATTAAAGTACTTACTTCAGTTAAAATAATTAAAAACAGCAAGTTAAATTTACACTATGTTATTTAGTAAGCTTATGGCACTGGGAACAAAAGACCTCTTTAACAGATTTTTCCTAGCAATAGGCATTCCAAAGATGTGTGTCTTAAGCATAGAGGTAATCTGCCGGTACACCCAGACTGTGTAATAGTAACATTATCTCGAGGTTTCTTCATTTTCCACACAGTGATCTGTAGGGTTGTCATTCTTGGGTGTAAGTTGTCCTCAGTTACATCTCAATGTTGGTCCTTTGTATATAATTACTTCATAGGAACTTGTTTCTGATCGTTGTCACCTCGGCTGGCTTCTATGTAACTTCTGTCGGATCCTGGCTGTGAACACTTGTCCCAAACATATATTTGGCAATATTGTACTGGATAAGAGTAGATAAATTGGTACACACTGGTCTGTCAAAAATGAGCTCTACCTGTGATGGAATAGTTGCACTTAAAGATTTTGTAACATTTCATGCAATGTGTAGATCTTGCTCTGTCTGTCCACAAGGTGTTTAACTGTGAATCATTCACAGTATCAACCGTCTCCATCATTGCAAACTCATTGTAATCTGATCAAAATATCGAGGTTAATTTCATGCAATGTTGTCACATGATCTAAGGCTGCTCACCATAGAACATAGAACATACAGTGCAGAAGGAGGCCATTCAGCCCATCGAGTCTGCACTGACCAACTTAAGCCCTCACTTCCACCTTATCCCCGTAATCCAATAACCTCTCCTAAACCTTTTTGGTCACTAAGGGCAATTTATCATGGCCAATCCACCTAACCTGCACGTCTTTGGACTGTGGGAAAAAACCGGAGCATCCGGAGGAAACCCACGCAGACACGGGGAGAACATGCAGACTCCGCACAGCCAGTGACCAGCAGGGAATCGAACCTGGGACCCTGGCGCTGTGAAGCCACAGTGCTAATCACTTGTGCTACCGTGCTGCCCTACCATGTCACACCTGTACTTAACCTGTGTTTGACCACAGCTGAACAATATGTTGTGCTTTATAATGATATAAAGGCATCAATCACTCATAAGGGTTTGCGTAAATAACTTATAAGTTCACTTATTTAAACTAGGCACATAAGTGACATGGCTAGAAAGTTTGAAAACATCAGCAGCAGAGATGTGTGTGTTGTGTTCTGCTCACAGACCAAAGTGTAACTGAGACTGGATCACATGTCATAGTCCTCTTCTAGTGATGGCATGCTGCTATCCCTTAAAGGAATATTACAACAGTCCCCTTAACATTATGCTCAGAATCAAACAGCAGTCATTCTTCTGGGATTGATTGCCATTCGGTTTCATCCTGCTAGGGCCATTTGCAACCCAGAAAAGCAGTTATACTTTCCTTCTGCATACATAATGGGCAGCACGGTAGCATTGTGGATAGCATCAATGCTTCAAAGCGCCAGGGTCCCAGGTTCGATTCCCCGCTGGGTCACTGTCTGTGTGGAGTCTGCACGTTCTCCCCGTGTGTGCGTGGGTTTCCTCCGGGTGCTCCGGTTTCCTCCCACAGTCCAAAGATGCGCAGGATAGGTGGATTGGCCATGATAAATTGCCCCTTAGTGTTAGGTGGGGTTTCTGGGTTATGGGGATAGAGTGGAAGTAGGGGCTTGGGTAGGGTGCTCTTTCCAAGAGCCAGTACAGACTCGATGGGACGAATGGCCTCCTTCTGCACTGTAAATTCTATGGAATTCTATGAAATAAGTATGCTGGAAATTTGGCAGCACATCTGGCAAGATTCTCAGGGAATATGATGTTGGAAGAATTTAAAGTTGGGTTGGTGATGTGCCTTCCCTCCGTTAGAATTTGTCTTTGCTGCATCCATGGAGTGATAACTCAGCAGAGACAATTCTGCCCTCCAAAAAAAATCAATGTTTCACTGGCACAATGTCAAAATTCTGTTCCAAGGCAAGTTAATGTCTGCACTAAAATATCTAAGTAACTATTGCTGCCTCTGCCTTTTGTATTGGAGGTAGAATCATTTGTTTTGTTGAAAGAGTTCTCACTTGCTTGAAAATCTGGGTTGCATATTAGTTTTTGGACCAGTGAACAGTTTCTGGTACTTTGAATATGTACCAAAATGTGGAAACAAGACTCTGCATTATAGACAAAAACATATCTGGCACTGAAGGTTAAATATCCCCAAAGACTAATCGTATGTACATATCATTGCCATCACCTTTCTTATTGAGCTTTCAATTTACCGTGTGCCTATCGTGAGTATCAAGCAGCAAGATAATATCTCATACTATAGAACTGAAGGAGATCATTGACATACTGTGCAAACCATTTGTAAGGGTTCAAGCAGAGCTTCTTCAATAATAATAATAGTATGGATGCACATCAGTAGTTCGCACCTGAGGTGCTGGTGACCATGTCTGACATACAGCTGTGAAATGATGACCGCACATGGATCTCTTATTTCGTTAGACTGTACTCCCAGCCTGGAGCTTTCTCAACATGAGCAAGTTGCAGGTTTAGTCTGACAGTATTAACTGACCTATATGCAAATCATGTTCTCAACTATTGAGCTTTGCACCAGCAAAAGATTACCCTAAGCTATTTCTATATCCATACTGGTAATGTATATCAAAAAGAGATGTGTGACAAACATCTCTTAGCACAGCCTTCTTCTGTCTGAAGAAGCAATTTGTCCCAGCAGCATTAATCTGTGATCTGAACTACAAACCTTCAAGTCAGGTATATTAGAGGACTAAAGGTATGGTTCACAAGTGTTGCATACAACACTTCCATCCTACAGGAAATTATACAGGTGAGGGGCAAGGTCTTTGACACACCTTATATTATAGATTCACAGTTTCCCATATTTAAAGTGAGGGTTCTATGGACTGATAATTGTAACCTACTTCCAAATATTAAGGAGTTTGACTCAGTGACAATGAAGAAACGTCAATATACTTCCAAGTTCAGGATGATGTGTGGCAAAGAAAATTGCAGGTGGTGGTGTTCTCCTGTGTCTGCTGCATGTGTCCTTCTGGTAAAGGTTGCAGGTTTGGAAGGCGATATCATAGGTGCCCTCCTGCATTCCTGCAAGTGCATCAATTGTAGATGATACACACTGCTGCCACTGTATCGGTGGTGGAGGGAGTGAATATTTATGGTGGTGGACGGGGCACCGATTAAGCGGGCCACTTTTGCCTGGATGGCGTCAAGCATCGTGAGTGTTGTTGAAAGCATAATCATCCAGGCAAGTGGAGATGATTTTGTCACACTTCTGACTAGTACCTTGCAGATGATGAACATGGTTTGGGTTGCCAGGACGTGAGTTAATCACTGCAGAATTCTCAGTGGAGTATCAGAGTACTGCAGTTTCTGTTCAGAAAGGAAAACTCAAGAATGAGCAGACTCTGATTCCGATACATAGTGCAAGTATTGTGGTGCAGTGGAAAGCATCCCTGCCTCTGAGCCAGAAGCTCTGGGTTCGATTCCTACCCCAGGACTTGATGGCCAAGGAAGGCGCATTCATAACATTGCCAAACTGGTTGAGTGTCAACCTGAAAATCCTTCCAAATATGCCAATGGCTGCCGGAAGAGCACGAGAAACTCCTGGTCAACCACACTTGATGTGGAGTGGCACTCTTCAAGCTCTAAGCCCCTGGTGACAGACTAGCGACCTGTTCCGGGAATTACTAGCTGTGGGAACAGATGGAATTCTGTCTTCATGCACCACTAGGTAGAGGAAAGAGAATGGGATTCTGATATACAATGGCAAAATAAGCAATGTATTTTCTAGAATGAGGAGGCTTACTGTGCAGGTAACAATAAAATGCCTTTCAATTCTTAAGTGTCAAAGAACTAACTTTAACCAAAATGCTGCTCAATATGATTGAAAATTGATGAATCGCTATCCATTTATCTAAAGTTGACTTTTTGAGTTACCAGATTAAGCCAATGTAAGTAGACATTCTAAGATATTTAATTAAAGGTCAGTATAATGTTTCCTGTCAGATATACACAAGCATACCAAATCCTTGTAATCCCCTTCCTGCTCTGGCCGCAATGTCATTGAACAGATGTAGTTATCTAATGTACAGTAGAAGCTCAGCCAGTACCATGTGAATATAGTGGTTTTTTAAAAAGGAAGTAATTTCTGGAAAATGCTACCGAAGCTGTAAGAGTGATTACAATTATATCCACCGCGTCATTGATTGAAAACTGTGCGGATCATTTCACTTCGGAAGGAAGTCCACCTTCATCATCATCAAAACAAGTTGAGCAGAAAAGCTGCTTGTCCAAATGATGTTTACAGTGCTGCTGTGATGCCTCTATTGAGTGATGCCTCACAGAACAACCTGAATTCTAGCTCATATATTTAAAAAACATAATTGTAAGATTTTAACCAGTCCAGGTTAGCTCCCATTCTTTCATGACGGTAGGTTTAAAATAAAATAACATTTTTTCTGCTTTATATTCCAGAAATGCAGAGATGTAGAAGACTTTGTGTTGCATATCTAAGTTGTGCGGATGCTACTGTTTTATGTGTCTTCACGCTGCGCTCTTTTAACATGTAAATTATGCATTATTTGTGGTTTCTGCCTCACTGCAATGCTGAAGTTGTCATTATTTTGTCTTCATTGTGAGCGAGAAATGGCTTTATGTCTGAAAGAGATTGTCTCATTTGAATTATTATTTCCTATTTTTTTTTAAAAAGCAACTTAGAGAAGTAGATTTATGCACTGGCATCTTCTCCCAATTCAATGCTTTCTCATTTGGGAGAGGGGGTGGGGATGGGAATGTGATTGGGTGGTGGATGATTAAAGTAGGCAACGTTCCAGGTGTGATTAGTATGTAAATAGAATTAGATTTCACATCCCACTATTGAAGTCAATCTAACTTAAAAGCAGGCGGGGTGTAAAATGAACATCCATTTCAAAGTCGCTCTGTTCCCACCATTTGAGTTAGGTCAGAATTACCCTGACCGAGGCGAACTAAACCTAATCCGCAACCAGAGGATGAGCCTTGCTACATATGATGTACCCACTAGCTAGGAGATGACCTTGTCAAATAGTTTTTTCATGAAGGCAATGGCATTTTAAGAGTTGATGACAGTAAAAAAGCTTTTCCATGATATCTTACTCCAATAGTACAGACCAACCTTCAGATTCTTCCACCTCGGTATTGCCAGCCCAAATTAATATGCTGAGTATCGAATTTATATTGTACACCACCGGGCTAACAACTAGCTGATTAAAGCCTAAGTTTGGACCTTCATCATGCCTCGCATCCAATTGATGGTACATCAATACTTAAGTGCACTCTTGCTAAGATTAGCTAATTTTATTTGGTTTTATTTCATACATTGATCAATATTGAGTATGTATGTATGGTTGACAGAGAATGCACTATATACAGAAAAGTACTGACACAGTAAATTGCTCTGCCAACCATGGTGGGGGAGAATCCTCGATTGAGGAGAAAGGAAAACATACCATCAGAACAGATGCAATGGAGATGGAGAAACTGGGAGGGTGGAATTGAGGCCTTACAGGAAACCGGAAGTGTAAGCAACGTAACTGGCAGTTGGTTGGCTCAAAGTGGGTCGGTGCAGACTCGATGGGCCGAATGGCCTCCTTTTGCACTGTATGTTCTATGTATCTATGTAAATATTGGTCAATAGTCTATCCACAGGAATGGAGATGGGGAAGTCAAAGAAGTGAAGGAATATTCAGAAATAGAGCACATGAAGGTGAGAGAAGAGTGGAATTAGAAGCAAAGTTGATTTTAAAAATTTCCTGTGCATGTCAAAAATAGCAATTGGCACCAATATAATCATCATTGAGTGAGAAATAGAGATGGAGGAGAGGACCTGAGTATGATAGAACAGAGAGCTTTATACATAGCCTGTGAAAAGGCAGGCAAAGCTAGGACCTATATGGGTTTCCATAATAGCACGTTTTACTTGGAGGAAGTCAGTAGAAATAAACTAGAATTTGTTCAATATAAGGACAAGTTCACTCAGGCAGAGGAGAATGCTGGTGTATGGGGATTGGTTGGGCCTCCATTCAAGGAAGGAATGGAGAGCACTCAAAACAAAGTGTTGGGGGATGGAGGTATAGGAAGATTCAATGTCCTTGGAAGTCCAAGGAGATGGTTAAATCCAGGAAACTGGAGGCTGTTAAAGTGACAAAGGGTGTGGGATGTGTTAGAAATGCAGGTATATAGGGCAGCTCAGTGGCGCAGTGGTTAGCACTGGGACCTCGGCGCTGAGGACCCGGGTTCGAATCCCGGCCCTGGGTCACTGTCCATGTGCAGTTTGCACGTTCTCTCCGTGTCTGCATGGGTTTCACTTCCACAACCCAAAGATGTGTAGGTTAGGTGGATTGGCCATGCTAAATTGCCCCTTAATTGGAAAAAAAAGTAATTGGGTACTCTAAATTTATATTTTTTTAAAATGCAGGTATGAGGAAAAAGAATGAGGGGAGAAAATATAGAGTTGAGACTGGAGGAAGTTAATTGGTGGGGTAAGAATAGGTTGGACAAATGGGTCTTCCAGGGGCAGTCCTGCTTTATGGAACTTGGGAAGGAGGTAGAAGTGGGCTATGGGGTTTGGGGGGGGGGGGGGGGGGGCTATGTGGTTGAAGGCTATGAGGGAAGATCTCCAGAGGGGATGAGGTCAATGAAACCTTGGAAATGCTGTCTTTCCATTCAGTGATGGTGTCAGGATCAGGAGGAGGAGTCAGAGAATTGGTATTCAGTCTCAGCAATTAAGATATTTGGTTTGTCTAACAGCGATTTGCCAAATACTCTTTATCAACAGTGTTATGGTTGGACCTGGGAGAATCATAGAATCATAGAATTTACAGTGCAGAAGGAGGCCATTTGGTCCATCAAGTTTGCACCGGCCTTTGGAAAGAGCACCCTACCTAAGCCCAAACCTCCACCCTATCCCCACACCTCCACCCTATTCCTGTAACCATACCTAACCCAACCTTTTTTGGACACTTAGGACAATTTATCATGGCCAATCCGCCTAACCTGCACATGTTTGGACTGTGGGAGGAAACTGGAGCACCCGGAGGAAACCCACGCTGACATGGGGAGAACGTGCAGACTCTGCACAGACAGTGACCCAAGCCAGGAATCAAATCTGGGACCCTGGAGCGGTGAAGCAACTGTGCTAACTACTGTGCTGTCATGTAGAATGGCATGCTGTAAAATGAAAGGGCATGAGGGCAGCAGGTAAATTGAGGCAAATTAGTTCATGTGGCAGCTTTTAATGAAAAGATATGTTGATGGACTGAAATGAAAAGGAGTGGGATGAGGCTCATGTCACACAATATACACTGGCATGGGCCTGTTGAGTCTAACGGACTGTTTCTGTGCAGTAAATACAATGTACCACAACCCATTTATAATACTTCAACTGTACATCTCACAAATAAGTAACTTGCATCACCAGCACCTTCTCAAGAGCAACAAATGTTAACTTTGCCAGTGGCTAATTTGGGGGGGTTTAAACTAATTTGGGGGGGTTTAAACTAATTTGGGGGGGTTTAAACTAATTCAGCAGGGGCATGGGAACCTGGATTGTAGTTTTGGGGTACGGGAGATTGAGAGTATAGAGGTCAGGAGCACAGATTTGACTTCGCAGGAGGGAGCCAGTGCTCAGGTAGGTGGTTTGAAGTGTGTCTACTTCAATGCCAGGAGTATACGAAATAAGGTAGGGGAACTGGCAGCATGGGTTGGTACCTGGGACTTCGATGTTGTGGCCATTTCAGAGACATGGATAGAGCAGGGACAGGAATAGTTGTTGCAGGTTCCGGGGTTTAGGTGTTTTAGTAAGCTCAGAAAAGGGGGCAAAAGAGGGGGAGGTGTGGCGCTGCTTGTCAAGGACAGTATTACGGTGGCGGAAAGGATGCTAGATGGGGACTCTTCTTCCGAGGTAGTATGGGCTGAGGTTAGAAACAGGAAAGGAGAGGTCACCCTGTTGGGAGTTTTCTATAGGCCACCTAATAGTTCTAGAGATGTAGAGGAAAGGATGGTGAAGATGATTCTGGAAAAGAGCGAAAGTAACAGGGTAGTTGTTATGGGAGACTTTAAATTTCCAAATATTGACTGGAAAAGATATAGTTCGAGTACATTAGATGGGTCGTTCTTTGTACAATGTGTGCAGGAGGGTTTTCTGACACAATATGTTGACAGGCCAACAAGAGGTGAGGCCACTTTGGATTTGGTTTTGGGTAATGAACCAGGCCAGGTGTTAGATCTGGAGATAGGTGAGCACTTTGGAAACAGTGACCACAATTCGGTGACCTTTACGTTAGTGATGGAAAGGGATAAGTATACCCCGCAGGGCAAGAGTTATAGCTGGGGGAAGGGCAATTATGATGCCATTAGACATGACTTAGGATGTGTAGGTTGGAGAAGTAGGCTGCAAGGGTTAGGCACACTGGATATGTGGAGCTTGTTCAAGGAACAGCTATTGCATGTTCTTGATAAGTACGTACCAGTCAGGCAGGGAGGAAGGGGTCGAGCGAGGGAACCGTGGTTTACCAAAGAAGTGGAATCTCTTGTTAAGAGGAAGAAGGAGGCCTATGTGAAGATGAGGCGTGAAGTTTCAGTTGGGGTGCTTGATAGTTACAAGGAAGCGAGGAAGGATCTAAAGAGAGAGCTAAGACGAGCAAGAAGGGGACATGAGAAGTCTTTGGCAGGTAGGATCAAGGAAAACCCAAAAGCTTTCTATAGGTATGTCAGGAATAAAAGAATGACTAGGGTAAGAGTAGGGCCAGTCAAGGACAGTGGTGGGAAGTTGTGTGTGGAGGCTGAGGAGATAAGCGAGATACTAAATGAATACTTTTCGTCAGTATTCACTCAGGAAAAAGATAATATTGTGGAGGAGAATGCTGAGACCCAGGCTATTAGAATAGATGGCATTGAGGTGTGTAGGGAAGAAGTGTTGGCAATTCTGGACAAGGTGAAAATAGATAAGTCCCCGGGGCCTGATGGGATTTATCCTAGGATTCTCTGGGAAGCCAGGGAAGAGATTGCTGAGCCTTTGGCTTTGATTTTTAGGTCATCATTGGCTACAGGAATAGTGCCAGAGGACTGGAGGATAGCAAATGTGGTCCCTTTGTTCAAGAAGGGGAGTAGAGATAACCCCGGTAACTATAGGCCGGTGAGCCTAACGTCTGTGGTGGGTAAAGTCTTGGAGAGGATTATAAAAGATACGATTTATAATCATCTAGATAGGAATAATATGATTAGGGATAGTCAGCATGGTTTTGTGAAGGGTAGGTCATGCCTCACAAACCTTATCGAGTTCTTTGAGAAGGTGACTGAACAGGTAGACGAGGGTAGAGCAGTTGATGTGGTGTATATGGATTTCAGTAAAGCATTTGATAAGGTTCCCCACGGTCGGCTATTGCAGAAAATACGGAGGCTGGGGATTGAGGGTGATTTAGAGATGTGGATCAGAAATTGGCTAGTTGAAAGAAGACAGAGAGTGGTAGTTGATGGGAAACGTTCAGAATGGAGTTCAGTTACGAGTGGCATACCACAAGGATCTGTTCTGGGGCCATTGCTCTTTGTCATTTTTATAAATGACCTAGAGGAGGGCGCAGAAGGATGGGTGAGTAAATTTGCAGATGACACTAAAGTCGGTGGAGTTGTAGACAGTGCGGAAGGATGTTGCAGGTTACAGAGGGACATAGATAAGCTTCAGAGCTGGGCTGAGAGGTGGCAAATGGAGTTTAATGTGGAGAAGTGTGAGGTGATTCACTTTGGAAAGAATAACAGGAATGCGGAATATTTGGCTAATGGTAAAATTCTTGGTAGTGTGGATGAGCAGAGGGATCTCGGTGTCCATGTACATAGATCCCTGAAAGTTGCCACCCAGGTTGATAGGGTTGTGAAGAAGGCCTATGGTGTGTTGGCCTTTATTGGTAGAGGGATTGAGTTCCGGAGCCATCAGGTCATGTTGCAGTTGTACAAAACTCTAGTACGGCCGCATTTGGAGTATTGTGTACAGTTCTGGTCGCCTCATTATAGGAAGGACGTGGAAGCTTTGGAACGGGTGCAGAGGAGATTTACCAGGATGTTGCCCGGTATGGAGGGAAAATCTTATGAGGAAAGGCTGATGGACTTGAGGTTGTTTTCGTTAGAGAGAAGAAGGTTAAGAGGTGACTTAATAGAGGCATACAAAATGATCAGAGGGTTAGATAAGGTGGACAGCGAGAACCTTCTCCCGCGGATGGAGATGGCTAGCACGCGGGGACATAGCCTTAAATTGAGGGGTAATAGATATAGGACAGAGGTCAGAGGTGGGTTTTTTACGCAAAGAGTGGTGAGGCCGTGGAATGCCCTACCTGCAACAGTAGTGAACTCGCCAACATTGAGGGCATTTAAAAGTTTATTGGATAAGCATATGGATGATAAGGGCATAGTATAGGTTAGATGGCCTTTAGTTTTTTTCCATGTCGGTGCAACATCGAGGGCTGAAGGGCCTGTACTGCGCTGTATCGTTCTATGTTCTATGGCGCTCACATCCCTTGAAAGAATGAAAAGTGAAATAGCCCTGTTCCCATCTGCAGTACATCGCCAACTGTTTTCCAACCAATTAACTGTTTTTGAAATGCAGCCAGCTGGTTTGTGCAGCATTCCCTCAGTATTGCGCTGAAGTGCAGGAATAGATCATTTGTTCAATTCTCTGGAATTAAACCTACAAATTCAGAATCTTCGGACAGAGGTGAGAATGCTGCCACAGATGACTGGGACTGTGGCTGATATCTCGTAGCTTAAGTGAAAATGGCCTCTCACTAATTTCTCACCTATTTCCCCTATGACCTCTTCTATCGTGCCTTATCAAAAGATGCACTCCAACCTATCCAACTGTTGCTGGAAAACCTTATGCAGACAGTTCCTTCCTCATTCTTACATTGTTACTTCTGGAGTCCCCCAAGGGGTCGTGTTGGAAAAGGTGCCAATCACTCATAAAGGATTGGGTAAACATGTTGGGCAGGGATTGGGCGGCAGAGGCAGCCCCCTATTGACTGGCAGTGGGATCTTCTGGTCGCTCTGCTGTCAGTGGGGGTTTTCCGTGTTTGTAATCTCTGCTGCTGGGGAGCCCATGGTAGGAGGTCACTGTTGGCGGGACCAGAGGATCCTGCTGGCGAGAACAGCCTGAAAATCCCGCCATTGTGGCTTCATATATTTAAACGGGACACATGGGAACAGATATATATGGATAGAAAACTTGAAGACATCAGCAGCAGAGCTGCATGTGTGTGTGCTCTGCTCAAAAGCAAAAGTGAAACTAGGCTACATGACACACTTCCATTCCAGTGATGTCATGCTGCGATCCTTTAAAGGCACATTACAACACAAGGATCTACCTTTGCCTCCTTCACTTTTCTCTCCTCAATTTTGCGCCCAGATGATATCATCCAAAGACATGAGAACCATCTCCATGGAGTTGGAAAGAATGAAAAATTCTAGTCAGTGATTCATTGGAAAATCTTCTACCTGCCTTCACCAACAATTAGGCTCAAGTTGGGGAAATTCCGGGCTCCTCTGAGAAATTTCATCTTTAATTCACTTAAAAATCCAGACTAAGCTAGAGTCACAAACTAACGTCAAGGACTCTTGTCAGTTGTGGCAAGGCTTAAACAACATAACAGGTGACAAGACAAAGCTGAGTAGAATCCCCTGCAAAAGCGCAACCCTCCCTAATTAACTCAATGCCTTCTATGCTTGTTTTGAGTAGGAAGCCAACAAACTGGTGTCAACTGTCCCAATAACCTCTGACTTCCACATACCTTTTGCCAGAGCCTCAGAAGTCAGATTGTTCTTCTTGAAAGTGAACCCATGGAAAGCAACATTCCTGACAGAGTTCCTGATCATGCTCTCAGTTCATAGGTGGACCA
Organism: Scyliorhinus canicula; assembly: GCF_902713615.1. Taxonomy (NCBI): domain Eukaryota; kingdom Metazoa; phylum Chordata; class Chondrichthyes; order Carcharhiniformes; family Scyliorhinidae; genus Scyliorhinus; species Scyliorhinus canicula. Next base: position 90,629,115 of record NC_052148.1, read on the forward strand.
ACTGGCAGGTGTGTTCACAGACATAAAATCATAGAATCATAGAATCCCTACAGTGAAGAAAGAGGCCATTCAGCCCATCAAGTCTGCATCTAAGCCACACATCCCTGGACACTAAGATGCAATTTTCCATGGCAATCCACCTAACCTGCACAGCTTTGGACTGTGGGAGGAAACCAGAGCACCCGGAGGAAACCCACATAGACACAGGGAGAGGCCGTTGGCAGCAGCCCCCCCCCCCCCCCCCACCTCCCCCGGCAATTCTCTGGGCTCTGATGAGCCGAGCGGCTGTCATTTCCTGGCCAGTCCCGCCGGCGTGAAATGGGCATGGTCCATCACGGCGGGTCCTGGTTTGTCGGCTGTCTAACGGGGTCCTTGGGGGGGACAACATGGGGTGATCCGGCTCTGGGGGGGGCCCTACGGTGGCCTGGCCCATGATCAGGGCCCACCGATCTGCGGGTTGGCCTGTGCCGTGGGGGCACTCTTCCCCTCCGTGCCGGCCTCTGTAGGGCTCCGCCATGGTCGGCGAAGAAGAAACCCCAGGAACATGCCTGCCAGTCTGCACATGCACGGAACCACGCTGGTGGTTCAGCGCATGCGCCAACGCGCGCCAGCCCTTCAGCAGTGGTTGGCGCAGCGCCAACCCGTCCGGCACCGGCCTAGGCCCCGGAAGTGCGGAGGATTCCACAACTTCCGGGCAGCCCGACGCCGGAGTGGATCGCGCCACTCTTGGTGCCGGCGTCGGACTTTGAAAATGACAGTCCTCCTGAGATTGCTGTTCATTTTTCAGTGTCTTCCAATTTTCATCCCGATGGCATTTTTTAGGAAGGTGAATGCGGCAATCTCAGGTGTTATATGGGCCGGGAAAGCCCCACGGGTGAATAAGGTCCTTCTTGAGCGGGGGCGCGGGGAGGGGGGTTTGGCCCTTCCGAACTTCGTTAACTATTACTGGGTGGCTAATATATCGATGGTTAGGAAGTGGGTAGTGGGGGAGGGGTCAGTGTGGGAGCGAGTGGAAGCAGCATCTTGCAAGGGCACGAGTCTGAAGGCTTAGTTAACGGCACTTCTGCTGTTCTCGCCAGCTCGGTACTCCACAAGCCCAGTGGTACTGGCAGCGCTGAGAGTGTGGCGGCAATGGAAGCAGCACATGGGACTGGAGGGGGCGTTGATGTAGTCACCGATCTGTGACAATCACCAGTTCGCTCTGGGGAGGTTGAAAAGAGGCTTTAGGAGGTGTCAGCGGGCAGAGATTAAGAGATTTTGAGATATCTTCATTGAAGAGGGTTTCCCGAGCTTGGAGGAGCGAGAGGGGCAGTTTGAGTTGCCAGGGGTGAATGGGTTCCGGTACTTACAAGTGCGGGACTTTGGCTGGAGGCAGGTCCCATGTTTCTCTGTCCTCCCACTAAGGGGACTACAGGATAAAGTGATGTCAAAAACAGGGGTCGGGGAGGGGAGGGTCTCAGAAATATATAAGGAACTGTTGGAGTGGGAAGGGTTTCCAATAGGGGAGGTGAAGAGGAAATGAGAGGAAGAGTTGGGAGGGGAATTGGAAGTCAGGTTGTGGGAGGAGGCCCTGAGGAGAGTCAATGCATCCTCGTTGTGTGTCAGGCTCAGCCTGACCCAATTCAAGGTGATACACAGGGCTCATGTGACTGTGGCCGAGATGAGCAGGTTTTTTAAGGAGGTGGAAGACAGGTGTGGGGGAAGTCCTGCGAACCACATGCATAAGGTTTAGGCGTACCTGAGGCTGAGGGGATTTTGGCAGGGATTTTCAGATGTCGTGAAAGAGGTCCTGGAAGGGACGGTGACTCCGAGTACAGAGGGGGCAATATTTGGAGTGTCAGAAGATCCGGGAGCCCAGGCGGGGAGATAGGCCGACGTTTTGGCCTTTGTCTCCCTGGTGGCCCGGAGGCAGATTCTGTTGGAATGGAGAGACTTGGAGCGTCCAAATTCAGGTGTTTGTGTCAGTGACATGGCAGGGTTTCTGAAGTTAGAGAAAATTAAGTGCGCCTTAAGGGGTTCACTACAGGTGTTCCCTCGAAGGTGGCAGCTGCCCATCGACTTCTTCAAGGAAAATTGACCATCAGCAGAGGTGGGGGGTGGGGGTGGGGGAGGAGGGGAGGCATGGAAGTGACGAATAAGAGTAGGGAATCTAATGAAGGGAGAACCATGGGAAGGAGTAGGTATATGGACCATGACAGTTGGGGTTTATGCTTGGGGGGGTTTGGGTATGTTATTGAGGGGTTTTGTGTGTGTTGGACCTCTTTGTTTAAAATGTTAAAATTATAAATGCCTCAATAAAATATTTTCTAAAAAAAATAGAAACTACAGAGTCATGAACACAGCCTAATCCATCATGCAAACCCGCCTCCCATCCATTGACTCTGCCTGCACACACGCTGACTTGGGAAAGTGGGCAGCATATTCAAAGATTACCACCCGTGTTATCCTCTCGTCCAAATTCTTCCATTGGACATGAGATATAAAAGTCTGAGAACACGCACTAACAGATTCAAAAACAGCTTCTTCCCCGCTATTACCAGATTCCCGAATTACCCTCTTATGGACTGAACTGATCTACGCATCTTCTCTAATGTTGTTAGTACTATACTCTGTATGCTTCACCCGATGTCTATGTCTATTTATTTACATTGTACATTTATCGTTTCCTATGTTTTATCGTGCATGGAACGATCTGCCTGGACTGTATGCAGAACTATATTTTTCACTGTACCCCGGTACACGTGACAATAAACATAAATCTAGATATAAATCAAAAACCACACTGGAACCCATGTCAGCTGACAGCTAGCATAAGTCTATTTGAGGTTGCCCTTATATATTAGTTACTAACCAGTTTGAGTGGCACGGTAGCACTGTGGTTCGCACTGTCGCTTCACAGCGCCAGGGACCCGGGTTCGATTCTCGGCTTGGGTCACTTTCTGTGTGGAGTCTGCACGTTCTCCCCGTCTCTGCATGGGTTTCCTCTGGGTGCTCCAGTTTCCTCCCACAAGTCCTGAAAGACATGCTTGTTAGGTGAATTGGACATTCTGAATTATCCCTCAGTGTACCTGAACAGGTGTCGGAGTGTGGCGACTTGGGGTTTTTCATATTGACTTCATTGCAGTGTTAATGTAAGCCTACTTGTGACACTAATAAAAATTATTATTATTGATGCCAGTTCTGTGCGTCTCATTATGGAAGGGCCATTGTAAGTGCATTGTAGCTTCACCAGGGTGACACCAAGGATGCAAAACTATAGATACGAGAAATATTGTGAAAATTTCCATTGGTGCAGTGAAAGTCGAGGGGATTTAGTAACGAGCTTTTTTAATTATCCGAAGATACATCACAGAGGCATGTTAAATAAAAAGGATGCCAAAGTCAAGGAATGAGAAATTAAAGGGTGTAACAAAAACCTATTTCGAGAGTGTAAAAGGAACAAAGAAGATATGCAAGAGTTTAAGATGAGATTCAAGTAGGAGCTAGATTCTTAAAGGGACAACCAGCAATGTCGGGACAAAGGGAAGTGGAAATCTTGCACAATAGATCAGAGACAGAGGATGGAGTTTTTCACAGCGGGACTGGTGAGCCATTGAAATTTCTGTCCACAACGATGGGACCGGAAGATCTCATTGGCGTAAAGGACTGGAAAACTCTGGCCACAGTAACAGAGTATTCAGATTGAGGGGGTCAGGAGGCTAGAGAAATAGTGAAGGCTAAGATCCTGAAGGGGATTAAACACAGATAAACAAATTTAAATTTTGACCCTTGGGGTGGCTAGGAGCCAATATAGGTCAGCAAGTTTATGTGGAGAGTGTATTTAGTACATGGTTGGATATGGCAGACTATTGGATGAATTGAAGTTTTCAGAGGGTGGGGATGGGAGACCAGCCAGGAAAATGTTGAAATAATCAAATATAAAGGTGACATTAACATGGGCGAACATTTCAGTAACAGATTAACTGATGTTGGGACAGAGATGGGAGAGAGGTGGAAGTAAAGGCTTTTTGTAATAGAAAGGTAATATGCAGTTGTCCTGTGTGGTTGGGGTTGAAAAGGAAGCTGAGATTACAGCCAGTCTGAATCAACCTGAGACAGTCTCTGGGAGGGAGATAGAATCAGTGTTGAGTCTGTGAGGCGAAAAAACAAATGGCTTTTCTCATACCAATGTTTAAAGGAAGGAAATGATGGCTCCTCTATGATTGAATGCCAGGCAAATAAGCCAATCATACAGTGGCAGCGATGGATTGAGATGGGTGTCAGGAAGATAACGGTGTCATGAACACATATAATTAATGAAAGTAATACAGTCCTCAGATGACCGAACTGAAATGTTAACTCTGTTTCTCCACAGATGTTACCTAACCTACTGGTTATTTTCAGTATCTGCCAAACTATGAGATCCATGATAGTAATTTTGAAACTATTTTCTTTAAACTCCTCCCCCAGTCTATGATTTAATAGGGGTATGGTTCTCAGGTTGTAATATCCCTATGATCCTCAGCTAAGCACCATTCTTCACAACTGAAACTTGACACCATTTTCTCAGGGCTTCCCTGATCCTCCTGCTGTAGTGAATGCAAACAATTGGAAGAAATCCACAGAAATACAAACTCTTCGCCTCACTTAATCACAGCTAAGCTAAATTGTGTTCTCACCCAAAAATCACATACGTTCATTTTCCAAATAGATTATAAGGTGGTACTTTGGATTCAGCACGGCTATTTCATCCCTAGCTCAAGGCACATTTGGCCAGTTGCAGGATATTAAATGCTCCCAGCTGAGATCAGCAAACTCAAATTTTCTTAACTGTGCAGCTGAGTCCTGCTACACGGTGCATTTCCTTCCTTACCTTTAGAGGAGCACACTTTTGAAATTATTTTTTAAAAATCTATTGAAAGACGTGGACAGAAAAGAAATGAATGCCGAAAATCTAAAACAAAGATGAAAGGTACTTCAAAAATATAGTAGCTGTTTTCAGCGCATCTGTTATTACTTTAACATAGATTTAAATGTATGTTGTTGCTTCTGGACTGGATTCCCACGTTCGATGACGGGGCGGAGAATCCAGTTTCCCGCATGAAATCAGGACCGGCGCCGGTTCGGCGATTCTCCGCCCCCCCCGAAAAGCGGTGTATTCAGGTAGTACGCCGCGCAGAGTATCCACCACCTGAGGCCATTGCCAGAGGCCCGCCCGCTATTCTCCGCCCCCAACCGGCCGAATTCCCAACGGCGTGGGTCTAATCTGGTCCTGCCGTTCGGGAGGCTGACTGCGGACTCAGTTCATGGCTGCCACATTCGGGAGCGGCCAATCGAAGGGCTACCTCATTCGGGACTGGGCTTTTTTTTTGCGGGTGGTCCAGGTCGGGGGCACAGCCGATCAGAGGCACCATTTCCGCTGTCCAGGTCTGCGGTCTGAGTCCACCATGGAGCACGGTGCGGCCACTGAATGCCACCGCCATGCGCATGCACGGCCAATGACCCGGAAGTGCGGGGGGGCCGTATCGGCAGCTAGAGCTGCGAGCTCCACAACAGCTGCCTGCTAGCCCCCTGCAAGGCAGTGAATCTATGGCCTTTTGACGCCAGTTTTTCTGGGGTAATAGACCAATTTTCACGACGGCGTGGGGACTTAGTCCCTGAAATGGAGAATGCAGCCCCTGGGATTTTAAAAACAATATTGGAGCGAAACAGCTCACCCATCAGCTAAATGAACTTTAATAAATAATGCGAACAAAATCAATGTGTTTCTGAAACCAAAGTAAAAATGTTACGCTGGGGTAGCATGGTGGCGCAGTGGTTAGCACTGCTGCCTCACAGCGTCGAGGCCCCAAGTTCAATCCCGGCTCTGGGTCACTGTCCGTGTGGAGTTTGCACACTCTCCCCGTGTTTGCGTGGGTTTCGCCCCCACAACCCAAAGATGTGCAGGGTAAGTGGATTGGCCACTCTAAATTGTAATTAATTGGAAAAATGAATTGGATACTCTAAATTTAAAAGAAAAATGTGAGAGTTTGAAGTCCATCTAATTTTTTTAAAAGCGCAAGCTTGATAAATTGGATATGTTTTTGATATTTTTGGAAGGGGCAAAACTTGCATCAAATGGGACCAATACAGATGACTCTGAGCCCCATTCCAAGGAAGCCTGGTTACACAGTAATGCTCTCTTCAGTCTTTTATCAGTAGGAAGATAGCTGATACTAAATACATATGACGGCCCGGCAACAGACAAACTGAGTAGTTCATTAATTTGTTGTCGTGAATCCTATATTAATAAAACACTCCACAAAAAATCAAAGGAGGATCAGCGCAATCTGTGCACAGTGTGTCGCACTTATCAGACAAGAGAAAAATAACCAGACTGCTGCTATGAGACCGCAGGCTGACTCGGGAATGCTGTCCATTGGCTGGGCTGATGAGTTGTTTAGATCGACTGTTGCAGCACTCTAGTCGCTTAATGGCATCCTGAAAACAGCTGGCTGCTTGGTCTCAAATATTTGTTCGGTATATGGAAATCTGGTATTACGCCATACTATCTCTCTAGAAACAGCTTATATAAACAGTTTCAGCCGAGTCCCTACCAGATGGCAATACTTCTGGAGTGCTTCTATTACACTTTCTTAGGGAAAAATAACACATCAAAGTGATTTATGAGGTTTTTTCACTTCCTTCAATGTTGCTGATGGTTGTGTCATAAACCTTGCACATTTTGGTACCCAGGATTGCTGGGCTGTTGGTTTAACTGTTAACCAAGAACAAAGTCTATGCAAAGCAATCATGTATGAGTGGGTAATAAGGGTTGTACTGGTTTGGCACCGGTTTTCAATCTGAGCAGGAAGTCCATTTACAGGGAATATGTACTTTGAGTATGCCACATTTAACACACATTAGCCAGTGCAAACACTATGAAAAGGGAGTTTCAAAGGCAAATATTAAGACCTAAAACTCTGAGCAAATATTGTTGATAAAACAGCTGATGGTAGCAGTAGTCATCTATAGGTCATACATAGCCGATAGAATTCCATTTAGTTATTTGTAGATTACAACTATTTGCATTCTTTCCTGTCCCTCTTATTCCTTCAAAGCAAAATTGTAACTGTACGATGCACATCTTAACATGAGCACTTTGAAATTTAGAGTGGAAAGTTGGATGCAGAATTATAAAGAAGTGATGAATAGTAAGTTAAGATGTGTGCTCTGAGGAAAATGCTGTTCAAATGGTGTTGCAAACTTGAGAAAAGGACCCCGATTTGGCAAATATAGCACATTAAGATTCATTCTGTAACACTAAGCAAAATTTGTGCACTCTGAAAGAAGGCGGGATACATGAGGGTGGGGCAGGCTTAGGGGATTTGAGGGTCCAGGGGTGGAAGCCCTAACTGATTGTCGGTCTCGCTCCTTCTGCAATTCCTTAGAGATACTAAAACGGTCGGTGGTGTCGGTCCCGCAGAGGAACCTCGCTTTGCTGGTGGCAGCCCAGCGCCAGGCATCGTAAAAGGCTAAGAGGTTGACAGAGGCTGGAGGCGGCACACCATGCGCAGGAGGCTGCCGCCACCCAGAAGACCCAGCCACCTATCAGGCCGAGGAGGAATCCAGAGGGGGACGCCAGCGATGGCCCAAAGTGTACAGGTGTCATTAGTCTTTCGAGGAGATGATGGACAGCATGTTCCGCAAGAGATTCTGTCTCAACAAAGAGACAGTGCGGAACCTGTGCCATGACTTGTGAACTTGGCACCCTGTGGAGGAGGAGGACACCCGCTCCCGGTGGCTGTGAATTTCACCGCAGCTCTGAACGATTATGCAACCGGTTAATTCCAGGGCTCGATCAGGATCATCGAGTGCATGCTTCCCAGGAACGTGCATGACAGCTGCATCCCAGCGTCCACCGCCCATTTTGGACCATACTAGGATGACGGGACTTGAGGGATAAGGGGTACCCGTTGAGATCCTGGCTGATGGTGCCAATCTGGCAGCTAGAAGCTGAGACGGGTATCTGATACAATGCTGCCCATGTTGCTACCAGTGCACTGAGCGATAAATCCGACTGCCCAAAATGTACCGATGACTGGTCCGCTCTGTTGGTGCAATGCAGTACACCTGGCCCTAAAGGTGGCCTGCTTTGTTGTGGTCCACTGTGCCCTCCCCAACCTTGCACAGCAGCGGGGGGGGGGGGGGGGGGGGGGGGGGGACATGCGGCCTTATATGATGAGGAGGGACGGACCAGGAGAGAATGGTGGCTGAGCTCAGGGAGGAGCTGCAGGAGGAGCAGAGAGTGGAAGATGGGTGGTGGCAAGGGTTCAGCATGCCCTGAGGACCAGGGCAGCTCTCATCCTCACCTGCTTCTCATAGGACGAGGCTTTGAGGCTTTGTCCATCAGCTTACCTCCTTGCCTCCCACCGCCGTTCCCACTTAACCCCCAGGATCTCGGTAACATCACCCCAGGGTAATGGGCCTGTGTCAGCACCATCAGCGGGTCAATATCAGCGAGACGGGGAGTGATGATCACTCGCTGTGAGGTAAGCTCTGGTGCTCCTCAGTTTATGCCAAAGTCTGACTCCTGTAATACTGCTGATAGCGCGCCCACACCCATCTTCTGAATGGAGTCTGTATCAGGGGCGTTCGGTCTTGGACCACTGTGCCTGGGAAGCAGGGGTGGGGGGAGACAAGGGCAACAAGGGGTGGGGTGCAGGCAGGTCCACTGTGAAGATTTTTGTTTAATTAATTTACGGGATGTGATGGTGAGTTGCCTTCTTGTGCAGGTCCTCCAGTGCAGGTACACCCACTCTTCTGTTTTTGTCCCAGCGACAGCGAAGGAACGGCAATATATTTCTAAGATATATTAAAGTGTCAAAGGCTTCACATGCATCAGGTTTAACCTGTTTTAATAGTGAACATTGGACATTTCCATTTTCCCTAGCTACAGACCACGATCCTCTCTTTTCTTGATCATTTATGGGATGGAGGGGTAGATGGAGTGACCTGCAGAGGCCTCTGCGTCATCTGGCTCTGTCTGTCCTGGCGCCTCCCATTGTCTGCCCCATGGAGTTGACGTCCTGGGCGATGCTCCTCAGTGACTGGGCCACACTCTGCAGTGCTTCGGCAAAGTCCACCTGCATCTGGGACACTTCCCTCAGTGAATGGGACATGCTCTGGAGTTTTTTGGGAGAATCGCGCACACAAGTCGCGATCTTCCGGCCTTGTTACACTCTCGCTCAATCGAAACTAAGCTGGTGAATAGCGGGAGAGATCAAAAGCAAATTCTGCGCCAGGCACCAAATAGTCTGCAATGCAACTGGCCCGCTTCCCGTAGGCGAAATTGGGATCTCTCCGTAACACGGCGAGAAACCAATTATCAACACTTAAGCCCAATTTCCATACAATTAACAAGAGCCACCCCTTATCCAATGGCCTCACGTCATTCAGCGGCCTCCCCAGCAAGTGGTCACGCTAACACCAATTAGTACTACTTTTTAATAACGGGAACCTGACGGAATGGCTTCTGTGGGGAGCCGAGGAGGTGAGTAGCCAACTTTGCTCACAGGCAAAGAGCCCGTGGGCACTGAGTTTGCTGCCACTGGGCTCAGTGGGGAGGTGGGGGACCATCTGCTGGGGGTGGGGGACCCTTCATAGTGGTCCATCATGGAAGGGGGGGTGGGGTACTGGGGAGGTAACCGGAGGGGCAACCGCTCGCGGTACCACAATGCCAATCCTGGATCATGTCTATCCATTCCAGGGGCAATCCTTGCCCCTACCCATCTGTCAATGACCACCCATAATCCTTACCAACTGCCAAGGCCTCTGGCCATGCAGCTGAAGACTATAGCCTCTGGTTTAGTGAGCACTTCACCCAACCCAAGTGGATTCCCATGAGTGGGTGGGCCATGTAGCATGTGGGAGTCATTGCCCAGCATCCCAGTCAGAGGGCAATGCCTGGGAAGTGTACCTGAACACTGCAGGAGGCAACACCACACACGCAGCAGGTAACATCCAAACACCCAAGGGATGGGACACAGATGCGGGGACATGTCCACGTTCGGAAGGTGGATGAGTGCCATGGAGAGGGGGCCAGTCCCCGGTCCAGTTGATGCTGTGAGCGGGTGTCCGGGGTACAGGGTCTGGGGCCCGGTGAGGGGCGCCAGCTGCGGCCTGGGGTACATGGGCAGGGCTTTCCGGGTAGGGGTGGTTGGGGGGGGGGGGGGGGGGGGGGGGTTAGAATGAGTGGAGGAATGGAGTGTCCAAGGGTGGGAGCCACCACTGTTTGTCAGTCTAACACCATCTCCCAATGCTTTATAGATATTGAACACTATGGCAGGGATGTTGGACGTAGAGGTTGTCCCAGTGGTGCTGGTGCTACGTGATGCGGGCAGATGCCGGAGAATGCGGCAGCAGCAGCAACCTCTGCAAATGCTCGAGGCAGTGGCCCATGTGCAAGTCCCCGACCACATCCTGAGGACCCGGCCGACCATCAGGCCAGGGAGGGTCCCATGACGGCCCAGGTTGTCAGGCATCGCTGGTCCTTCAAACAGATGACGGACAGCGTGTGTTGCAGGAGGCTCCGCCTCAACAAGGAGATGGTGCAACACATGCGCCATGTCCTCACAGACTTGGCACCACATGGAGGAGGAGCACATCCGCTCCCGGTAACCGTCAAGCAGCCCTGAACCTTTTCGCCGCAGGATCATTCTAGGGCTCCAGAAGGGTCCTGTGTGGTATCTCACAGATCACAGCCCAGAGGTGCATCCGGCAGGTCACGACCAAGTTCAGCAAGATGCCAGAGCTGCAGGATTCTCCGCCATCGCCAGGGGTTCAGGGGGTAATTGATGCCACGCACGTTGCCCTGTGCTCACCGGGCAATCTGGGGGTGCCCTATGTTAAAAGAAAGGGGTTCCACTCACTCCACATACAGTTCATCTACGACCACAAGATGAAGATAATGCAAGTGTGTGCCCACTTCCCATGGAGTGTACAAGACAGCTACATCCTGGGGCAGTAGAACATAGAACATAGAACAGTACAGCACAGAACAGGCCCTTCGGCCCTCGATGTTGTGCCGAGCAATGATCACCCTACTTAAACCCACGTAACCCGTATACCCGTAACCCAACAATCCCCCCATTAACCTTACACTACGGGCAATTTTAGCATGGCCAATCCACCTAACCCGCACATCTTTGGACTGTGGGAGGAAACCGGAGCACCCGGAGGAAACCCACGCACACACGGGGAGGACGTGCAGACTCCACACAGACAGTGACCCAGCCGGGAATCGAACCTGGGACCCTGGAGCTGTGAAGCATTGATGCTAACCACCATGCTACCGTGAGGCCCCATCCCACCCTCTTTGAGGAACACCCCAGGTTGAGCGGCTGGCTCTTGGGGGATAAGAGGTATCCGGTGAGGACCTGGCTAATGACACCAGTATGAAGGCCAAAGACCGAAGCAGAGTCGCGGTACAATGAGGCCCATGCAACCACTCAGGCTGTGATTCAGCGGTGCAACAGACTCCTCAAGATGTGGTTCCAATGCCTCAACCACTCCGGTAGTGCACTCCAGTACACAGACTGAAGGGACACCTGCTTTCTTGTGGTCTGCCGTGTCCTCCACAATCTTGCACAGCAGCGGGGTGACGAGCTGGAGGTTGGTGACGAGGAACATGTGGCCACTTCCAAGGAGGACGAGGATGATGAGGAGGCGCTGGACCAGCAGGAGCTGGAGGACAAGGCTGGGGAGGAACTTAAGGCCTAGTCGGAGGCTGCAGGGCAGGCGGTAGCGGTGAGGGTCCGGTAAGCCCGGTTCACCTAGGACGTGGCCTGGTCCATTATCACAACCCTACGCACCCCCACTCCCATCTACCACCCTCCCAGAGTACATGTCACATCACTCCAGGGTGCTGGGAGTGTGTTGGCACTGTCAGCAGGTCACTGTCGAGGGCAGGAGGGTGTTGGTAACCCGCAGAGAGCTGAGTGCTGGTGCTCCTCAATCTATGCCATAATCTGACCTCTGCCCGTCTGCTGAGTGCTCGCTCACACCCATCACCTGAATTTGGTGATGTATTGTGGAAGAAAGTGACGAAGACATCCTACCGGTTGTGCACAAGGGTGTTTCTTGTTCAAAATAGATCCCCACTCTCCCGATAGTGCCCCCCTCCCCCCCCCCCCCCCCCACACCCTCCACACCCCTCCCCCGGTGCCCTCAGGTGATTGCTGATGTGCTTTGCCCGCCTAGCTGGACCAGTACGTCCAGGTGTCTCCCCAGGATGTACATCTTAGGTGGAGGCGGCCAGCTGCTTACCTCATACCTTGGCCTTCGATGCACCTAGCCAGAGGGCCCAGCTCACCTGTCGACGGCACATGCACAACCGTGCCACCCGGTCCTGTGTGCTGACCCCAAGATGGGGGAGCTAGTGGCCACCATCACCGCCCCATGGGACGGGTCCAGGTTGGCACTCAGCATACCCTCCTCCTGGTCAGTGCCCATAGGGCCCTGGGGTCCACCTTGGGATGGAGGTGCAGCTGGTTCGAGCCCCGGCTGCCCCTGCATCATCAGGCTCTGCCAGTCCTGGTGGGTCCCCATGGTCTGCACCATCGTGTTGATGCCCTCAACAATGCTCCTCCGTGACTGGGCCATGCTCTGCAGCACCTTGGCAATGCCCACCTGAGACTGGGACAAGCTCCGCAGCGCATCGGCCATTCCCATTTGAGAGCGGCCAGGTACTGGGTGACATCCCCCAGTGAGTCGGACATTCTGTCAAGACCCTCAGCCATGGTCGTCAGTGACTGAGCGAAGCCTTAGATACCTTCACTAATGGTGCCGATGTTATGCACCAGGCTCTCCACTGCGGTCGCCACCCTAGCAGTGTTGGCATCAGTGCCAATCATTGCTGGTGTCATCTCTTGCACCCACAACCTCTGGATTCCTCCAATCGGCTCTGGATCTACTGGAGTGACGCTAACATATCCCTCTGAATGTCCCATCCACTCCCGGTCGTCTCCATCAGCTCCGGGTACCGCTGTTCCTGAGGCTCAGCATCAGGCTGGGACCCAGCTTGGTCCTGGTATCCAGCAGACCTCCGACTGCTATCTTGCCTGGGGGTTCCTGCCTCCGCCTGATGTACATCATCAGCAGTGTGGTGCTCACCAGATTGTGGCCCAGAAGTCAGTCCACTAACATTTCCCACCGTGGTATATGTATCTGCGCTGGTGGATGGTGGGGATGACAAATGTGATGCGACTACAACAGTTGCATCCTCAGAGCTCTCCTCCGAGGTGTTCTCCTCGGAGTTGGACAGGGTGCCGCCTGAGATGGGCCAGCAGAGTCGGCTGCTGGACCTGTGGGAGAATGGACATGTGGTCAGTGGGAGGGATGGGTCAGTCAGTCTGGCAATCACGACTCACGTTTGACAAGTCCGCCTGCTGGAGCCTGATAGTTTCTCACCTCTGAGGCATCCGCCAGCATCTGCGTGGGTAACCGCCCTGTCCTTTGCCACCCTGGTCACCTCCAGGGCCTGATCCTCGAAGGACGTGGGTATTCTTCTGTCTGGCACCCCTCCGCCAGTCTGGGCCTTCACCCAAGGGTTATTTGAGAGCTTTTCCTGAGGACACACAGAGAGGGCATTGTTACCTACATGCGTAGTTCGCAGTTCTGGGAGGGGGGGGGTGTTGTGAAGGGAGGGTTGGGCTCACCTGGGTGTTCGGGGGATGGATACTCCCTTTAAGGGGTGGGGGGGTGGGTTGGCGTTGGTGTCTACTCACTCGTGCTGCCCGTTATAGGTCATTGACCTTCTTCCGGCACTGGGGGCCTGTTCTCCTGGTCACACGTCTCAAACTGACTGCTGCCACCACCTTGTCCCAGGCAGCAGTGGCTGCCTTGTGGCTCACCCTCAGGGCCCCCCGGGGGAACAGGACATCCCTCCTAGTCTTCACCGCATCCAGGAGCCTCCCTAGGTCAGCGACCCTAAATCTTGGAGCCGTTCTCCTCGGTGACGTTATTGCGAGCTGGCTTGGGGTGGCCGGGCAAGTGCAGTTTAAGCGCTGCTTCACCTTGTTAGCCGGGGGCTGGCGAGTGCAGTCCCAGTGAACTGGTTGGCGAGGCGTTATTTGCGGCGAGAAGCCTGTGTGGCCTCCTTAAGTGGACCAATTAACGTTGAATTGCGTAGCCGGTTTCGCTGGGCCGAGTGCCGGAAAACTCACGCCAATTCCTGCTCACTTGGAAATTTTTGTGGAAGATCGCGCCCATCATCTCCAAACGGGGAATTTCGCCCTGGGTACTTGTTCTGTAACACTGGCACCCTTCACTTTGCAAAATATTAAATTCATGAAACATGTACAAGCAAATGTAAGACTTCACTTCATTTTTCAGTACAATCTCTTTTACATTTGCAATGTTCTAGCAACACTGAAATATTAAGAGTGCAAGAAAACAATATTGTAAAGCATTATAGATTTGTTACAGGCAGAAGAATAGTATTTCCAAATACTAAGTGATACTTAATCATAATTTTTCAGAATAAGACACTGATTAACCCATTTACTGATGTAGAAATGCCAGAGAGTATACATAGACAATCTGTACCTGTATCCCACAGTGCAGATAAGAAGGTAATTAAAGGGCTATTGTGGATGGAGATGTATGTAGTGTGTGGAAAGCATAGAAGCAATGGGGAAAGGAAAGGAACCTACTTATAAGCTCTCCAGGTAGAGGTCAATTGGCAATTTGGAGGCCAGTCGACCTAATATAACTGCATTAGAGCTGGAAAACCTGCTTTTATTTTCTCTTTGATCTTTACTTACATAGCCAAATCTCTTCCTCTCAAGCTCTGCTAGATAGTAAAAGTGTGTATACTTTTACCGGTGGCAGTGGTATCTATCCGATATTTTGTTTTGTTTAGTTGATTGACTTACATCTTGCTTAATGGTATGCATCTGCAGCTTGCTACAGCCTTGTTATAGGGCATATTTTCCTGACCTTTGTCTCCAGAGGTGTCCTTTTTTCCTGGGCGCAAAGATCAACAATGGTGCATCCAAAAATAATTTCAGCAATGGCCTAATCAATATTCTATGTCAGTTAATAGTTGCTTATTTACTCTTTTTTTGGGCTTTGTTTTCTGGATTTATTTACCTGTACTCGTATTTTTAGGGAATTGTGTGTTTAAATCCCTTGGTGGGATCAGTCACACCCTTTGGTGTCTTTCGAATAGGCGCACAGTCCCATTGCTAGTGACATCTCAAATAAATATACTTACTTGCAGTAGCATAAAATTGCTTCTGCTATTTCTCTTTGTCTCCCTGAAGAGCCAAAGGGTTTACTAATCCTCTTGCTTTTACATCATCAGCAAGACTTGAAATTATCTGCCCTATACCCCAGGTCCAAATTATTGACGCACAGCAAGAATTAAAACGGACCTGGCACTGTTTCTGGCAAAGACCATTTTGAATCTTTCTCCTGGCTGTACATCATCTATTCACTAAAACACATCATCTGGTCATTATAACTTTTCTGTTTGCTGCTGCATTTCCTACATTTCATCGGTGACTGTACTTCAATCGTATTTCATTACCTGTAGAGTGCTTTTGGATGTCCAGTGGTCACAGGGAGCACTTTATAAATGTATGTCACTTTTTTTCCTTTTCCTTTCACATTACATGTAAGAATTTTTCCTACGAAGGACACTTTATTGAATGTTTTGAGAAAATTTATATGTGCTATATAAGTCAGTCCCCGGTATCTATCAATTAGTCCCATTTTCAAAACATTATTAATGGATTAATCATGGACTTGATTTTTAGAAATCCATGCTAAACATCCTTGATTGTGTCATTCTGTGTTGTTCAGTGTACTGGGCTAGAGAGTAGTTATACCCATTCCAGGGGTATAATATGAGTGCAGTGAGGCCTAATTTCAAGGGCCAATGTCCTGCACCCCAAGAACAATTGAAAAATGTGCAACCCAAAACTGGATGATGTTTCAGGCATCCCGAGCTTGCACTTTATAAACAGACATTAAGGCCTGGGTTTTCCCACAGAAGAGACGGCTCATCAGAGCAGGATCTTCCAATCCTGACAAGTCCATGGCCAGTTGCATTGCTTCCCCGCCGGGGAACTTGCCGCAAATAGTCACCTTCAGCGAGATCCTCTCATCCCACTGACGGGAAGGGCCGGGAAATCCTGCCCCAGGGGTTTGGGGTTGGGCTCCATAACAACCCTAGAGCCAAATCTATGGAAGGTTAACACTGTAAAAATCTTGGCCAGAATGCTTCCAGCCACATCCAGCATGGCTGCCACCATACACCTTGACACTGTTCAGCAAAATAGAACATCCAAAATTTGAATGAATAAAAGAGAAAGCATCCTCTGGTGGCATGGCAAGTGCAATGCGCTAACCAATATTGTTTATACTAGGCATGAGATCCAATTTGCAACCTGTTATGGGGCCTCCAGCATTAGGCATGTATTATTGCAGTACCACTGCTTACACGTCTAAAACTGGGCACGGGTAAATTTCCGCCCCACTGCATCCTGTCCTCTTGCTCTGTCTTTATACACTGATACAGGTTTTACTGACTTGCCCCACTCCATCTGTAGCCTTGACAGCTCTAAGAGGAAAATAAGGTGGCCAATTTGTTAACAGCTCTTCACTACCCTGTGACCTACTACAAAATGTGGCATGGGGGCTAAGAGTTTCTGCTTTGGGCACAGTCAGAGATGCAGATATGAATGGTGCTCAAATTTGCTCCAGCTTGCAGAAGTGCTCCTTTTGCTCAGGTTTATGCTCTAACTAATGTGCATTTCGCTGAAACAGTACAGCGTGTTAGAATGTCATTTAAAAATAATTATATTTTGCATTTTAAAATATTCCTTGATATAATTTGAGAGTGGTAACCCAGCGCAGCTTTATTAATGCAGCTGGAAAAGGGTTTATCACAAAAATAAACATTTTTAATTGGAGTCTCTCATCCACCAACTGTGTGTAACTAGATTGTAAATGGCTAAAAGTAAGTTTTTATAAAATTATACACACCCATTTGCTAGTTGCATTATTGTACAGTAGATGTTTATTCGTGCCCTTGCATATGGGAAAACAATTTAATTTTAAGAGTCACTTCTCCTCAAATGCCTTCAAATGTGAGCAATTAGCGCAGAATTTGATGTGGTTACACAGATAGTCTTGTGGGCAGCGGCAACTTCGAGCATGATGTATTTTAAACTGTTGTATAAGATAATAATAGACTTGAAGGTAAATAAAGCTTGAAATTCCTTGATTTTTCACACTGGTTTGGCAAATTTGGTGTAAACCGCACTGAATAAACTAACGCAATTTAGTGGAAACTCCTGCTTGGGGCACCCAGAAGGAAAACAAAAACAGTAAAAACTGGGAAATATGAATACTGGTGTGAACTGTTTTTTTCCCTTCTGGGTATATAATACTTTCTATCCAGATATAAGTTGATGTATCATAAAACTGAATGACTTAATCCACCCAATTGCTTTTATTGCTCCATCATGACCGGCCCTTCATTCAGAGTAGGTAATAAATGTGGCCAAAGTGACTGGGAGATTTGGACCTTGAGGTTACAGGTACCTCGTTACATGTTGTACAGACGTTCTCCTTCAAGATCCTCTTTTAGCTGTGTCTCCTTCTAAAATGTTCAAATGAAGTCAGTATATATTTCACACTAGTGTAAGGGTCAGTTAAGTATAAATTACCAGCAGACTGAAAGTGGCCTTGTTACAATCAAGCACTTGCAATGTTTCCGGGAGATGTTGAGCTTCTATGTCTCCTACGAGCACACCAAATAAGAGGTAAAAAAAAAGAAAGCAGGACGCATAAATATATGTGTAGCTTAAATAAACATGTTTCACATGAAATGATTCCTGTTCAAAAAGGAGGAAAACTGATGAGCTGCTTTTTGAAAGAATACAGATTGCTAAACAGAAAGGCAACAATATATTGTTAAAGTGGATACACAGGTCATACTCCCAGGTGGCTATGTAATAAAACACTGCAGTCTGACTTATACATCAGTTTTTACTGTAATTCCAAATGAAAGGAAAAATGCTGATTAGCTCTTACAAAAGTGAAACAATTCATTGCAAATCCCCCTACCCCCTTGAATGAGGCACACTATTGGATACACCTGTCAAAGGAAGACAAATGCATCTTTAATGTTTCCCATGGCAACATGAGCCCTTGAGTGACAGGCATATTTCTGCTAACAAGTATTTCTCACATGCGGTAAACCTTTCTTGTTGCATGTTTAAGATGTAAATGTATTTCCAAAATGCTTAAATTTAAAACAATTATTTTTCTGTATAAGTTGCTCAGTACTTTCAAAAAAAGATTATCTTCCATTATGATGAACGCAGTATCATAAATTGCATTGAATAATTTAAAATATTTAATGTCATTTTGATATTGCTTCCAAATTAAATGAAGCTTATATATCTCAGGAAATAAGACTGCACTGTACTATATTACCCGTTCCTAAAAATGCTAAGATATTGGCAACATCCTGGTTAGAATTCATTGTAAAATCTGCTTAGAAGTCAGTGAAAGTGCAATCTGTCATCATCCACAACACACTGCATAATTTACATAAAGCTGCAAGTTTCTCTTTTACACACAAATCTTCTTAGCAGACAGTTAAACCTGACAGGCCAACCATTTTCAATTCAGAATATTGTTTCATGCTGCTTAAACAGAGCTCAGCATGTGGCCCTATCTCCAGAAATCATTTCATCAGTTAAAAAGTGTGCATATCAGCCAATGGGTCACAGATTCAAAAGGCTGCTCACCGATTTTCCTTCTTCTTCAACAGAAATCATTTCATGTGAAACACGATTATTTTAAACTATATTTATTAATGCTTCCTGCTTTCTTCTCCCTCTTTTATTCTATATGCTCATGGAAGCAACGTGCCGATTCTGGAGAAATACAGACGCAAAGATCCACCTCGCTCAGAAACATTGCAAATGCTCTGTAATGAGGCCACTTTCAATTTCTCAGTAATTTCTACTTAAGCCATAAACTGATGAAAATTCTAAAAGCTTCCTGAATAAGAATGCCTGCAATTTTATTTAACTTTTCAAGCAAACAATATATTGCAGCAATGAATTTGATGAGTCCATTTTGATATACATTTTAATTTGGACATGTGACAAACACATCAAAACAAATGCTGCTGAGCGCAATACAAATGACTACTTTAAACTTTAGCCTGCATTTACAAAAAAATGGATTGGCTAAGATTAGATTAGATTAAACTGTTGTGGATTTTAAAAATGTTAATGCTCCATTTATGCTTTAACGTAATCGCCTTTTACTCTTTAGAGTCATCGCTTCTACTTAAGTCTGCCAAAGCCAGTAATATTTATTATTAAATTTACTGGTTGAACTTCCTGATGTATGTAAAAGCCAAGCATCCTTAATGAGTCAACCAAAATATCAGGTCCCTTGCTCGTGTTTACAGCATTTCTAATTATTTTATATATTATGAATAAAAATGAATTCAGATGCTGCCAATTGTAATTATTAACAAATCTTAAAGATCCTGAGGTTTTGTAAACTTCTATGAAGCTGGATTTGGATAAGAAGAACATAGGGTTGCAAAAAATATTATGCTGCCCTGTCCTTTGAATTCATCTTTCCGCAGATGCAACAAATCAATAGCTCTTGATCTATGTGTAGAATTTTATTCCCTGGTAAAATATTTCAACGCTCTTTCTGTAAAGTATTTTGCCTGACTTCCAATCACTTGCCCAAAGTCCTAGTATTCAACTATTTCCCCAGGTTTTCAACATGGTGAAGACATTTGACTTCTGTTGCCTGCAATCACCTAGTTTGTTCACTTCTGTGGCGAGTCACTGAATATTTACAATGTTCTGGGGTTCGAGTGTTCGAGTCCCACCATGGCAGATGGTGAAATTTGAATTCAATAATAAGCTGGAATTAAAAGTCTAATGATGACTATGAAATCATTGTCGATTGTTGTAAAAAGAAAACGTCTGGTTCACTCATGTCTTTCAGGGAAGGAAATCTGCCCTCCTTACCCGGTCTGGCCTACATGTGACTTTAGACCCACACAGCGATGCGGTTGATTTTTAACTGTCCCCCTCTCAACTGAGCAAGCCACTCAGTTGAAGGACAATTAGGGATGGGCTACAAATGTTGGCCCAGCCAACGACACACACATCCCGAAAACGAATTTTTAAAAAATGCTCTCTTGAATACCTCAACTGAACCTGCCTCCACCACACTCCCTGGCAGCGCAATCCAGACCCGAACCACTCATTGTGTGAAAAAGTGTTTTCTCACATCACTTTAAATCTGTGCCCTCTCGTTCTTGATCCTTTTCGAGCGTGAGATACCCTCAATTACGACTCAGGAGAGAAGAATGGTAATTCAAAGGCTTTAATTACCAGAGAACCGGACAGCTGCCGAGAAGTGTGCTCACAGCATGCTGCCCAGTTAGCATCACCTTATATACCGTTTCCTGGGGGCAGAGCCAGAGGCGGAGTCCCCCAGGGTTCCAAGGCCGGTCTTAAAGGGCCAATGTATTAAAGGCAAGGTACAGTTACAGCAGTTATCAATACCATTCATCACATTCACCCCCTGTTTAAAAAAAAACCACATGGGGCGCGATTCTCCGCTGCCCACGACGGGTCGGAGAATAGCGGGAGGGCCTTCCCGACATTTTTCCCGCCCTCCCGCTATTCTCCCCCCCCCCCCCACGGCCGCCCCACGACACGAATCGCTGCTCGCCGTTTTTTACGGCGAACAGCGATTCTCCCCAGGCCGATGGGCCGAGTTCCCAGGCCTTTACGGCTGTTTTCACAAACGCAAACCCACCTGCTCTCACCGTTCATGAAAACGGCCGCAAAGTGCCGTCCCGGACAACCATGGCACCGATTGGCATGGCCGCACCACGGCCGTGCCAAAGGTGGCATGGGCCTGCGATCGTTGGGCACCGATCGCGGGCAGCGGGTCCGATACCCATGCACTATTTGTTCCTCCGCCGTCCCACAGGATCAGTCCGCGGGGCATGACGGCCCGCGCATGCGCGGGTTTGACGCATATACGTGATGACATCATCTGCGCATGCACGGGTTGGAGCCGTCCAACCCGCGCGTGTACGGCTGACGTCATCGTGCACGTCAGCCGCCGTGACGCTTGGCGCGCGGGCTTAGCAACGGTCGCTAAGCCCGCGATGCCGTGCTTCACGGGGCCGTGCTGCTAGCCCCGCCTGGGGGGGAGAATCGGGTCCCGGGAGGGGGTGCGGAGGCTGCCGTGAAACACGGCCAGTTTCACAGCAGCCTTTACGACTCTCCGCATTTGCGGAGAATCGCGCCCATAGTCTGTCGGGGGTGAAAGTGGAGTTATAAGTTCAGTCTTTTGGGTGGTCTGACCGTCTGTGCTGACCTTCTCCGCTCCGGTGGTGGTGCCGTGGATACAGTCAGTTTCGGTGATGGTATATCCGGGAGCACGGTTGACTGAGCCTTTGCCCGCTTTGGAGCGGGGGGGGGGGGGTTATCCGGGGTGACTAGGGTGATTGGTGCCGGTGTCGGCTGGGGGGCAGGGGGCGCTATGGGGGGGGCGCTGTCGGGGTCGGCAGTTGGTGCGGGGAGGGGAGCGTCGGTGGTGGTGGGGGGGGGTGGGGGTCGGTGGGAGAGCCAGCGGGTGCCAGGTCTCGCAGGGAGACGGTGTCCTGCCTGCCGACGGGGTGCTCGACGTAGGCGTATTGAGGGTTTGCGTGTAGCAATTGGACCCTCTCGACTATCGGATCTGTTTTATGGCTCCTCACGTGTCTCCGGAGTAGGACTGGTCCCGGAGTCGTCAGCCAACGTGGAAGCGAGACCCAGAGGTGGACGTCCTGGGGAAGACAAACAAACGATTGTGAGGGGTCACGTTCATGGCCGTACAGAGGAGCGACCTAATGGAATGTAGGGCATCGGGTAGGAGCTCCTGCCAGCGGGCGATTGGGAGACTCCTTGACCGTAGGGCTAGAAGGACAGCCTTACAAACTGTAACGTTCTCTCTCTCCACTTGCCCGTTTCCCCGCGGGTTATAGCTCGTTGTTCTGCTCGAGGCGATGCCCTTGCTGAGCAGATATCGACGCAGCTCATCGCTCATGAACGATGTACCCCGGTCACTGTGGATTTAAGCGGGGAAGCCAAACAGTGTGAAGATGCTGTGCAGTGCCTTGATCACGGAGGCCGAGGTCATATCGGGGCAGGGGACCGCAAAAGGGAAGCGGGAGAACTCATCGATAACGGTGAGGAAATAGATGTAGGTGGACGGGAGAGGCCCTTTGAAGTCCACACTTAGTCGCTCAAAGGGCCCAGAGGCCTTTATCAGGCGAGCCCTGTCTGGTCGTTAGAAGTGCGGTTTGCACTCCGCACAGATCTGGCATGCCTTAGTCATGGCCTTGACCTCCTCTGTGGAGTAAGATAGGTTGCGGGACTTGATGAAATGGGCAAGCCGGGTGACCCCCGGGTGGCAGAGGTCATCATGGATGGCTCTCAGGCGGTCTTTTTGCGCGTTGGCGCACGTGCCGCGGGACAGGGCATCCGGGGGCTCGTTGAGCTTCCCCGGGCGATATTTAATATCGCACGTATAGGTGGAGAGCTCTATCCTCCACCTCAGAATTTTGTCATTCTTTATTTTGCCCAGTTGTGCGTTATTGAACATAAAGGCAACAGACCGTTGGTTGGTGACGAGGGTGAACCTCCTACCGGCTAGGTAGTGCCTCCGCTGCCGCACGGCCTCCACTATGGCTTGTGCCTCCTTCTCGACTGCAGAGTGCTGAATTTCCGAGGCGGTGAGGGTTTGGGAGAAGAATGCTACTGGTCTGCCCGCCTGGTTGAGGGTAGCAGCCAGGGCGACGCCTGATGCGTCGCTTTCTACCTGGAAGGGAATGGCTTCATCCACCGCGTGCATGGCGGCCTTGATGATGGCGGCCTTGATATGGCTGAAAGCCGACTGGGCCTCAGCCATCAGGGGAAAAACCGTGGTCTTAATGAGTGGCCGGGCTTTGTCCGCATAGCTGGGGACCCACTGGGCGTAATAGGAGAAAAGCCCCAAGCACCGTTTGAGTGCCTTGAGGCTACGTGGGAGGGGGAGTTCCTTAAGGGGACGCATGCGGTCGGGGTCCGGGCCTAGGACCCCGTTTTCCACGACGTAGCTGAGGATGGCTAGCCGGGTTGTGTGGAACATGCATTTCTCTTTGTTATATGTGAGGTTGAGGGCCCGGGTAGTCTGGAGGAACTTCCTCACGTTTGCGTCGTGGTCCTGTTGGTCATGGCCGCAGATTGTGACGTTGTCCAAGTACGGGAAGGTAGCCCGTAAGCCGTACTGGTCCACCATTTGATCCATTGACCTCTGGAAAACGGAGACTCCGTTTGTGACACCAAAAGGGAGCCTGAGAAAGTGAAACAGCCGACCGGCTGCTTCGAAAGCCGTGTAGGGGCAGTCCTCTGGGTGGATAGGGAGTTGATGAGGCCGATTTTAGGTCGACTGTGGAGAATACCCGACACTGGCCGATTTGAGTCACCATTTCCGCTATGCGGGGAAGTGGGTACGCATCGAGTTGCGTAAAGCGCTTTATGGTCTGGCTATAATCCACTACCATTCGTTGCTTTTCCCCGGAGCAGACTACCAATACCTGGGCCCTCCAAGGGCTGTTGCTGGCCTCTATGACCCCCTCTTTTAGTAGCCGCTGAACCTCTGACTTGATAAAAGTCATGTCTTGGGCACTGTACCGCCGACTCCTAGTGGCGACGGGCTTACAGTCGGGAGTGAGGTTCACGAAGAGGGGGGGTGGCGCAACTTTGAGTGTCGCCAGGCTGCATACCGTGAGTGGGGGCAGGGGTCCACCAAACTTCAGTGTCAGGCTCCGGTGGCTGCACTGAAAGACCAGACTGAGCAGCAGGGGGGCGCAGAGGTGAGGGAGGATGTAGAGTTTAAAACGGGTGTATTCAGCGCCTTGAATCGCGAGGTCCGCGACACAATACCCCGTGATTTGTACCGAATGGGACCCTGAAGCGAGGGCGATAGTTTGGGAGGCGGGGTGGGTGCGCAGGGAGCAGCGCCTTACCATGTCTGGATGAATAAAGCTCTCCGTGCTCCCGGAGTCGAATAGGCAGGGAGTATCGCGGCCGTTGATTTGTACCCGCATCATTGAGTTCCGCAGATGCTTTGGCCGCGATTGATCGAGCGTGATCGCACCTAGTTGCGGGTAGTCAGAGTCCTTGGTTAAGTCGGACTCACAAAATGGCTGCCTTGAGTCACAAAATGGCCACCGCCGTCGGTCGCACGTGTCGGGATTCGAAGATGGCCACCGCCAAGATGTCCATACCCATGACCCGCACGAGGTCGATGATGCGTCGGAAGTAGGCGTGTCCGGCCGCCGCGCGGCCACGTTGCGGGGCCTGTGAGGTCGGGAGCTTGATTTCTGGGCCTGGTGAGGCTTTTGTTTGCGGCCCTTGGGCCCAGCCAGGCAGACTTTAGCGAAGTGCCCCTTCTTCCCACAGTCGTTGCAGATTGCGGAGCGGGCCGGGCAATGATGACGTGGGTGCTGGCCTTTTCCACAGAAATAGCATGGGGAACCCCCGGAGTGAGCAGATCACCGCGCGGCGCAGACCTGTAGAGTGGCCGAGTCTGGAGGGGATCGAGAGGGGTTCGCAAGGTCCGTGGAGTATGTACGGAGGTTACGGTGGGCCGTTTCTAGAGAAGAGGCGAGCGTTACCGTGCCTTGGAGATCCTTTGCCCCGTCTTCTCGGAGCCGCTGCCGGATGTAGGAGGACCTGATACTGGACACGAAGAATGAGAATTCACACGGTATTATAATCTGTATATATGCATCAATATTGTAAGTGCAGTTGCACTACCTGACCACCAGGGGGAGTAGCTCTGGGAGTACTCGAGAGTTGTTCTGGGCTCCTCCCTTTGCTCTGCCCAGGACTCCTCCCCCGGAGCTGCTGTATAAGATCCGTGCCACAGGGTCAGCCAGCCAGTTCACCGAAAGTTCAACGGCTAACAGGCTGGCTCTGTTGTAAGTATATTAAAACCGCTATTCTAATCCTACAAGCACATGTCCATAGAATTGTTGGTTCCAACAGGCCTCAAAACACCAGAGCCGATATTTAAACATTTCTGGAGCCTCCGGCGACCGAGCGTCTAGGTTGAGTTTCTCCGGCTTTAGAGCGCTGTCCATCTTGATGTGTCTGGTAATTAAATTGAGACACTCTCAATTTAGGGCAGCACGGTAGCATTGTGGATAGCACAATCGCTTCACAGCTCCAGGGTCCCAGGTTCGATTCCGGCTTGGGTCACTGTCTGTGCGGAGTCTGCACATCCTCCCCGTGTGTGCGTGGGTTTCCTCCGGGTGCTCCGGTTTCCTCCCACAGTCCAAAGATGTGCAAGTTAGGTGGATTGGACATGATATATTGCCCTTAGTGTCCAAAATTGCCCTTAGTGTTGGGTGGGTTACTGGGTCATGGGGATAGGGTGGAGGTGTTAACCTTGGGTAGGGTGCTCTTTCCAGGAGCCGGTGCAGACTCGATGGGCTGAATGGCCTCCTTCTGCACTATAAATTCTATGATCTATTACGACACAGGAGAGAAGATTGGTAATTTAAAAGGCTTTAAATACCTGAGAACCGGACAGCTGCCGAGAAGTGTGGTCACAGCATGCTGCCCAGTGAGCATCACCTTATATACCGTTTCCTGGGGGCGGAGCCAGAGGCGGAGTCCCCCAGGGTTCCAAGCCCAGTCTTAAAGGGCCAATGTATTAAAGGTAAGGTACCGTTACAGCAGTTACCGATATCATTCATCACAGAGCGGGAACAGTTTCTCCACATCTACTTTGTCCAGCCCCCTCATGATTTTGTACATCTCTATCAAATCTTCATTTAGCCTTCTTCTCTCCAAGCAGAACACTTTCCACCTCTCCAATCTATCTTCATAATTGAAGTTTCTCATCACTGGGGTCATTCTTGTATCCGTCTTCTGTACTTTCTCCAATGCATTCACAGCCTTCTTACATTGTTGTCTCCAGAACTGTACACAATATTCCAGCTGATGACTAACAAGTGTTTTGTATAAGTTCAGCATAATCTCCTTGATCTTTTACTCTATGGCCCACTTATAAAGCCCATGGGCGCGATTCTCCGCTCCCCAGGCCGGGTGGGAGAATCGCGGGAGGGCCGCTCTGGCACCCCCCGCGATTCTCCCACCCCCTCCAAAATGGTGTGTTGTGTTTTGCGACACGACGCTCGGAGAATCGCGGGTTGCCGTTTTTCACGGCGACCCGCGATTCTCCGGCCCGGATGGGCCGAGCGGCCTGGTGTTCCCGACCTGTTCACGCCGGCAGCAACCACACCTGGTCGCTGCCGGTGTGAACATCGCGCGAAAGGTAAGTTTGGGGCCTCTGGGGAGCGGAGAGGGGATTGAGCACCACGGCTTTGCTCAGGAGGGGACTGGCCCGCGATCGGTGCCCACCAATCGTCGGGTCGGCATCTCTAAGAGACACACTCTTGTCCCTCCAACGCCCTGCAAGATCAAGCCACCACGTCTTGCGGGGCAGCAGAGGGGAAGACGGCAACCGCGCATGCACGGGTTGGCGCTGGCCAACCTGCGCATGCGCAGCTGACATCACTTAGGCGCCACCGGCCGCGCCATTATCAGCGCGCCGCCTTGACGCCAGCATCAAGACCCTTTCTCTAGAGCTTTCTCGACATAATTTCAAGATAATTTTTCATTTTTAATGTACTGCCACTGTTAATGTTTGCTGCTTCAAAGAAGAAATGTCTTCAAACTACAAATCGTATTTCAAGTAATTTCATTATATTTTCTTAATTGAGAATTTACAGGCAATAACAGAAGTTTTTAAAATGTGAGCACTCATAGCCATGTTCAGGGAACTGCGGTTGCAATATGGAAGAATTCTGTACCTTAGTTTAGTTTTCACAAGGGATAAATATATGGGCCACAAATGTTGGTTGCCTGTACCTATACTTTTGGTGCTATTTGTGCTGTTTTACATCCAAAAGGGTAACCATACTGCAGGTGTAAAGTTCTGGTACTTGTCAAATGCAATATTTTTAGAATTCTTTCATACGCTGTGGGCAAACACTGGCAAGGCCAGAATTTATTGCCCATCCCTAGTTGCCCTTGTTGCTCTTTTATAACCAGTGTGTTTAACCCATATAAGATGGACAAATTATCACACACGTTGTTTAGTATGATATTAGTTTATTTGACACACATACAATATTGTTTACTTAATTAATCACACGCTCATGCACATTGGACTGGCGTTGGTAGCTGCCATACTTCAGTTGAAAGAGAGAGAGTGGTGGCTGTGGAATCCCTTTTAACCGGCTTGAGTTTTCCCTGCCACTTTTGTGGGCGATCTCTGGGTTGCTGTCAATCAATTGATCAGGGCTCCACCCCCCCTGATCGGTCATGTCCGATCAGGGGCTGCCACATCGATTTTGGGGTGGGCACTCAGTGGCCAATCCTGGGAATGTTCCGAGCAGAGGCTTGGTGCCGCTGAGTCTGGTAGATGATGTGATGGACAGGATAGTCTTATTGTTCCTTTAATTGCCTTTTGCAGGTGTGAGTTTCTGCACAAAGTCTGGGCTGCTGTTTGTATATTTGCAGGCTTCAGCCTGTCTGTGTTCAAGCTTGGCTGAATTTCACATTAGTCTTTGTGGGAGGCCATTTTATATGGCCACACCCTCAAGAAAGTGGTACTGATTGTGGTGAATTATAAACCTAGTAATTCACACTGTGTTGTATCAGATGTATGGGGCGCGATTCTCCCGAGTTACGAAAACTCGGGAAGCTGGCGTCAAAAACGGGCGCGTTTGACGCCAGCCTCCGCCCCCCCGACCGGGAACCGATTCTGCTCCCCGGTCGGGGCTAGTATCGCGCGGCCGTGAACTCTGGCATCGCGGGCTTAACGAATTTCATTAAGCCCGCTAGCCAGAGTTGGCGACGGCTGACGCGTCAGATGACGTCAGCCGCGCATGCGCGGATTGGACGACTCCAACCCGCGTATGCGCGGATGACGTCATCGCGCTTGTGCGTGAAACCCGCGCATGCGCGGGCCGTTATGCCTCACAGAAGCCCCGCGGATGGATCCATCGGGGCGGCGGAGGGAGAAAGAGTGCGCGGGGTAAGTACCCGCTGCCCGTGATTGGTGCCCACCGATCACGGGCCCATGGCACCCTTGGCACGGCCGTGCCAATCGGTGCCATGGTTCCCGAGAACGGGACTTTACAGCCGTTTTTACGAACGGTCAGAGCAGGTGTGTTTTACGCTTGTAAAAACGGCCGTAAAGGCCTTGGAAATCGGCCCATCGGCCAGGAGAGAATCGCTGCTCGCCGTAAAAAAACGGCGGGCAGCGATTCGTGTCGGGAGGCGGGCGTGGGGGGGGGGGGGAGAATAGCGGGAGGGCGTCGGACCAGCGTGTCCGTAAAAATTTACGCCGCCCGCTATTCTCCGAATTTTCGTGAGAGCGGAGAATTGCGCCCATGGTGTCCTTGTGAGCTCTGTATACGAGCCGTTGCGCGGCTCTGCCCATAGGGGGAGATGAGGAGTTTGTACTGGGCTCCACCCTTGGGTCCGCCAATGGCTCCTCCCACTAACCAGAAGTATAAAGATCTGCAGTCGTGAGCCTGCTGCCAGTTCATCTCGTCGCAGGCAGGCTTAGTTGTAAGACTATTAAACCCACTGTTCACTTCCAATCACGTGTCTTGTGAATTGATGGTCATATCAATTTAATAGTCTTAGGAAACTTGAAGAAAACGACTTGGAATCAGCCCCCAAACTTGACCGACTAGAACTCGAACCGCAGGCTGCAGAGGCTAAATAAATATTTCTACACTGGCTCAGATGTTTCAAGGCCTACCTGGCTGAATCAAGAACTTCAGAAACTACGGAGGAGCAGAAACTCAGCCTACTGCACGCAAGGGTGAGCCACCGTATCTCTACTCAACTTAACAGTACTACCTTGTATACGGCGGCCCTGGCCATGCTCGATTGAATGTACGTGAGGCCCATCAACGAGGTTTACGTGCGCCACACTTTTACGACCCGCCGCCAGCGCCCCGCAGAGTCGCTGGACGAATTCCTACACGATTTAAAAGCCTTAGCTCGGGACTGCAATTATCAAGCTGTATCAGCCGACCAGCACATGGAGCTCGCTGTCCAAGATGTGTACGTGGCAGGGCTCAGGTCAAACTATGTGCGCCAGCGGTTGCTTGAAAAAGGGGACCAGAACTTAGAGGACACTGTAGAGTTAGCTACAACCATGGAGGTCTCGTTCCGCAGCCTCACCTAGTTCCCCGCGGACCAAGCGACCCCATCGTGGGCCCCCGACCAGCGACTGCCCCAGGTCTGCACCACACGGCCACCCACCCACTACGCAGCCCCAATGTGCACTGCCCGGCCCGCAACGCGACCTGCAGCAGCTGCGGTCGCAAAGGACACTATGCCCGGGTCTGCCTGGCGAAGAAATCCCCCTCTCTAAACTCTCCCGCAGCCCAGAGCACTCGCTTCCAAAACTCGCAGGCCCGCAGACCCCGTATGCCGACTCCGCCCCCACCCGACATGTGCGACTCATGGGGGCCGCCATCTTGGCAACTCTCCTCCACGCGGCCGGCCAAGTCGACTCATGGGGGCCGACATCTTGGGCACCATCTTCCTCGCCGCCCGCCACGTGCGATCCACGGGGGTGGCCATCTTGGGGACCATCCTCTTCAAACTCAGAAACTCACCTCAAAGACTACGACCTCAGCGGAGAGTCATCACGGGGCCACTCCAGCACAGCTGATCGAGCCGCCGACCACCCGCAACTCAGCGCTGTCACGTTGGACCAGTCGCGTCCAAAACACCTCCGCAACTCGATGATGACCGTTAAAATCATTGGGTACAGTACACCGTGCCTCTTCGACTCCGGGAGCACCGAGAGCTTCATACACCCAGATCTGGTAAGACGCTGTTCACTCCCTATTTTCCCTGCACGGCAAACGATCTCCCTCTCTTCGGGCTCACACTCTGTTCACCTCCAAGGGCGCACTGTCGCAACCCTAACGATTCAGGGCGCTAGCTACTCCAACTTCCAGCTATACGTATTCCCCGAACTCTGCGTCCCACTTTTACTGGGACTCGACTTCCAGTGCAACCTCAAAAGCCTCCCACTCAGCTTTGGCGGGCCTCCACCTCCACTCACTATCTGCAGTCGTGCGACGCTAAAAATCGACCCCATTCCACTCTTTGCCAATCTCACTCTGGACTGCAAACCCGTAGCCACTCACAGCAGGCGATACAGCCTGCAGGACAGGGTGTTTATCAGAATCGAGGTCCATAGGCTCCTACGTGAGGGGATCATAGAGGCCAGTAACAGCCCCTGGAGAGCTCAGGTGGTGGTCATCAAGACCGGGGAAAATTTCAGAATGGTAGTGGACTATAGCCAGACCATTAATCGGTTCACGCTCCTTGATGCGTACCCCCACCCCAGGATTGCAGACATGGTGAATCAGATCGGCCAGTATCGCATTTTCTCCACGGTGGATCTGAAGTCTGCATACCACCAGCTCCCAATCCGCCCGGAGGACCGCCACTACACGGCGTTCGAGGCAGATGGCCGCCTCTTCCATTTCCTCCGGGTTCCCTTTGGCGTCACGAATGGGGTCTCGGTGTTCCAACGAGCAATGGACCAAATGGTGGACCAGTACGGGCTGCGGGCCACGTTTGCGTACTTGGACAACGTCACCATCTGCGGCCATGATCAGCAGGACCACGACGCCAACCTCCATCGATTTCTCCAAACTGCCCAGAAACTTAACCTCACGTATAACACGGAGAAATGCGTTTTCCGCATGACCAGGCTAGCCATCCTCGGCTATGTTGTGGAAAGCGGAGCCCTGTGCCCCGACCCGGACCGCATGCGCCCCCTTTTACAACTCCCTCTCCCTCATTGTCCCAGGGCCCTCAAACGGTGCCTGGGATTTTTCTCGTATTATGCCCAGTGGGTCCCTCAATATGCGGACAAAGCCCGCCCACTATTTAAGGCCACACTCTTTCCTCTGTCAGATGAGGTTCGCCAGGCCTTCACCTGCATCAAGGAGGACATCGCCAAAGCGGCCATGCGGGCGTGGATGAATCCGTCCCCTTTCAGGTGGAGAGCGATGCCTCAGAGGTCGCTCTTGCAGCCACACTAAATCAGGCAGGGAGACCAGTCACCTTTTTCTCCCGAACCCTCTCCGCTTCGGAACTTCGACACTCCTCAGTCGAAAAGGAAGCACAAGCCATCGTGGAAGCTATACGACACTGGAGGCACTACCTCGCAGGTAGGAGGTTCACCGTCATCACCGACCAAAGATCGGTTGCCTTCATGTTTGACAACTCACAAAGGGGCAAAATTAAAAATGATAAGATCCTACGGTGGAGGATCGAACTCTCCACCTACAAGTACGATATTATGTATCGACCGGGGAAGCTCAACGAGCCCCCAGGTGCCCTGTCCCACGGCACGTGCGCCAGTGCGCAAGACGACCGCCTGAAATCTATCCACAATGTCCTCTGCCATCCGAGGGTCACCCCGCTCGCCCACTACGTCAAAGCCCGAAATCTGCCTTTCTCCACCGAGGAGGTAAAGGCCATCACCAGGGACTGCCCGATCTGCGCCAAGTGCAAACCGCACTTCTATAGACCAGACAGGGCCCACCTGGTAAAGGCATCCTGGCCCTTTGAATGCCTAAGCATCGATTTCAAAGGGCCACTCCCCTCGACCAATCGGAATGTGTACTTCCTGAACGTCATCGACGAGTTCTCCCGCTTCCCATTTGCTATCCCGTGCCCCGATATGACCACCCACATAGTCATCAGAGCCCTGCACAGCATCTTCACCCTGTTCGGTTTCCCCAGCTACGTACACAGCGACAGGGGCTCGTCCTTTATGAGAGACAAGCTGTGTCAGTACCTGCTCGACAAGGGCATCGCCTCGAGCAGGACTACCAGCTATAACCCCAGGGGGAACGGGCAGGTGGAGAGGGAGAACGCGAGGGTCTGGAAGACCGTCCTACTGACCCACCGGTCCAGGAATCTCCCGACCTCCCATCGGCAGGAGGTCCTCCCCGACGCGCTCCATGCTATTAGGTCCTCTGGTTAGGGCCGGGTGCTCTGGTTTCCTTCCACATTCCAAAGACGTGCAGGTTAGGTAGATTGGCCATGCTAAATTGCCCTTAGTGTCCAAAAAGGTTAGGAAGGGTTATTGGGTTGCAGGGATAGGGTGAAAGTGAGGGCTTAAGTGGGTTTGTGCAGACTCGATGGGCCGAATGACCACCTGCACTGTATGTTCTATGTTCTAAAGACCCCTCCCACCCAGGTTATTCTCTCTTCCAACTTCTTCCATCAGGCAGAAGATACAAAGTCTGAGAACGTGCACCAAAATACTCAAAAACAGCTTCTTCTCCGCTGTTACCAGACTCTTGAATGAGTCTTATGGACGGAACTGATTTCTCTACGCATCTTCTCTACTTTTAGCACTATACTCCGTATGCTTCACCCGATGTCTATGAAGAAATATTTACATTGTGTATTTACCGTATGTCCTATGTTTTTCATGTATGGAACAATCTATCTGGGCTGCATGCAAAATAGTACTTTTCATTGTACCTCGGTACACATGACAATAAATCTAAATCTACCAGTGCTTTCAACTGTTTCTTGATATCACATGGAGCAAATCAAATTGGCTGAAGACTGGCATCTCTGATGCTGAGGACCTCCGAAGACCGAAACTTTCACCTACTCAGCACTTCTGGCTGAAGATTGTTGTGAATGCTTCAGAGATATCTTTTTCACTTATGTGCTGTGTTTTCCCATCATTGAGGTTGGGGATATTTGTGGAGCCTCCTCCTCCAGTGAGTTGTTTCATTGGTCACTATATTTCACAGCTTTATGTGGCAGCACTGAGGGCTTAGATCTGATCCGTTTGTTATGAAATTGCTTAGCTCTGTCTATTACTCGCTGCTTATGCTGTCTGGCAGCCTGTGTTGTAGCTTCACCAGGTTGACACTTCATTTTTCAGTATGGCTGATGTTGCTCCTGGCATGCTCTCCTGCACTCTTCATTCAACCAGGGTTGACCCTGTGGCTTGGTGCTAATGGTAGAGTGGGGGACAGGCTGGGCCATGATGTTACAGATTGTGGTTGAGTACAATTCTGCTGCTGATGATGACTCACAAAACCTGATGGATCCCAGCAAGATGTGGGTACTCGGCGGGCAGAGGAGGGCACAAAGAACTTTGGCGCCGGTGATCAACCCCAGAGCACAATTGTACACTGGCTGGCCAATTAATGGACAGCAGTATGAAGCATGGGCAATGAAGGTCTGAACATGGCTAGGCAGGGTGGGTGATGAGATATGGGAGGTGCGCGCTGATGTTTCCAATTTACTCCTGTCGTGTTAAGCACACTGAGATAACACGGGCTGCAACTGGATGCAGCTATGACTGAAATAGACTCCAGACCTTGAAGTTAGTTCAATTTGATTTATTGAACCTGTCACACAGTTAGCAAAATTCTCTGTGAATTCAACTCTCTGCTAACCAAAGTGTGTACTCTGCCTGACTAAAGCAGACTAGGTCTTAGCCACGCGTGCTGTATGCGTTACGTGATATATACACCAGACTCACTCTGTAGATGTCCCTAGTGGAAAGAGGCAGAGTGTGAGTGCCTCGTGCCTTTGATAGTGGCAAACCACCCCCAAGTGTTCAGCCTGCTGATTGGTTATGTCCTATTCTCTGTGTTCATTAGCTGCCTGTCTGTATCTCATTGTGTGCATGTCTGCATATCATGACAACTCCCTCAGAGGGACAGCTGCTATGGAGCTGTCTCTGGAAGCGGCTGCCCTGTAGAAAATAAATATCAATGTTAAAACTGTGCTACAAGTGTCTACGCAGCACAATTAAGTACAGACCTCCATTTGCAGACACATTTGTTAATTCTATTTGAGCCCTGACCTTTCATCCTGCCCTGGATCAAGGTAGCAGTTTGAAAGTAAAGGCTGCCTCACCAATTGGTCTGTCCAACAACAATAAAAGCAGACAGACAACATAAAATCCCGGACAACTGGGGTGGAAGTCCCGCCAGACCCGTTTTCCGGTGCAGGGCGCCCAGCCGACAGTGGGATTCTCCGTTCACGCAGCCATCCAATGGGGTTTCCCATTGTGGCCACCCCACACTGTCGGCGAAGCGGGGGATCCCGCCAATGGAGAATCGCGCTGCTGGTGTTTAATTAATTTAAATTGGCTTCTTGATTATTGGCAGGCATGTTTTATCTTGTGCATGTGCCTGTTGACTGAAATAATTGCCATGTGCCTGACTTCCTATTGCATTATTTTACCCACTTCTGGGCTGGCGCACACCAAACTTTAATGTATGCAAAATTCTTGCCAGGGAGACACTGTGCAAACAAACACTGAATCAACTTACATCAAGAAATCCAAATTGCCCGTGTCAATGGAAATCAGCAAGCTCTGTATGAAAGGAGCAAAGGTTTGCTTGGTTATACCATCACCAAAGTTGCCCTCCTGAAGGTGGTGATGTACTCGCCAACAAAAGTAAACACATGTTCCACTGAGCTGAACATGACTTGTGAACTGCATTCCTGTGAGATAGACTGCTCCCAATCCATGCTTGATCCTCTACCATAGCTCCCTGTCATGGATAGGTGTTAGATGAAGAAGCCTCATTATTTCAGCTCGGGAAAGCCATAGACTGCTTACTAAACAGAACAACATTGACAAGGATGAAATGCTTAAGTACAGAAAACTAGGCTCCATTCCATAGGAGATTCAATGCTCAGCGAAAGAGGAGACTGTGACAACTGCAGGGGCACATCACACCTCAGGATCATAGGGAAGGCCTTTACTAGGATCACACTCAAAAGACTCCATTAACTTGCAGACTGAATGCACTGAGAAACGCAGGCTGGAGCCTTCCACTCCCAATCATAGTGGGCTTCATGACAAGTCTGAGGGCTGAATCTTGCGAGAAGGCCCAAAACCGGTTTAATGATGACATAAAATGGGGAAGAGATTGTGCGCTTCAGCTGTCAATGGCGGGCTGCGTTTCCCACTGCTGAATTTTGTGAATGTCATTAGCATAAATCAGCATCTCATTATGATTCCTGTTCACCGAATCAGCCCTCCGCGCTGGATTAAGATACTGTGTCGGGGGTGGCACAGTGGCTGTGGTAAACCACTGTTACACCTGTATTAGGTGATGTAAGGTAGGACCTGTACATGGGGAGTTTGCACATTCTCCCCGTGTCTGCGTGGGTTTCACCCCCACAACCCAAAGATGTGCAGGATAGGCGGATTGGACATGCTAAATTGCCCCTTAATTGGAAAAAAATAATTGGGTACTCTAAATTTTTTTTTTTTAAAAGGATCCTGTGTCGGCATGCATTTAGAATTTTGTGTTTCCCACCAGGATTTAAACAGCGTGCAGCTGGCAACCTGCAGTTCACTCCTGACGCTGAGGTGAGTTCACAAGCCTTGCATTGCACAGTGCTCACAAACATCAATGACAGGTTACGCAGGTTGTTCCGCATCAATTTCAGGGGCTCTCACAAGCAAGCCTGTACAGCTATCACAGCAGGGTTAAGGCAGAGTTGTCTTTTACTATGCTACGGGGAAAGGGCTCCACTGAGGTGGGGGCTAGACAGGATTGAGTGAAGGGATGGGGCTGTAAGGCAAGGGCTACTCTGGGGGTAACAGAAGGAGGCCATTCAGCCTATCGAGTCCGCACCAACCCTCAGAAAAAGCATCTTATCTGGGCCCACCTCCTTCCCTAACCCCATAACCCCACCTAACCTGCATATCTTTGGATAGTGGGAGGAAACCGGAGCACCCCGAGGAAACCCACGCTGACACAGGGAGATCATGCAAACTCCACACAGACAGTGACCCAAGGCCGTGATTGTACCTGCGTCCCTTGTGCTGTGAGGCTGTAGTGGTAACCACTGTGCCACCATGACTTGGGGGAAGGGCACTAAAGGCAACCCAACTGAATTGATAGTTCGATAATGTGCATGATTTCAGGGGCCAGTACTCACTTGCATGTGTGAAGAGGCCGTGAACATGCAATCCGAGACAGAATGTGGAATTTTGTTTCTCATTGATATTACAGTGTGGAGACCATCAAGAAGATGGATCCCTGTGTTACTGCTGCCTGATTTTTAAAAATTCATTCATGGATGAGGCCATCACTTGCTGGGCCAGTGTTCATTCTGCATCCGTAATAAACATAGAAATATAGAAACATAGACTATAGGAGCAGGAGGAGGCCATTCAGCCCTTCGAGCTTACTCGCCATTCATCACAATCATGGCTGATTGTCCAACTCAATAGCCTAATCCTGCTTTCTCCCAATAACCCTTGATCCCATTCTCCTCAAGGCCATATCTAGCCGCCTCTTGAATGTATTCAATGTGTTAACCTCAACTACTTCCTGTGGCAATGAATTCCACAGGCTCACGACTCTTTGGGTGAAGAAATGTCTCCTCATCTCTGTCCTAAAAGGTCTATCCCGAATCCTCAGACTGTGACCCCTGGTTCTGGACACACCTACCATCGGGAACATCCTCTCTGCATCCACCTATTTAGTCCTGTTAACATTTTATAAGCCTCTATGAGATCCCCCCTCATTCGTCTGAACTCCAGTGAAAATAATCCCAACGTAATCAATCTCTCTTTATATGTTAGTCCCGCCATCCCCGGAATCAGCCTGGTAAACCTTCACTGCACACCCTCAAGAGCAAGAGCATTCTTCCTCAGAAGGAGACACAAACTGCACACTATATTCTAGGTGTGGCCTCACCAAGGTCCTGTATAATTGCAACAACACATCCCTGCTCCTGTGTTCAAAACCTCTTGCAATGAAAGCCAACATAACATTAGCCTTCTTTACCGCCTGCTGCACCTGCATGCTTACCTTCAGCGACTGGTGCACAAGGACACCCAGGTCCCGCTGCACACTCCCCTCTCCCAATTTACAGCCATTCAGGTAGTAATCAGCCTTCTTGTTTTTGTTTCCAAAGTGAATAACCACGCATTTATCCAAATTATACTGCATCTGCCATTGATTTGCCCACTCGCCCAACCTGTCCAGATCATGCTGTAGGATCTTTGCATTCTCGTCAGTTCATCCTCCCAACCAACTTGGTATTATCTGCAAATTTTGAGATGTTACATTTTCTCCTCTCATCCAAATCATTAATACATATTGTGAATAGCTGTGGTCCCAGCACCAATCCCTGTGGCACCCCACTAGTTACTGCCTGCCAATTTGAAAAGGTCCCTTGAATTCCTACACTTTGTTTCCTTTCTGCCAAAGAGTTTTCTATCCATCTCAGTACACTTTCCCCAATCCCATGTGCTTTAATCTTGCACGATAATCTCTTATGCGGGACTTTGTCAAACGCTTTCTGAAACAAATATCGGCTGGATTCCCCTTGTCAAATTTACTCGTTACATCTTCAAAGAAAGCCAATGGATTTATTGAGCATGATTTTCCTTTCATAAATCCATGCTGACTCTATCTGACCCTGCCACTGCTTTCTAAATGCTCCGCTATAAAGTCTTTGTTAATGGATTTGAGAATTTTCCCCACTACCGATGTTAGGCTTACTGGTATATAATTCCCTGTTTTCTCTCTCCCTCTCTTTTTGAATATTGGAGTGACATTAGCAACCATCCAATCCACAGGGCCTGCTCTAGAGACTATAGAATCCTGGAAGATGACCATCAATGCATCCACTATTTCTAGAATCATTTCCTTAAATACTCTGGGATGTAGATTATCAGTAGATTATTGGGGATTTATCAGCCTTCAATCCCATCAACTTTCCCAGCACCAATTCTTTACTAATATTGATCTCCCTCAATTCTTCCCTCTCACTAAATCTTGCATTCTCCAACATTTCTGGTACCTGATTTGTGTCCTCTTTTGTGAAGACAGAACCAAAGTATTCAGTTGCTCAGCCATTTCTTTTTCCCCCTTATACATTCCTCCATTTTTGTCTGTAGAGGACCTTGGTTCATCTTCACCAATTTCTTTCTCTTTACATACTTAAAGAAAATCTTAGTGTCAGCCTTTATGTTCCTTGCAAGTTTGCTTTCATACTGTACTTCCCCTTCTTAATCAATTCCTTTGTTCTTCTTTGCTGAAGTCTAAACTGTTCCCAGTCCTCAGACCTATTATTCTTCTTGGTCAATCTGTATGCTTCTTCCTTGGATTGGATACTATCTCTAATTTTCTTGGTAAGCCATGGATTGGCCCTCTTACCCATTTTGTGCCAGACAGGAATGAACAGTTGCTGTAGTTCCTCCATGCATTCCTTGAATGTTTGCCATTGCCTATCTACTGTCATCCTTCTAAGTATCTCTCCCCAATCTATCAAGGCCAACTCACGCCTCATATCTTCACAGCTTCCTTTATGGATTCAGCACCCTAGTCTCCGAATCAACAGCTTCACTCTGTATCTTGATAAAAAATTCTATCATGTTATGGTTGCTCATGCCCAAAGGGTCTTGCACAGCTAGATTGGTAATGAGTCCTTTCTCATTAGACACTACCCAGTCTAAGATGCCCTTAAACTGAGTGGATTGCTGGGCCATTTCAGAGGGCATTTAAGAGTCAATCACATTGTTGTGGGTCTGGAGTCACATGAATGCCAGACCAGATAAGGGTAGCAAATTTCCTTTCCACAAATACATTAGTGAATCAGATGGGTTTTTACTACAATGCTTTCATTGTCATCATTAAGCTTTTTTATTTTAAGATTTCACCATCTGTCAGCATTACCGAGAGTCCCTGGATTATTAGTGCTGTGACAAAACTGTTGAAACATCCGCTCCCCTATTGCTTCCAGGCAGGAGAGAAGAATGAGAGGAAAGTGGCCGAACCACCTGGCTCACCAAAGGGAAGAGCAGAACCCTCAAGATCAAATGGTAGGAGAGCCTCCTGCAGTCACAGAGGATGATCCTCAGAGAGTCAGAATTTGTAGGCCACTTGCGAGACGCAAGGTATATAGATGTCACATATGTTATGTGCAGATGAGTGAAAATCAGTGTCACAGTCGGTGCTGCATATGAATGGAGCCACATTCTGCAGAATTTGAGGCCATGGGGTCTTAGAGGGCAACTATTGCCAGTGGCTATGAAAGTTACTGCCGCGTTCAACTTCTACCAGTGGCTCTTTCCAGGGCTCCACTGGGGTGTCTAAAGGATCTCCCAAGCATTCAGCTGCAAATGAATCCAGGAGGCCACAGTGTTCCTTTTGCAAAGGCTCACAATTGTACTCACTTATACTGAGATCAAAAGCTAGGACGCAAGAGACTGGGCTTTGTAGAGACTCCCAGTTTCCCACAGGTGAAGGGTGCCATTGACTGCACTCATGGCTATAAAAATCTCCCTGGCCAGAGGCAATTCAGTACGTCAACCAGAAAGGCTACCACTTGCTCAATGTGTAGCTGGTGTGCGACAATAACAAACTAATCCTGCATGTGTGTGCCAGATACCCAAGTCGTGTCTACGGCTCATTCAGCCTGAGTAGATCTCTGATTCCTGACATCTTCAAAGGACCACGTAGGATTAAGGGTTGACTCCTTGGGCAACAGGGTTACCCACAAAGGGCATGGCTGAGGCATGGCTGATGGTGCTTAGTGGCCTCAGAATCCTGCAGAGAGAAGATACAATGAGGCTTATGCCGGAACCTGTACATTGGTTGAACACACCATAGGAATCTTGAAAATGTGATTCTAAAAGCTGGACTGATCTGAATGAAAATGAAATAAATGAAAATCTGGCATGGGGCTCCAGTACATTCTCCAGAGGATCTCATATATCATTGTGACTTGTTGCATGCTATACAACCTATTGTTTGTAAGTGTCCTTCCTTCCTGTTTATTCCCTGTTTATTCACTTATTTACCCTTTCTTTTATTTTGCTGTTGGACTTTTGATCTATGGATGATTGATGGTCCTTTCACTTTAAGGAAAGCAGCCAAGGAGAAGCCTGTACCTTTAATTCAAATGGAAGAATCCGGAAGGATGTGCTGGTTTAAACTAGTGATTACAGACTGGCCACCATCAGTGAGGACTCAGTTTAACTGACTGGATGGTGGCTAATGAATTGTACCAAAAGGCTGTGCTCTGCCCTGTAACAGGTGATAATTGGATCTGATATATTTTTCAGAGTCCCTTTGCTTGAGTTTGGTTTCAGTTTTGATTCTGGCAGTCGGGTGAAGAGATCCAACTCTCCAAAAAGATCCCGATAATTCTCTCCAGAAGGTGACTATGAGAGCTAACACTCTCTCCAGCAAGCTTCTGGGTGCTGTACACTTGAGACTGCAGAGGCTTGAAGACAATCCATTAGCTGAAAGCAAAGTTTGACGTGAAATGAAGTGTCTCTCTAGAAAGATATAGGCCTGATTGTGAACCTCAAGCTGAAGGCCCAGGTTGAAGAGAAATAAAGTGGCTCTCCAGAAAGTCTACGACCAGGGGTACTTCATGTTCTAAACTACAGAGACCCTGAATGAATGAATCTGCAAAGAAGACTGTTACCAGCTGCAAACCAAAGACTCTTAATCAGCAAGCTTGCTGTGAAGGAAGTGTGCTAAAGAACCACCATATAAAAAAAAGACTCTTATGTTTTCATTTTCACCTTCATTATTTTTCACCCCATCCCCCTTCTGTGTTTGTCTGTCTTTTGTCTGTGGATAGAGGTTGGGGCAGTTACAGTGGATATTGGTTGTCATTAACCAGTTGTATTTACTACATATGTCGTGATAGTTCTTAGTATAAATAAACAGTAATGGTGCTTACATTTACAAACCTGGTGACTGTACTTATTGGGCAGGCAAAGCCAAAGACATTTTATACGAATTATTGGTTAATTCCCTTGTGCTGTTATTCTGGGGCACATGGGGCTAGAATTGACCACATACTAGCCCGGGGTGTTGTAACAGTTGCAATGGGGAGAGGACTTGGCAGGTGATGAGATGGAAGAGCTGCAGGTCTTCTCCAATGGGATGAACCTCATAAGGGATGATGGTTTTGGAAGCCAAGGATGCAAGTGAAGAGGCCATTGCATGGGCTGACAAGGCAGGCATGCACATGAGATCCTCATTTCAAACAGTTTCCAGGAGAAGGATGATGAGATTCACTGAGGATCCTCCTGAACAAATCGCCTCCATCATGGGCCAGCATTATCACCAGCAATGTTTCAGTTCATTTTTCCCAGTCTCAGTAACTTTTGTTCCCACTGAAGAAGATTGAAGGATAGACTGCAGTTATTCCATCGGCAAATATAGAGAAACAAGGATTAATTTGGTTTAAAGTTCATTTAGAAGCAGAACTATGCTCCAAAGTGTTGTTTATGAAAATGAAAATCGCTTATTGTCACGAGTAGGCTTCAATGAAGTTACTGTGAAAAACCCCTAGTCGCCACATTCCGGCACCTGTTCGGGGAGGCTGTTACGGGAATCAAACCGTGCTGCTGGCCTGCTTGGTCTGCTTTCAAAGCCAGCAATTTAGCTCTGTGCTAAACAGCCCCTTATTGATGAAATAGTAGATGATCTAAACAAATTTTCCAGGAATTGTACCAAAAGACGAGGTGGCAGTAAATGATATACCGTTTTTCTCCTTGTCAAAATGGAAAAGGGATATTCAAGCTAAGTAGACCCATTATGTAATTATATAGATAAATGTTTAAAATGCTGACATGATATTCTTTTGTCCACTGTTTTAGCATACGATTAACTGGTTTATTTTAAGTTACTTTCCTCTTCCTCT
Source organism: Scyliorhinus canicula (assembly GCF_902713615.1). NCBI lineage: Eukaryota > Metazoa > Chordata > Chondrichthyes > Carcharhiniformes > Scyliorhinidae > Scyliorhinus > Scyliorhinus canicula. The sequence goes on from NC_052148.1 coordinate 90,670,973, forward strand.
GCCCATTAGTTTGTGTTAAATTCCTGGACAGAAGTCATTTGAACTATTAAGCATTCATCGACTAATGTTGCAAACAGTAATTTTTAGAAATACATCTGTTGATTGTAACATTGCACATAATTCAAATTTAATTTTTAAGACAAACTAAAATTAGTTGTCCTGTTATTTAAAGGTTTGTAGTATATCTTGTTGCATAATCAGTAAGATTTGAGTGACTTCCTATTTCCTTTTCTCCTTTCCTCAGTATTTAAATGAATAAAGCTGAAAAAGTTCCGTTTCCATTGTGGAATACATAATATAATGTCTCATAACTGAAGTAATATGGCTGGTTTAACCCAGTTGGCTGGACAGCTGGTTCATGATGCAGAGCAAGACCAACAATGTAGGTTCAGTTCATGTACCAGCTAAGATCACTCAATCTTGCCCCTGACCTGAGGTGTGGTGTGTTGCGCGTTTTACTGGAGTGTTACGCGTTTTATTGGAGTGTATTAACACGCCTCCGTTTAAAGGCCGTGTGCTTAACACTACTATGGCTCTGTGTATGTAATTCTGCTCAGGAGTTGCCAGGTGCCGTATTTAGACACCTCACAAGTATATCAAGGTCAGGTTCAAAGTAATAAATCTGTACACCGATTAGTAAGTCCAAACGATTGATATTTATTATGACAAATATAATAAATACACATGCATACGCTAAAGAGACTAACTTACTTCTAATACTAAACAACTAAAATACTTATCTAGACAGGAACAGGCAAGGTCAGGGAGCAAGGCCTTCGTCCCGTTCTTTGTCTGCAACTCTCAGGTACTTAAAGTTGTCAGGGTCTAGCAAAGTCTGGATCCCGTAGCGAGCGTCGTAGTGGCACTTACAGTTCGATGGCTGATGGCTCAACGGCTGGTGATGGAACTGGAGTCAGGATGCGATGTATCAGCAAAGCGAAGCCGGAGCGATGAAAACAGACCGGTCCCCCAAAGTCCGTGCCTCTTCGGGGCGGTTCTCTACCTGCCGTGTATCGATTGGGCCTCTTCCCAATCGATATTTTCCAAACCCCCCAATCTGAGGGTCGCTTCTCGCTGGGTGGGGCGGTCTCTATGGTTCTTTGTGTTGGATACTATGGTGCCGTTTTGTCTGGGCGTCTACTCAAAAGTATCCATTCATACTTAAATGGTTCTATTGTGCGGGCCTGGATCTGGATCACCTCATTACTATGTAGATCATTGTTGCCATTTACACCTTTGGCTGATACTCTGCACCTGGCCATAAACTGGTTTCTGTACGTGCAGAATGCCAATTAGCCTTCTGCAAACTGCTTGTCCTTGCTAAGACTGTTTTCTCCCTGCAGCCTCAGCAGTTCTCCATTTTGTAGCCCAGTGTCCATCTTAGGTGGCTACAGGTGATACTCAGGTGAAATCATCACCAGTCAGCTCGGCCCCTCAAAGGGAAAAACAGCCTCTAGTCATCTGGGACTATGGCCACTTTACTTACTTACTAATGTGAACAGAATAAAGCAGTAGATTTCAATTATCATTTGAACTTGTTTTTTTTGTTGTATTTTGGTATTTGAGTTAGTTACTTTTTACAATGTAAACCAAGTGGTCCCAGATCACCTGGAGTAACAGATAGAAAAATAAACCATTCAGCTCGATCAAAAATTAAATTAATGTTGCAATAAAACAATTTGAGAAAGTACGAGAGAAAAGTTGAAGCAAACAGCAACATGGAACATTAATCTGAAAAGCCACAATGTAAATATCATATATGAATGAAATCATTGATAAATTGCCACTGCCTAAAGTGATTTGCCTACATATGGGGTGGTACGTTAGCACAGTGGTTAGCACTGTTGCTTCACAGCGCCAGGGACCCGGGTTCAACTCCCAGCTTGGGTCACTGTCTGTGCGGAGTCTGCATGTTCTTCCCATGTCTCCTCCGAGTACTCCGAGTTTCCTCCCATAGTCCAAAAATGTGCAGGTCAGGTGGGGGAATGGGGCTAGCTATGGTGCTCTTTCTGAGGGTCGGTGCAAATAGATGGACTGAATGGACTCCTTCTGCACTGTATGAATTCTATTGTTCTATTCTTCTATGAAAGGTGCCCCAAAGTCCAACGGAGGGCCCACTTCACCGCACAATGCAAATCCACCTCAACTTCTCCACCATCAGATCCCCCCCCGCCCCCAACCAGACCCCCCCACTAGATACCACCATCAAAGACTCTCCATTAGAGGTTGCCCCATATCAGATACCCCCTTCAGAGAGCTTCCCAATATCAGAGAGCCCACATCAGAGATTTCTCATATACGGGACCCTTCCCGTATCAATAAAACAACATCACAAGGCTTTAAACCTGTCAGATTCTTTCATCTACAAAGCTTTGATTCACTTGCAAAGATAAAGCTGTTAGGAGGCTGTAATCGACAGGGTAATAGCTTCCAGGCAGTCAGGTGTCTGGATTGTTAATTTTAATTTCCCTTCACGCTTGAATGCATCTTAAGTACTCTGCTTTGAACTGAACCTCAATGTTTATAAACATCCCGGAGGCAAGTGCTTTCACTTCTTTTTCTCAGCAGAAAGCAATCAACTGCTTTTGATGTGGTCAGAGGCTGTCAATTGTAGTTGGATGTTTATAAACATTGATCGGGGGTTCTCTGATATGGGGAGGTTCTCTGATCATAGAATCCTTACAGTGCAGAAAAAGGTCACTAGGCCCATGGAGTCTGCCCGACACTTCGAAAGACCACCCTACCTAGAACAAGACCCTGCCCTGTAACCCCACCCTAAGATACAATTTTTCATGGCTAGTCCACCTAACCTGCACATCTTTGGACTGATATGGGGTTCTCTGATAAAGGGGGTCTATGGAGTCCCTGGTGGGACTCTCAAGTGGGGTCTTTGGTGGGGGGGTGCTGGTGGGGGTCTCTATCAGGGGGGTCTGATAGGGGTCTCTGGTGGAGGGTTTGATGAGGGGGTCTGATGTGGGTTGGTAGGGGAGGTCGGGTCACCCTCATGCGCACGTGCTTTGGGGAGGGTGGCCCACCAATCCTGTGGTGAGGAGGGGGGCCGGGGGGCAGCGACAAGATCTTGGTATTGGACTATCCACTTAAAATAGTGGCCTGATAGTAGGATTCAGAATGGAATCCCTTGCACTCCCTGCCATGCATGAATGCCCAGAGTAAAGGAGAGGAAATCACTTCTGGGAACTGCTTCTAATGCTAGTGCAAACCAGAGACGATTCAGTTCCGGCAGGAGAACACAGGGCGGGGTTCTCCGTCCCGCTGCACCAGACTACTGGTCAATGGGGTTTCCCATTGTGGGACAGCCCCATGCCATCGGGAAACTTCCGGCTTCCGGCAAAACGGAGAATTCAGCCCGTGGTCTCCCGAACGGAGAAACCAGCCCTGATCTCGCTCTCCCGAAATTCCTGCCGCATGTTTCTCGGCAGCCGGGGCCGGCCCATCGTTTGCTGGTGGTGGGATCCTCTGCTACTGCCGCTGTCAATTGGAATTCCCGTTGAAGCCACCCGATGCTGCGAGGAAACCCATGGGAAGGGGAGTTCTACCGACGGGTCCAGAAAATCTCATTGGCGTGAATGGCCAGAGAATTCTGCCATCAGTCCTTTTTATCCATGTGGTGCTAAGTTAGGTAACACTTAGATGGTCGACTGAATGTAACAGATCTCCAGTGTATTACCAGCTGTGGATCCCATGATGATCACTGCAACCCTGCCTTGAAAGCATCGGCCGTAAATCTGCAGAATGGCTGACAGCCTGAGAATGAAGTTCCACAGTGCAAACACAATTCTGAAATGATGCACTTACAAATATTAGTTCGTAAACTTTTTAATAAATGTAAAAGCATTTCTGCCTTGTTTAATCTATATACATCTGCTGGCATAAAATATAGAAAGGCTAAAGGAACATTTAATACAACCGAGTGCAAAAGTCAAGATCTGACAGCAAAATGGGGAAATGTGAATTATCTATATTTGCTTTCCTTTTTATATTGATGGCTCTGCATTCTGAATGAGGGTTGTCGTGTTCATGAAGATAGAGGCAAAAAATCACCTTGAAAGGAAACACTGCACTACATCAGTCAAAAAAGAAACACTGAGTACAGTGCAATATATAATTCCTGCTGAAGTACATTTGTTTCCTTAGGTAAAGCTAAAGGTAAATATTTGCTCAATTAGTTTAATTCGTTAAGTTTAAAAAGGTTCACCAGTTCAGTTCTTTCAAAAAGATTTCAAAAGATATGCCGTGCTATGCATTTTTTTAAACATTCCGTAAACGTGCTCGATAATTCTATTAAATTAGTGTTGAGTGTTATATGTAGATATTTAAAATTTTTTCCAATTGAGAGGCAATTTAGTGTGACCAATCCATCTACCCTGCGCATCTTTCTGTTGTGGGGGTGAGACCCATGCAGGCACGAGGAGAATGTGCAAACTCCACATGGATAGTAACCCGGGGCCAGGATCGAACCCGGGTCCTTAGCACTGTGAGGCAGCAGTGCTAACCACTGCATCACTGTGCCGTCCTCAGTGCTATATATATATATATATTAAGTGGTATTCACGCATTGAGCAATTGTGATCATATCGAGCAATGTTGGCTCATTAATTATACAATCAGGAATTTGCTGTTTTTCGCAGCGGAGTGAGCTGGATGGCATGCTCCTGGCTTCATATCCGGGCGCCATAGCCGTACATCACACATAACTACATTGATGGAAAGATGACCCGTCAATGGCATGGACCTCCAGCCCCTAGATTCAGTGACATGTCCCTGGACGCGGTGGAAGTCAGCAGGTCCATCCTCTACCCAGAGGATGGAAGGAGGCCGAGCTGTGACACCTACCCAGGATGGGAGGACGTCTCCAGGGGTGTCGGTGCTCACCGCCTCCACCAGAGGAGTGCTCTGCAGTGCCGCAAACACACAAATGACCTCATCCTCTCAGCCAAGGTATGTGAACCCTCAACTGTTCGCACTCACCTCACTGAATGGTACAGAGGACATAGACCTCGGTGGCAAGGACACCATCAATGCAACATGTCGGTAAAAGAACTATTCAATGTGATAAGGTGTTGTCTCTTGGCCCCACTGCAGTCTATCTTGTCTGCAGGTGAAGAAGGACATTAGGAATTGGGGGCAGCAGCTAGCACCATAAACTGTGGGTTACCCCAGAACTTTTGTGGACAACTGCAATCACATGGCACACAATCCAGTGGATTACTTGTAAGACTGGAAGCATGAAAAGGAAACATGAACTGAATTGATCTCCACCCCATCATCTTTCCTGTACAGGAAACACGTTGAAGCACAATAAGGGGGAAAGAGAAGATGGGAGGGGCTGGCGTAACGCCAACAACCTGACCAACTTTGAGGAGTGGGCAGCCCAGCTGGCAGGAGAGGAACCACACTAGCATGGGGTGATAGGTCGTGGGAAGCCTCCATTCAGTAATGATCTCTGCATGTCACATACAAACCTAAGGGTCATATTGTCCTCCGTGTTTGAGGCAGCTCATGCAGTCACTCACTCGCTCCTCTCTCACAGGTGCCAGCAGAAAGAGGGCAAGGGAATAAGAGGTTCCAAACAAAGTGCTTTATAAAGAAGATGTTAACACTGCAGGCTGTGATGTTACACTGCCCATTTGCCCATGCACATGGTTGGTGACATCATCCTTTGTTGATGTCATGCGATTGGTCTCTTAAAGTTACCCTATTCCTCCACAGTAAGGCTGCAAATGAGGAAACATTAGAAATAGAATGAATACACAACATTTTACTCGCCCTTTATAGTAAAGGTCCAGACAGAAACATTAATAAACAAAATATAATTAACAATCAATTAGCAACATGAACAGTCAGTCAACAACAACAATCAATATGTCAGCCGCTTCGGAGGTCCCCTTCCTCTATGTCACCAATGGCGTCTTTGGCTTGGTTTGGCCGTCATCCATGGTCTTCTGAACTGAAGTCGATGTAGTGTTCTGGAGTTGACTCAGTGTCTGGTTCTCAACTGAGGTACTACTTTCTCCAATTGGTTCGATTAGTGGCAGGTTCTTGGGAAGATCCGGATCATCTCTTGGCATAGCCTGATTTGGACTTTCTGTCAGTTCTGTCTCTGGTTGATCCACATGTCTCCTCCATAAAATATTGTCTCGGGTTTGTACGGTGTAGAAGCCAATCCTGTCTGTGCTAAAATGGCAGCAGCTATCCACTTTACACTTGTGGTACAATTTCTTACCAGAACATCTTGACCCTGGAGAAAAACTGGGCTGAATTCTCCTTTGGCAGGATCCTCCACTTCGTCGGCAGCGCACTCACGCCGTGGATTCCCCGACGGTGTGGGGGTGCCCACAATGGAAACCTCCATTGGCCGGCTGTTGAAACAGAGGATCCCACTGCTGACGCGGGCGTGCCACACCAGAAAACGGATGCAGTGGGGCAGAGAATCCCAGCCACAATGTTTTGCCTTGTTCTCCCGCCATAATCCCTGATCCTGCTGCTTTGTCTTGACAATTTATTTTGTCTCGGGTTGTTTTAGTAAATTGAAAAAGGTGCGTAGTTGAACCATTGGCAACTTGAGTTGTTGAGTGGGCAGTAGTCCTGTACGTGAGCAGGCATTGACACAAACGTTTAGACAATGAAACTTGTTTTCATGTTACCTTCAAAGAATGATTCATCGTCTGAACAAAACGTTCTGACAGCCCATTTGTGGCAGGATGATAAGGAGCAGATTGGATGTGTTACATTCTGTTCTCCTTCAAGTAGTGTATAAACTCTTGCAAAATGAACTGTGGCCCATTATCGCTCTTGGGTTGTTCAGGGTAACAGAATTGCGGAGGATTTCACCCAATCTCTCAATTATTTTATCCACTGAAATTGGGCGCGGTTCACCAGAAAAATGTAAAAGTCTGCTTTCGGGTATATTTGTCGGGGTGTTTTGCGACGGTAGCAGTGCCAAGATTTGCACTGCTGTTCAATGGCACTTCGCCGGTTTTTAGGGTGGCCTCGGGGAGGTTCTCCTCGTCGAGACCACACTTTGAATGTTTTTTCCGGAGCTGAGCTTGCCAGAAGGACTGATTCCTCCCAGATCGAGGTGTCAATTTGAAAGGCAGCCCTGATCGCTACACCCCTCTCTCTAGACCCCCCACTTTCAGGTTCCTCACTCCTTTAATCCCCCAACCTTTCTGCGGCCCCCTCAAACTCACCCTCACCTCCCCTTTCATGGGCATGGCCCTCCCCAGGCCCTGACACTTGGCACGGCAACCTGGCACCTGGGCACCTTGACTGCCAATCTGAAACCCTGACAGTGTCCCTTGCCCCCTGGCAGTGCCAGGTTGGCACTGCCATGTCTCTGGTAGTGCCTAGATGCCTGGCTGCCAGGGGGAGTGCCGGGGTTCTACCCTGCCCTGAGCCTGACTTCCAAGGGACTCTAATGGCCTGCGAGACCCCCCAAGTTGCCATCACGATTGTGGAAATCAGTACTTAATGGCACCTGGCTGAGGCCTCATTGATGTGACCAGTGATTCCCAGGTGCCGAGTGAATACTGCATCGGGATAAATGAGCCTAGTTGTGAGTTGCCATGGCTGTCATGAACTTCACCATAGAGTTGAATACTTTTCCGCTACCCCCTCATCACCCACATCCTCCCTCCATTAGCCACTGATCCCTAAGATGCAACATTTAACCTTCCTCCACTTACCCGTCAGCCCTTCCCCATCACCCTCTGGCTCACATAGATGCATGTTCAAGTCCTGTGTCTTCCCGAGCAGCCCATCCTGTGACAGTAGATGTCCCACGCTTCATTCTGCTGACCCCCTGAAACTGCTTTTCCGACTGCATCTCCTCCAACAACTCTCAGCACCACTTTATCCACCATTACCAAACCATCAGGACTCTCATCGGTTGTGGCAAGGCTTAAACAAAAGAATGGGATTCAAAGCAACGCCGGGTTGAATCTCTGGCAGCAGTGCACCCCTCCCCAATGAACTTAATGCATTCTATGCTTGGTTTGAGCAGGAAGCCATCAACCCATTGTCAACTGCTTCAGCAGCCTCGGACACATTCATACCCACCGTCACAGCTTCCAAAGTCAGATCAGCTTTCTTGAAAGTGAACAAACGGAAACCAACGGATCCTGACAGAGTCCCTAGTTGTGCACTCAAATACTACATGGACCAACTGGCAAGTGTGTTTGCAGACATCTTCAACCTCTTCCTACTCCGTTCCAAGGTTCCCACCTCTTCAAGAAGACCACCATCATACCAGTGACAAAGAAGAACCAGGCTACATGCCTCAACAACGACGTCCGGTGGCCATCTATCATTATGAAGTGCTTCACGAGTTTGGTCATAATAATAATAATAATAATAATCGCTTATTGTCACAAGTAGGCTTCAATGAAGTTACTGTGAAAAGCCCCTAGTCGCCAAATTCCGGCACCTGTTCGGGGAGGCCGGTACGGGAATTGAACCCTGGCATTACAAGCCAGCTGTTTAGCCCACTGTGCTAAACTAGAGACACATCAACTCCATAATCCCAGAATGCCTTGGTCCACTACAATTCACATACCGCCACAACCAGTCCACAGGAGATGCCATCTCCCTGGCCCTACGCTCATACCTGGAGTATCTCGACTCTAAGGACTCTTATGTCAGACTCGTTGACCACAGCTCCGCCTTCAACACCATAATCCCAGCTAATTTCATATTAAAACACCAAAACCAAGGACTTGGCTCCTCCCTCTGCAACTGGATCCTCGACTTCCTGACCCATAGACCACAATAGGGCGGCATGGTAGCATAGTGGTTAGTACTGTTGCTTCACAGCACCAGGGTCCAAGGTGCGATTCCCAGCTTGGGTCACGGTCTGTACGGAATTTGCACATTCTCCCTGTGTCTGTGTGAGTTTCCGCCAGGTGCTCCGGTTTCCTCACACAAGTCCCGAAAGACGTGCTGTGGGGTAATTTGGACATGCTGAGCTCTCCCTCAGTATACCCGAACAGGCGTCGGAGTGTGGTGACTGGGAAATTTCGCAGCAACTTTGTTTCAGTGTTAATGTAAGCCTACATGTGACAATAATAATTGTTTTAATATCAGTAAGTATAAACAACACCTCCTCCATGATAGTCCTCAATATCGGGGCCCCGCAAGACTGCGTACTTAGCCCCCTACTATATTCCCTATTCACACACGAGTGTGTGGCAAAATTTGGCACGAACTCCATCTCAAGTTTGCTGATGAAATGACGTAGTGGGTCGGATCTCGAACAACGATGAGTCAGAGTACAGGAAGGAGCTAGAGAGCCTAGTGGAGTGGCGTAGTGAGAGAAATCTCTCCCTCAACTTCAGCAAAACTAAAGAGCTGGCCATTGACTTCAGGACAGTAAGAAGTCTTACAACACCAGGTTAAAGTCCAACATGTTTGTTTCAAACACTAGCTTTCGGAGCACTGCTCCTTCCTCAGGTGAATGAAGAGGTATGTTCCAGAAGCATCTAGACAGACAAATTCAAAGATGCCAGACAATGCTTAGAATGCGAGCATTAGCAGGTGATTAAGTCGTTACAGATCCAGAGATAGGATCTGTGGATCTGTAACAACTTAATCACCTGCTAATGCTCGCATTCTAAGCATTGTCTGCCATCTTTGAATTTGTCTATATAGACGTTTCTGGAACCATACCTCTTCATTCAACTGAGGAAGGAGCAGTGCTCCGAAAGCTAGTGTTTGAAACAAACGCGTTGGACTTTAACCTGGTGTTGTAAGACTTCTTACTGTGCTCACCCCAGTCCAACACCGGCATCTCCACATCTTTGACTTCAGGAAGCAAAGTATCGTACACACCCCTGTCTGCATCAATGATGCTGAGGTGGAGATGGTTTACAGCTTCAAATTCCTAGGTGTGGCCATCACCAACAATTTGTCCTGGTCCACCCACGTCGACGCTCCGACCAAGAAAGCACAACAACACCTATACTTTCTCAAAAACTAAGGAAATTTGTCATGTCCACATTGCCTCTTACCAATTTTTACAGATGCACTATAGAAAGCATCCTATCTAGCTGCATCACAGCCTGGTATGAAAACTGCTCAGCTCAACACCGTAAGAAACTACAGAGCCGTGAACACAGCCAACACGCGAACCTGCCTCCCATCCATTTACTCTGTTTACACCTCCCGCTGCCTTGGGAAAGCAGACAGCATAATCAAAGACCCTTCCCACCTGCGTTATTCTCTCTCTTCCAAATTCTTCCATCCGGCAGGAGATACAGAAGTCTGAGAACACACTCCAGCAGGTTCAAAAACAGCTTCTTCCCTTCTGTTGCCAGACTCCTGAATGACCCTTGAGCACAGTGGGTAGCACTGTTGCTTCACAGCTCCAGAGTCCGAGGTTCGATTCCCAGCTTGAGTCACTGTCTGTGGAATCTGCATATTCTCCCTGTGTCTGCATGGGTTTCCTCCGGATGCTCCGGTTTCCTCCCACAATTCCCAAAAGACGTAATGTTAGGTAATTTAGACAGAATCAATTCTCCCTCAGTCTACCCAAACAGGCACCGGAATGCGGCGACTAGGGACTTTTCAGAGTAACTTCATTGCAGTGTTAATGTAAGCCTAATTGTGACAATAAATATTAATTTAAATGGTCTCTTCATGCATCTGCTGCTGGAGGATCCATGTGGTTGAAGCTCTACCTAACCATTGCTGCACATGGGTGTTCCAGGGTCCGGCATTGCTGGGGACCTCCAGCCTTTCAGGCTGCCCCAGGCCTTTTTCAAGTAAAAGTGCCAACATGTACATGCCATGTTGGTCCAAAGATATTCTTGTGCCAACGCCAAAGCCTGCTATTGGTGCAGATGATCGGCTGGGGTGGCGGTGGGGGGAAATGATTCCGGTCAGGTCTTCATCTGTATCCCAGGATGCAAAATTGTTTCATGCCAGCCTCTGGCGGGAATACCGAAGTATCATGGGGGTGGGAGCGTATGTTCCCATCCTCATTTCACAAGAGCGGGAAACATACTTTTCAGATCCCGCCACATTGCTCCCCCCCCCCCCCCCGCTGACCCCCGCCCCCACCCCCGCCAAACCACTTCCCTCTGACCACCATTAAAACAACCATTAGGGGACTGGAAAATTCAACCCATTCCCTTTCTGTTATTGAATTAATACAAGATACCTGTTTCATGAAAATATTTATGCGTTTCTTGATTTAATTTGATTTACTTCTTTGTTTATGCGCTATTGGATTTATTTTACTTTGAGCTTAAGGTTAAGCTTTGGGCTTGGCTGGTGGGCCTGAGTGAATGGCTGGTCCCCTGGGCCAGAAATCACAAGGGTTAGAATTACTACTGGCCCTGGCAAACGTGGCCCTGATGCAGTGGACCTTGTGGTGGACCAAGGACGTAACTTGTGATGGGAGTTACCCCCAACATCCCAACAGACGCCCCCCACCATCCCCCCAGGGACACCCTAAATAAAGAGACCCCCCCCAGACACCCCCTTAATAAAGAGACCCCCTCCAGAGACCCACTAAGTAAAGAGACCCTGTCAGGAAGCCCCCCTGGAAAAGAGACTCCCATCTGGAAGCTAGAGAGCAGTCCAGACAAAGGCAGTGAAAGATATTACTGCTTCTTTTTTGGAAATGATTTAATTAAGTTTTTAACATTTTATACTAAATTGCAAACAAAGACCATCTTCCAAAAACAACAAAAACAAAACAGAAAATGACAAGAAAAGATAAGAAACAGCCCCAGCTACATATCCCTCCCCATCTCCACACAACACCCCCCCACCCCCCGCTATCTCCCGCCCTCGAACAGCTAACAGTGACCAATTCTCTGAAATACAATATAAACGGTTGCCATCGCCAGCAGAACCCTTCAATCGACCCCCTCACATTGTACTTGACCTTCTCGAGGTGCAGAAACTCTATCCAATCCCCTCACTATGCTGAAGCACTCAGTCTAACAGAATCCACCTCCTCGCCACCAACAAAGCAAAGGACAGACCATCCACCCTCGCATCTGTCCGCAGCTCCGGCACATCCGAAACCCCAAAAATAATAATCCCGGGGTCAGGGTTCTAGCTCAATATTTAGGATCGCTGACATGGTGTCGGAAAAGGACCTCCAGAAACCCACCAGCTTAGAACAGGACCAGAACATGTGTGTGTGATGTGTGGGCCCCCTTGAGCAGCGCTCGCATCTATCCTTCAACCTTCAAAAAAAGTCTCATCTTTGCCTTAGTGAGGTTGCTCGAAACATTACCTTTAACTGGACAAGGCTCAGTCGCCACACACAACGGCATAGCATTCACCCTCCGCAGTGCTTCATTCCGCACCAACTCCTCCACTATTTCACTTTCATCCCTTCCACCAACCCCAACTGTTCCCCCACTATCTGCACATACATGCCAGATGTACTGTCCTCCTCCGGCCCTGAACAGGAGAGCATCCACTCCACTAAGGAAGGTGACTGCACCACTCAGAAAGCTGAAAAAAAAACTCTTAAAAAAGCTCTGTACCTCGAGGTACCTAAATGTGTCCGAGCCTAACAGCCCAAATTTCCCCTTCAACTCCTCCAGGCTGGCAAGCCACCCGTCCAAAAATAAATCCCCCACTCTCTACAGCCCTCTCTCCATCCGCGCACAAAATGTGGCATCCAGCCTTGCCAGCTCAAATAGGCGGTTAGCACAAATGGGAGCCAGCCTTGAAGCTGCCTCCAACTTAAAATGCTGCTGGAGTTTGAATTCTCTGATTCAATCTGAGCCCAGAGAACCCCGGATCCCCCACCACTTCAGCACCTTGTCCGTGTTAGCCAGCCAATAATAATACAGCAAATTTGGCAATGCTAAGCCCCCTGCCTGTCTCTCCTGCTGAAGCACCCCCTCCGAATCCTCGGGGCCTTGCTGCCCAAATAAAACCCGAAACAAATGCTCGACCTTTCGAAAAAATTACTTGGGTTTGAACACAGGGAGACACTGAAATAAAAATAGAAATTGCGGAAAGATGTTCATCTTAACCGCTTGGAACCAGCCTGCCAACTATAACGGGAGACTACCCCACCTCTGCAAGTCCGCCTTAACTCTACCAATCAGGCTTGTATAGTTTGACCTCCAAAGCCGCCCCAATTCCACGGCAACTGAACCACAAGATACTGAAAACTAGACCTCGCCAAGCGAAATTGCAACTCCCCCCCCCCCAATCTGGCTCTCCACCGTGATGCACCAACCCACAAAATATTCACTTTTCCTTATGTTCAACTTGTAACCGGAGAAGGCCCCAAAGTGATGCAAAATGCCCATAATATTCTCTGGGTCCATAATGCGCAGCAGCAAGTCATTAGCGTATAATGACACTGTGTTCCACACCTCTAATGATCCCACTCCACACATTTGAGGTCCTCAGCGCAATGCCAATGGCTCGATTGCCAACACAAACAAGGGAGATATCGGACACCCCTATCTCATACGCCCGTACAATCGAAAGGGCCTGGAGCTCATGGTGTTAGTACAAACACTAGCAAACAGAGCTGTATACAGCAACTGTACCGATAACTGAAACCCAGGACCAAACCCAAACATCTCCAACACGGCAAAAAGGTACCCCCACTGCACCCCGTCACACACCTTCCCCACTCCAATGATATAATGATCTCCGGAACACCCCCGCCGGGGTAAGCACCACATTCAGCAACCAATCACGTTCGATGACATCCTCTGCCCCTTCACAAACCCTGTCAGATCCACCCCTACTACCTCCAGGAGGCAGGGCTCCAACGTTAATGTCAATGCCTTGGCCAGTAACTTGGCACGCATTTTTAACTAGGAGATCGTACAATACGAAGCACACTCTGTGCTGTCCTTGTCCTTCTTCAGGAGCAGCGGGATGGACACCTGCCCCAGTGTCCTGAAAGAGTGCCCATGTAAAGGAGTCCCTGAATATTCCCAACAACAATGGACCCAACTGATCCGGGAACCTCTTATGAATTTCCACCAGGAACCCAACCGGCCCTGGGTGCCTTACCTGCCTGCATATGCTTCAACCCTGCCTCCTCCAGACACAATGGCACCCATCAGCTCCTCTCACAACTCATCCCCCACCTTCGGAAACACCAGACCCCCCAGAAACTCCGCCATCCCTCATTCGTCCTCTGGTGGCTCCCACCTATACATCCTCTCATAGAAGGCCATAAATACTCCATTCACCTTCCCCGGGGCAGAGGCCATCCTACCCTGAAAGCCCTAACCTGAACAATCTCCCTGTCGTCCTCCTGCCGCCTCAATTAGTGAGCCAAGAGATGACTTGCCTTCTTCCCATATTCATACACTTTTGCCCACATTAATTGTTGCACCACTCTATCCATGGACAGCAAGTCAAACTGTCACCACCCCTGTCCACCCTCCCCATGTTTGATTTACAGGTCCTGGCCCACTACAAATAGAATCAACTGAATTAACCTGTCAGGCTTTTCTTTTTATAAATTTAGAGTACCCAACTCTTTTTTCCAATTAAGGGACAATTTAGTGTGGCCAATCCACCTAACCTGCACATCTTTTGGGTTGTGGAAGTGAAACCCTCATAGACACGGGGAGAATGTGCAAACTCCACACGGACAGTGACCTGAGGTCGGAATTGAACCCAGGTCCTCAGCGCCATGGGCAACAGTGCTAACCACTACACCACCGTGCTGCCCTAACCCTTCAGCCTTGAGTGATTTTGAAGTGGTCAGCTGGAAATTGACAGCACTTAACTCTGTTTGAGTGATTAAGTTTATAAACATTGCCGTTAGAGCAGTTCAGAGTTACCCAACCGTGAAGGGAGGTGAATGGAGCAATGCTGACAGCTGGGTGTGTGTGTGTGTGTGTGTGTGTGTGTGTGGAAACTGTCAATCACAGCCTAGTAAAATCAATATCAAAGAGAAATGAATGAATGGCTTGCAGATCAAAGATCTGAGGGGGTTTAACCCTAGCCAATACGTTTTCTCTTTCCAGGAATTGACAGGTGGTGCTTCCTGTGCCTGAGCCAGCAGGTGTATTACCCAGGTGAGTGTTAAAGCAATAATTTTTTTCACTGCCTGTCTGGACTGCTCTCTAGCTCCCAGACAGTAATCTCTCTTCTGGGGGGGCTTCCTGACAGGTGTCTCTTTTCTGGGGTGCTTTGTAACAGGGATCTATTTTCTGGGGGGGGCGGGGGGGCTCCCTGTCAGCGGTCTCTCTTCTGGGGAATTCCTGTCGGGGGTCTCCCTTTTGGGGGAATTCCCAATCGGGGTCTCTTTTCTGGGGAGTTTCCTGACAGGGATCACTTTTCTGGGGGTTTTGTGGGGGGTCTCATTATCTGGGAGTCACTGGGAATCTCTTTATTTAATGGTTAATACTCTGGACAAAAATAAAGATTAACTTGTTGTTTTATTAACACGACTCAAGATCCTGCATTCAAATGTATCGAGTAATGAGGCAATGGTGCTAAAACAACTCTATCTGAACCTCCAGACCCATAAAGTTCAATGAGTTTAATGAGTGTGTTTGAAATATAGTAGTAAATAAAATGGAATTGCCTGAACTTTGATGATCAGATGGCCAGAGCTGAAAGCTGCTTTTCAGACAGCCCGAAATGGATGATATTATGGAAGACGGATTGATTAGATCCTGAATACGATTCATACAGATTATTAAAGAAGCCCGCAATGGGAACATTCATTTAAGAGTTATTTTTCATTCTTGTAATGATTTACAGTGGCACACGGTGCGCTGATAAAACTTGCATTATAAGCACAATGCCTAGCCAAAATTGTGAACGATCCATCAGTGAATTAGCAATGCAAGCACTTTGAACAAAAGCAACAGTCGATAAGCCAGTGACATGCAGCAAAAAAACAAAAGCCTTTAAAACCGTCATTGAACAGTATTCATAAATATGTAAGGCTAAATTGTGAGTATGAAATGGTGTTGTGGAGCCTCGCTGGATAAAAGCCTGGAATGGAGAATTCAGCATGAAAGGCAGAATGGCTGATTTATGTTTCCCTTGATTTTTAATTATTACAAAGTCAGGGGTGCCATGAATTGATATATTAGACTCTACTTCTTCTCATCAACAACATGCATTTTCCATGGCAGTATTTATTGGTAGCTGTATCCTGCAGGAAGGAAAATGTATAGCCGATCCATAGTAACATAAAGGCACCTGTGCCTGTTTGGCTATTGGCTCACCCAATTCCACTAGCACAATGAGCATGCATTGGTGCTCCATGCAGTTTATGTGGGCTGGTCTCATGGACCAGTATCAGAACCAGAAGTTTGAATAAAGCAAGTTTGATATGACTTGTCATCACCAAAAGCGATGCCATTTGTCAGGACAATCTTTGCCGCACTATTTCTGCCATCACATCCGCAGAGGGTGCACCCAGCACATATGCCTGTCACTGTCAGTGATGCGACAGGTAGCTAGCTGCTTGCATCAAAGAACAATGGGCTGGATTCTCCGTCTCTGGGACTATGTCCCCACACCGTCGTAAAAACTGTGGCCTTACACGCCAGAAAAACTGGCATCAAAAGGCCCCATATTCATAGCCCTGCAGGGGGCTAGCAGGGACCCATCGTGAATCTCGCAGCTTTAGCTGCAGATACGGGTCCCCACATTTCCTTGTCAGAGGCTGCGCATACGCATGGTGGCAGCCTCCAGCGGAGGTGCCATGCTCCATGGTGGACTCAGATCGCGGAGTGGGGCCCCCTAAATAGTTCCCCCGATCGGCCACGCGCCCGACCCAGACCAGCGCCCAAAAATAGCCCGGTCCCGTATGAGGCCCCCCTGCCCTCCGATCGGCCCGCCCCGGCCATGGCGGTCGCGGATTGAGTCCGCAGCCACCAAGCAAGTATTACGACCGGCAGGACCATGAGTGGTCCACGCCGTCGGGACTTCGGCCGGTCGGGGGCAGAGAATAACAGGTCAGACCTCTGGCAATGGACGTGGGTAGGGGATATACGGCGTGGCATACACGGAGAGTATGCCGCTTTTCGGGGGCTGGAGAATTGGGGAACTGGCACCGGTCCCGATTCCATGCGCCAAAACGGATTTTCCGTCCTCGCGCTGAACGCGGTTTCGGCATCGGTGCGCGGAGAATCTAGCCCACTGTTTTGGATGGCTGCTGATCACTGCCCCACTCACAGCCTTTGCCGCCACACTTGCGGCCCCATTTCACTGCTTCTCTCACCACCCATGGGTAAAGCAGTGAGCAAAGTGGCAGGGAGGGCAAGGATTGAAGTGGCGAACAGGACAGCAAGGGAGGCAGCAATCGAAACAGTGAAAAGGGCAGAGGGCATGAAGCAAAAAGTGAGTGGCAGGAGGTGAGTGGCACCGACATTCTATTTGGTTACAATGCGTCTTCCTGTTTTACTCTGATGTCAAGCAATAAAGGACTCGATTTGACACCCCACCCTAGCCTCTGACCACCCCCCCAACAGCCCAACTTACCTCTAATGTGGTCCTTAAGCCTGGCCTCACCCGACCTTATAAAAGCGACACCCCAGGGCTCAATCCCTGGCACAGGCAACTTGGCACTGTCAGCCTGCACCCTGGCAGTGGCGCTGCCAGCTTGGAAATAGCACCCGGGTGCCAAGATAGCAAGCCAGGGTATCTGAATGGCACTGTCAGGGTGCCCAGATGGCAGTGCCAAGGTGCCTGTGTGGCAGCAGGAATTCCAGAGTACCACCCTGCCCAGAGACGGAGACCCCTCAGGTGCCATTACGTTTGTGTGGACCATTGCTAAATTTTGTAATGGCGAGGTCCCCCAGGTGTGGGCATTCGTTCCCAGGCCTCGGGAGAATTCAGGCGCCAGCATATTTAAATGAGCCTCGTCTAGTGAATCAGGTCGCGATGTCTCTTTCGTATGCTGCAGATATCTGGCAGAAAGCCTTCTGGATTCGAAACAGTAACTCAGTTTCTTTTGCCACAATGCTCTAAACCTGCTGGGTTTATCCAGCAATATCTGTTTTTATGTCAGCCATCCTGACCAGAAAATCGATGGTCCTAAAAGACTAGAAAATAAACACTTATAAATATTGAAAATGCATTCTATCTGTGCTCACCTCTTTGGCCAGCCGTCCTCCCTGTATTTAACACGTCCTTTCACCTGCCTCCAGTATTCCCTCTATACCTGAAGCCCTCCCGCTGGCCTCCTAGCTCCTCTTGACCTCTTTATTGAGAATGGTCAGTGTGACATTAGTTATCTCAATTTCTCTGCCCCTGTCCCCCACCCCAACCTGTCTCCTTCTGAATTTGCCGCACTCTGTTCTCTCAGGTTCTACCCTGACTTTGTTATCAAACCTGCCAACAAGGGGGGTGCTGTTGCCTGGCATATTGGCATCCAACATGCAGAGACAGAGCTCCAACTCCCAGACACTTCCTCCTACCTCCCCCTGGACTCCACCACTGAACAGCAAGCCATTGTTTCCAGGACTGTCACTGACCAGGGGCCGATTTAATGGAAATTAAACAGAGTCGCACGTTGAGCACAGTTAGCCGGGTGTTTCCCAGAATTGGCAGCGGCAAGAACCACCCTGTGATTAAACGGGTCTCTGCTTCATTTCTGGGCCTCGGTGCGGAACGCCCCACTGAGGTCGCAATTGGTCCCATTTCCTGCACTAACCAGCTTCACTCACAAGTGCAGGAAGAGATTGATGCGCCACCAATCTCTAGAGCCCCCACAGCGGCCTCCAGACCCCTCCAAAGCCCCAACTTTCAATAAGGTCATCGAGCCCACCTCATAAGGGCAGTGCACCTTCAGAACCAATCTCTGGCATGGGCAAAATGCTACATGGACACCTTGGCACTGCCAGCCTGGCACCCTGCCAGTGCCCCTGCCAGTATCATACCAATAATCTCTAGTTTTATGGCCCTATCCACTTCCCCTTTCACTATGGGCATCCCATCCCTCTACACCTCCATCCCCAACCAGGATAGTCTGAGGGCTCACTGCCAGGGTGCCTCGGTGGCACTGCCAGGGTTTCAGGTTGGCAGAGCCACAGTGCCCAGTGGCATCGGGAGTGTCAGTGTACCAACCTATCCAGAACCCAACCACCCAGGGACACTGATCGCCTGGGAGACGTCCCAAGTACCGGAACGCCTGGCCGAGGTTTGTGGAAACCAGTGCAAAACCGTGCCCGCTCAGGGTCTCCGAGGCAAGGCCATCAGGTCTCAGGCACTGAATATATCCGGCATGAACATATTCAAGTGACACTAACAACACATTTGAATACCAGCTTCATCTCGTCCCGGGTTGGGTGCAGCAAGGCCAATAGATTGTGCTCCACATCTCCATTGGAGATCTTCCCTCCACCGCTTCCAACCTCATATTCCCCCAAACCCACACGTGCCACTTCTACCTTCTTCCCAAAATCTGCAAAAAGGACTGTCCTGGGGACGCATCATATCAGCCTGTAATACCCTATGGAACTAATTTATTCCTATTTTCACCCCATTCCCTCTCCCCTTGTGCAGTCCCTTCCCATCTATATTTGCAATTCCTCTGATGCCCTACATCGCATCGACAATTTCCAATTTTCTGGCCCTAACCGCCTCCCCTTGACTATGGACCTCCAATCCCTCTACACCTCCATCCCCCACCAGGATAATCTGAGGGCCCCCTGCTTCTCCCCCGAGTAGAGGCCCGAACAATCCCCACTCACCACTTTGCTACTCCGTCTAGCTGAAGCATTAACTCGGTTTCTCTCTCCACAGATGCTGAGAGACCTGCTTGCGTTTTTCCAGTATTTTCTGTTTTTATTTCAGATTTCCAGCTTCTGCAATATTTTGCTTTTATCCTCTCCGTGAGTTCAGAACCTTCGGAATTGGACTACAAATGCGGAAAGGCGTTAATCAAACACTTCCATGAAGATGACAGCTATGTTAATAAATGAAACATTTTAAGATTTTCTAAAAGATTTTCGTCTTAAAACCCTGAGCATATGAATTTGCCAGGTATGAGCATTCGGGAATGGGACACTCCCAACTGTTCACACATTCATTTTCATGGGGCATAAAATCACACATAACCTGTCTGAATTTGGTAAAATTCTTCGGCTCTAACAAACTTTTATGCCCAGTTGCTTGCTTGGGTTGAATTAGGAGGTAATGTTGAATAAATTTTGCTTGCATTTCCTTGGAAATAGAAGATCATGGCAATCTAATTGAGGGTTTTGGAATAATTAAAGGATTTGATTGCATAGAAGTACATTATTCCTTCTGGTGGGAGAGCCCAGAAGGGAGGGCGGCATGACCCTAAAATGGTTAGGACATTCAGGAATGATGTCGGAAAGAACTTCTGTACACAATGGGTAGTGGAACTTTCTTCCCCAAAAAAATATTTGAGGCTGGGTTAATTGAAAAGGTAAAAAAACTGGGATTGAAACTTTTGTCTGGCAAGTTCATTAAGGATTACAGAATGACGGTGGGTGGATGGAAGTCAGAAACAGATCTACTGTGATCGAATGGTTGGCAGGACAGGTTTGAAGGGCTGACATAGCTGAATGGTCTACTCCTGTTCCTGTATTCGTAAATCTACCTTGGAAAGTTCCGATAAAGTTTGGACTCTAGTCTCACCTGTCAGCCTTAAAGTTACAAACCTACCACACCTCTGACTTTTTAGTCTTATCCAAACGGAAGTCGGGAAGCTTCAATTTAAAGAGTCCAATCTACACCTTCATTACTGACCAGGACTTTTAACTTCCGTGCTTTCTTCTTAACACTAGGTGCTTGATGGCTGGCGCAGACTCAATGGGCCAAAGGGCCTCTTTCTGCGCTGTAAGACTCCAGGATGACGGTGAGCGATCTAAATTCCCCTTAATGGGCTCCCGGTGTGGACCATGGAGTAAGTGGTCACACACAAGGCAGCTCCTGCCCAAGGTTACAGAAAGGAGCTCTTTTTTAATCAATACGGGGTGGAATTTTGATGAAACAATGTAGGTGAATGTTGGAGGAGTACTTTCCCCCAGGAATGGTATGTCTCTCGGTTACCAGACCCGGCAGAAACAGTGAGGGATGTGGCTGGAGCTGCAGCAAAGACAAAAGCCTCTTCAAGCGGGGGAAGGGCAAGCTTAAAGGCTTCAAACTGACTTGATGGCCTTTATTAAAGCTGAATTCCAGCAGCAGAGGGAACAACTGCGAAAAGATCTCGCAAAGGCCAGTGAAGAAGCGGTGACAAGACTTCCAGTGGTGGCCATGGAGGAGTAGGTCGCGCATTCGGCAGCTCCCATCTGGAACAGTCTCTCGGAACCTTTTTCAGGAGTTTTCACGGACTTTTTGGGGCAGATTGGTGAAGCGAACACTGTATAGATAGCTGGACCAGGAGGTGCCGGGTGAAGCATTTAAGTCCCAACAGACAGAAGCGTGCGGAGAGGGGGCCAAGGCACGGCATGGCAGCCAGTATAGACCAGGGTGCATGGGCACAGTGGGCATAGGCGCAACAGGAGTTCCTTCGGGGCTATTTTGCTAATTTTAAAAAGGACATGCTGGCCCCAATGAAGGCATCAGTAGACCAAATGATCGCAACTCAGGCGACACAAGGGAAAGCGATTAAGGATATTGAGAAAAAGCTATCCGACCATGAGGACGAGTTGGTCGTATTGGCCCTTAAGGTGGAGGCACAGGATGACCTCCACAAGAAGTGACAGGAGAGGCTGGAGGACCTAGAAAACAGGTCCAGGAGACAGAACTTGAGAATTGTGGGCCTCCCCGAAGGTGTGAAAGGGTCGGATGCGGGAACATTTGTGTCCAAGATGCTGGAGACACTGATAGGGACGGGGGTATTCCCTCAACCCCTGAAGCTGGACGGGGCACACAGAGCCCTCACAAGGACGCCCAAGGCAAATGAACTGCCGAGGGCCACGGTGGTGAGATTTCATCGCTTCTCAGACAAGGAACTTGTCTTGCGGCGGGCAAAAAAAGAACAGAGCAGCAGGTGGGAGAACAGCGTGATACGCACGCATCTACCAGGACCTGGGTGCGGAGCTGGCCAAGAGGCATGCTGGATTCAACTGGGTGAAGGCGACCCTCTTCAGCAAGGGGGTGAAATTTGGGATGCTGCACCTAGTGAGGCTATAGGTCACGTACAAGGAACGGCATCACTATTTTGAGACGCCGGACGAGGCGTGGTCAGTCGTCAAACAAGAAAAGCTGGACTCAAATTAAAGGACAGTTAAGCTTTGGTGGAATGTGGCGGTGGGGCTGGGTAACACGGTACTGTTTCTAATATAAGATTGTATACAATGTTGGGTGCGTGTAAGGGCTGTGGTGGTGACTGGAGGGTGCAGTGTTTTCGGCAAAGTTGAGATACGGAGAGGAGAGGGGGCCCTGTACTTAGTGCGATTTTTCGGGAAGTTGGAGCCTTGGTTCAATAAGTGTCTCCTCACGGGGCAATATTAGTGTCTTCTGTTTATTTCGTATTACTATTTACTCACTGGGGCTGGAGAGGTAGTTTAATTGGTTTATTCGTGTAAGGAGACGGGTCCGGCCAATGAGGCGACAGTCTGATCGGCGCCAAGGGCGGGAGCTGCCGGGGTCAGCATGGGTCAGCTGACTCTCGGGAGCATAGTGGGGGGTGAACAAGTGCCCAGCTGGTGCTTGGTGGGGGGTTTTGGGTCATGGGGCTGGAGGGGGGGATGCTACTTTGCTGACAGAGGAGGTATCAATTTCAGGGTAACAATTGAGGGTCGGGGGCAGTGGCTCCCTGTGGGGGCGCTCGAGGAAGTGAAGAGCACGGGCTCGTGGTTGGCCAAAAAAGGGCGATGGCTAGTCGGTGGGGGGGGGTGGGGTTAGCCCCCCCGCCCAGGCTGATCACGTGGAATGTGAGGGGTTTGAATGGGCCGCTCAAAAGAGCGTGTACGTTTGTGCATCTAAAGGGGTTAAAGGCAGATGTAGCAATGCTTCAGGAGACACATTTAAATCTTGCAGATCACACGAGACTGAGAAAGGGATGGGTAGGCCAGGTGTTCCATTCAGGGCTGGATTCGTAAGGGTGTGGCATTCGAGACTGGGAGAATTGTGGCAGATAAGGGGGGGCAGGTATATAATGGTGAGTGGAAAGTGGGAGGGGGTCCGGGTTGTGTTTGTGAACGTCTATGCTCTGAATTGGGATGATGTGGAATTTATGAGACGCATGCTAGACAAAATCCCGGACTTAGAGTCACACCACCTGATCATGGGGGGAGACTTTAACACAGTCATTGACCCCGAGCTGGACCAGTCGAAGTCCAGGACAGGGAAGCGACTGGCAGTGGCTAAGGAGCTGAAGGGTTTTATGAGGCAGATGGGGGTGTGGATCCCTGGAGGTTCGCGGGTCGAGAGCGAAGGAGTTCTCTTTTTTCTCCCACATTCATAAGGTTTATTCCCGCATAGACTTCTTTGTCCTGAGCAGGGTGTTAATCCCAAAGGTGGCATGGACAGAATACTCAGCAATCGCAGTCTCGGACCATGCCCCGCATTGGGTGGACCTGTGGCTTAGTGGGGAGAAAGGGCAGCGCCCACTCTGGAGACTGGATGTGGGGCTGCTGGCGGACGAAGAGGTTTGCGGGTGGATTAGCAGGAACATCCAGGATTACCTGGAAACAAACGATACGGGTGAGGTAGCAGCACCAATGGTCTGGGAGGCTCTGCAGGAAGTTGTCAGATGGGAACTCATTTCAATTCGATCCCATAGGGAAAAGAGAGAAAGAGCGGAGAGGGAGAGACTGGTGGAGGAGATACTCTGAGTGGACAGGAGATACGCGGAGGCCCCGGAGATGGGGCTACTGAGGGAGCGGCGGAGTCTGCAGGCGGAGTTTGAACTGCTGACCACAGGGAAAGCGGTAGCACAGCTGAGGAAGGCAGTCTATGAGTACAGGGAGAAAGTGAATAGAATGCTGGCACACCAACTGTGAAAGAGGGCGGTGGCCAGGGAAATTGGGGAGTAAAGAATAAGGAGGGTAACACGGTCTTGCATTCAGGGGACGTGAACGGAGTCTTTAAGGAGTTCTATTGTAAACCATACGAGTCAGAGCCCCTGACGGGAGCGGAAGAGATGAGGCAATTTTTGGACCAGTTGGAGTTTCCAAAGGTGGAAGAGGACCTGGTGGAGGGGCTGGGAGCCCCGATTGAATTGGAGGAGGTTGTCAAAGGTATAGAGGACATGCAATCTGGTAAAGCCCTGGGGCCAGACGGTTACCAGGTATAATTCTATAAGTAATTTTCGGAAAAATTAAGCCCACTCCTGATGAGGATAGAGAGAAAGGAACCCTCCCCCCAACAATGTCACAGGCCTTGATCTCACTCATTCTTAAACGAGGGTAGGACCCGGAACATTGCGGGTCATACAGGCCGATTTCGCTTTTAAACGTGGATGCCAAATTGCTAGCTAAGATTCTGGCCACAAGAGTTGAGGATTGCATCCCAGGGATGATAGAGGAAGACCAGGCTGGGTTTGTTAAAGGCAGACAACTCAATACTAATGTCTGGAGACTTTTGAATATTATTATGATTCTCTCAGAGGGAGGGGAGGCGGAGGTGGTAACAGCGATGGACCAGAGAAAGCCTTTGACCTATGGGAAACACTGTGGAGGTTAGGGTATGGTGAGGGCTTTATTGGCTGGGTGAAATTGCTGTACCAAGCACCTGTAGCAAGTGTATACAAACTGGCTGAGGTTGGGGTTCTTCGAGCTTCACAGGGGAACGAGGCAGGGTGTCCCCTCTCCCCGTTACTATTCGCCCTAGAACCACTAGCTATAGAATCACTAGCTACGGCGCTGAGACCTCGAGGAACTGGCAGCGACTGGTTCGGGGGGGGATGGAACATCGGGTCTCGCTATACGCGGATGATTTGCTCATGAACATTTCGGACCCTGTGGAGGGGATGAGGGAAATTCTGCGGATCCTGAGGGATTTTGGTAGTTTTTCAGGGTACAAACTGAACATGGGAAAGAGCGAGTTGTTTGTGATCCAGGCCAAGGGGCAGGAGGAGAGACTGAAAGAGCTGCCGCTCAGGATGTTGGAGAAAAGTTTTCGTTACCTGGGTATACAGGTAGCCAGCTCAACCTGACCCGGTTGGTGGAGCAAATGGAAGGGGACTTTAAAAGGTGGGACATGCTCCCGCTGTCACTGGCAGGGAGGGTGCAGACCATGAAAATGACTGTCCTCCCCAGATTTTTGTTTGTCTTTCAGTGCCTCCCCATCTTCATCCCCAAGGCCTTTTTTAAGTGGGTGAGTAGGATCATTACGGGCTTTGGGTGGGCGAATAAGACCCCGCGAGTAAGGAGATCGCTGTTGGAGCACAGTCGGGGGGGGGGGGGGGTGGGTGGGTTGGGGCTGCCGAACTTTCGGAACAACTACTGGGCGGCCAATATAGCTATGATTAGGAAGTGGCCGATTGGGGGGTGGGGGGGGGGGGGGGGTGCAGCATGGGAGCAGCTGGAGGCGGCGTCATGTAAAGGTACTAGTCTGGGAGCTTTGATAACAGCTCCTTTGCCGTTCTCGCCGACCCGTTACTCCACAAGTCTGGTGGTGGTGGCGACACTGCGGATCTGGAGATAATGGAGGAGGTACAAGAAGGTGGAGGGAGCGTAGGTCTGGACCCCGATATGTAACAAGCACAGGTTTGTCCCGGGTAGGATAGATGGTGGGTTCCAGAGCTGGCAGAAGGCAGGCATCAGAAGGATGGGAGATCTGTTTATAGACGGACGTGATGCACCATCAATTGGACACGAGTCGTGAAGTAGTTGCAAACAACAGGCTTTAATACACTAGATGTGTGCCTGGCAGTAGACGTGCAGAGAAAGGTCGACTGGTAGGCAGAGCTACCAACCTCTCAGCCAATCAGCGGGTAGTCACATGACTAGCCTCAGCCAATTGGCAGAGAGGCACATGACTTGCCTGAGCCAATGGGCAGCAAGTCGTCTGCACCAATGGCAGCATGGTTCTACAGGTACCGTAATCTCCCTAGTCATACTACCACAGGAAGCTTTCCCAGTATGAAGGCGCAGGAGGACAAATTTAATCTGCCGCCAGGAAACACCTTTAAATATCTGCAAGTACGAGCATTCCTGAAAAAACAGGTTGTGGCCTTTCCGACGCTGCCGCCACTGAGGATACAGGACAGGGTGGTCTCCGGCGCCTGGGTGGGGGAGGGGAGGGTGTCGGATATCTACCAGGAATGACAGGAGGTGGAGGAAACCCCGGTGGGGGAGCTCAAGGGCAAGTGGGAGGAGGAGCTAGGTAACGAGTTGGAAGCGGGTCTGTGGGCAGATGTCCTGGGCAGGGTTAATTCTCCTCATCATGTGCCAGGCTCAGTCTAATTCAATTTATGGTGGTCCACCGGGCACACATGATGGCAGCGAGAACGAGCAAGGTTTTTGGGGTAGAACACAGTTGTATGAGGTGCAAGGACAGCCCTGCAAACCATGTCTGCATGTTTTGGGTCTGCCCGGAGTTTAGAGTGTTCTGGCAAGGGTTCGCGAGGGCAATGTCCAAGGTGCTTAACACACGGGTGGTGCAGAGTCCAGAGATAGCGATCTTTGGAGTGTCAGAAGACCCGGGAGTTCAGGGGGTGAAAGAGGCCGACGTCTTGGCCTTTGCCTCCCTAGTAGCCCGGAGATGGATTTTATTAAGGTGGAGGGACTCGAAGCCCCCGAGTGTAGAGTCTTGGGTTAACGACATGGCTGGGTTTCTCAGCCTCGAGAAAATAAAGTTTGCCGTAAGAGGGTCTACGCTACGGTTCTCTCAGAGGTGGCAGCTGTTCGTCGACTGCGGGGGCTGGTGAGTGCTTCATTGGGATGATGTGG
Organism: Scyliorhinus canicula; assembly: GCF_902713615.1. NCBI lineage: Eukaryota > Metazoa > Chordata > Chondrichthyes > Carcharhiniformes > Scyliorhinidae > Scyliorhinus > Scyliorhinus canicula. The sequence continues at coordinate 90,697,771 of NC_052148.1, forward strand.
GAAGACTGGGTCGCGTGGGGTAATGTCTATTTAATTGTTATTGTATATTCTCTTTTTACACTATGTTAATGTTCACTCTAGTTTGTTTTATTATTATTGTTACTTCTGTTTTATTATGAAAAATTCTGCAAAACCTCAATAAAAATATTTTTAAAAAAATAAACTCCCCTTAATGGCAGCGACCAATATCCATCCAGTCCATTTTGTTTCCCTATTGCACCAAAATGTTGTTAAAATCAGTGGGCCGTAGTACCGGTGGAGTTGCTCACACCAACAGACAAAAAAGAGAATAAAATACTATTCATTTAAAAGATGATTGAGCTAAAAATAAAATTTCTGAGGCTGCAGAAGCAGACATTGCAATTTTCCAGCTTATGGACCCAGTTTTTTGTGTATTGATTGATTAATCATTCTGCCAATGAACTAACAAATATTGACTTTACACAGTTGAGCAGCATTTATCTAAAAGTCAGTAATCCGCATTGATTACTTAATGGAACATCAGACCTCCACAAATCTGACAGTTTTATGTCGCTCAGCAAAGTCAAAGTGGAATAGATATGCTGATCTCATTCACAGCATGCTGCTGGGGGGTGGGGGGGAATAGAAGTGAAACAATATGTTCAATATTAGCGCGTTGTATTACTCACAGTTAGTATATCATACTGCTATTCTGCTAAATGTCAGTTTTTATTTTATATTGATAACTTTATGAAATAATCTGGAATACAAACAAACCTTACTTCAGCCAAAAAAATACATTATGTGAAGTCAGGGTCAGTTTATTAAATTGCCTGATAGCTGTTATTCACAACATTATCCTGTTCTCTTGCTTTAAGTGAGGCCTGAAAATATCTTGCTCACTGGTAACCCTCTGTTATTCTTCAGTTTGCAACACACAGCACAGTGCCATCAATCATGTTGGAATGCATCAAGCCTGTTTGTGATCAGCTCGCAAAATCCCCACAGGTAGATTAGTTGTTTTTTGAGGAAAGACGGGCTATGTTTTCCAAGAGGCATTAAGTAAGTCCTGCTCCTGGGACTCGGATGTGTAGTTGGTGGCCGTAGGGTCTTCTCCGCAATTTTACCACTGATAGCCTCTAAATTAGAGGCTTGCTGGCTTGCCATCCGATAAGGATGGTGGACAGAGCTCCTTAAACTGCCAGCCCAATCACAAAGCCAGCTGCTCTGAGGCCTCAGCAGTGCCACCAGGAGAGATGGTCACAGCCGAGGCATGCAAGGAGCCTTTTGAAAGGTGCTTTTAAAAATATTAAAGAAATTCACCGGCCAAGGTTCGGAAGTTAAACCCCACTTTGGGGCGGTGGGTCTCATTGGAACTGCCTTCCCTACCCACTGCCTCTTCTTTAGCCCATGGAGCTTACCCCTGGGCCTTTTGGGAGGCTGCCTCCATTTACCTGACAGCCGCCCCAATTGGTGCGGCAAAGTCGGCAAAATACCCGCAATGTAATTGGCTCCCACACATCCCACCCAGTCTCCCAGGGGGCTGGTAAAATCATTTTCTTTACTCTCATGGGATGTAGGTATCATTGGCAAGGCCAGCATTTGCCCATGCCTATTTACCCATGAACTGAGGAACTTTCTGAACCATTTCACGGGCAGTAAAGATTCAACCACATTGCTGTGAATCTGGAGTCACATGTAGGCCAGACCAGGTATGGACAGCAAATTTCCTTCCTAAAAGGACATTAGTGAACCAGATGGGTTTTTAACGACCAACAATGATAGCTTGATGGTCACCATTAATGGAACTAGCATTCAATTCCAGAATTTCCAGAATTATTAAGCAATTTAAAACCCATCAGCTGCTGTGGTAGGATTTGGATGCACAGCTTCAGATCATAAACCTGGGCTTCTAGTCCAGTATCATTACCACTGTGCTACCATATACCCTGGCTGATGCTTCCACCAATGTGTGTCCAACTAAAATTCACCTGGTTATTGAAATCCTGTTCTCAACATATCAATGTATTTCAGTGTAAAATTAGCTTTGAATTAAAGCAGCTGATCTCTCCGGGGATTTTCACATTATGGGTCATGTGTTTGCAATCCTTAAACATGCACAAATTTCAATTATTGCCATGCACTGTTATGCTCCCATGCAAGCTCCTTCCCAACGGTTCTCAGAGTTTTTTACAATGCGATTCTATAGATCACTTTCTCCAGTTTCAGGTTAATACTTGCTCTACTGAGCATCTTTAATGTTTATTACAATCACGTGCACAACACTCCCCCTTTCTTTTCAAAAGAAAACATTCCTCCCTTCCAACAGAATGTAGCTGTTTACAATAGTCTTTACTTTCTATCCCTTCTTCCCCTACCTAAGTCTCTGACTTTATGAATTCAGACGGTCTTGAAACTTGACAGTTCTTCCACATCTTGACCTGTCACACATGGAGGAATGGTAATAGTACTCTTTGAGCCATTCCTGAGATAAGTATGATGCCAGGCAGGATTCGTGGACATCTACGGCAGCAAAACTGGCACTGCACCTGGACCAATTCACCGACCATTAATGGGCTAGCACCACATGGAACACAATCGATTGCAATGAGAAACGGTGTGGATTTGCTAGGTTTGGGATTGACACTCAGGAGGATGACAAGCTGAAGCTGCATATACACATTGCACTCCCCACACAAACCCTTCCCAGTCGACAAGGTGACAGCAAGGAGAATGGCACCAAAGTTTACAGATGCCAAAATGGAGACCTTGCTGGTCGTCACGGAGGAGAGGTGAGTGACCCTGTGCCCCAGGGTGTGAAGCAGGCTGCCTGCCACCGCTGTTCACCTGGCCTGGACGCAAGTGACAGAGGTTTCCAGTGCCATGGGAACCACCGCGAAGACCAGCCAGCAGTGCCGAAAGGAACTACACAACATCCTCAGGGCGGCCAGGGTGAGTAGGTAGCCCTGTAACCCTAGCACCAGCCCCCATCCACACACCCTTAACCCCAATCACCACCCCCCACATGGAGGGCGGCCAAACCCCCACCCTGCACCACATGCTGGCACCCATATCGGGCCCGCACCCTGGCCACTGAAGCCACCAGCTATCCACCCCCTGAGCTGCATGCGTTGGACTGTCTAACACTGTGCATTTTCTGTTCCCCCTCCCGGGGAAGGCCGCACACAACCACTGAGAGAGGGAAAAGACTGGAGGAGGACTGCTGGACCTGCAGCCCCTCACCGCAGCAGAACAGCAGGCACTGGGTGTGGCTGGAGGGCCCGAAGAAAGGGAAGTCAACAAGGCGGAGGTCAGCATTGGGCGAGGAAGTGAGACCCTGCTGAGTTGCAGTTCCCCATGGCATGTGTGTCACCCCCCCCCCCCCCCACCGCCACCACCTCCATACCAACACCAACTCCACACCCACCACCACCCTGCCACTCCCACCCCCGCTCCACCACCACCACCCCCACACCGCCTCTCCACCACCACCCCCCTCACCCCCCCCCCCCCAACCACACGCACTCTCACCACACCACTCCTACTGGCACAGGATGCAATCATGCGTCTTGTCTTGTGTCTTACCAGAACTGCTGGTGATGAAGTGGGGCCTTCTGGTGTCCCCTGCCCTGACCCCAACCACAAACCCAGGTGATGAACAGCAACGACCATGACATGGACATGAACAGGAGCCATCAACCTGCATCCTGTGACATCCTGGAGCTCGTGTCCGGGATATGAGAAGAGGTTGATTTGCTACGAGGAGAGGTTGAATAAACTCGGTTTGTTCTCACTGGAACGACTGAGGTTGAGGGGCGACCTGATAGAGGTCTACAAAATTATGAGAGGCATAGACAGAGTGGATAGTCAGAGGCTTTTCCCCAGGGTAGAGGGGTCAATTACTAGGAGGCACAGGTTTGAGGGGCAAGGTTTAGAGGAGATGTACAAGGCAATTTTTTTACACAGAGGGTAGTGGGTGCCTGGAACTCGCTGCCGGAGGAGGTGGTGGAAGCAGGGACGATAGTGATGTTTATGGGGCATCTTGACAAATACATGAATTGGATGGGAATAGAACGATATGGACACCAGAAAGTGTAGAAGATTTTAGTTTCGACAGGCAGCATGGTTGGCGCAGACTTGGAGGGCCGAAGGGCCTGTTCCTGTGCTGTACTTTTCTTTGTTGTTTGTTCTTTGTTCTTTGAAGACACCGACTTCCCGTCACAGCTCTCTCCCTCACCCTCCACCAGCCCAGAGACACTCACCTCGGTTAGACACTTTAGTGACGAGGCTCCTGGGGCACTACATGGTGTGCACCACACACATGCTTCGGTACAACAGGTGGAGGTAGGAACCCCTGAGGGGGCAGACAGTTGGAAGGCAAGCCAACCCCAGGGACTAGCTACTGTCCAGACAGGTTTCGGGCTTCTGAAACGGACGGTCGCATCGATTGTGGAGATGCAGTGACAAAGCCAGGGACGACATGAGGGGTTGTTGTTGAACATCCAGCACCTGCAGGTGCAGTTGAAGGAGGAACAGGTGGTGGTGCTGACCATGCATGCCTCCCAGGCCAACACTGCATGGGTAGCGTCCGCAGTGGAGGCATTGGGAATGACGGTTTTGTCTGTGCGCAACATATCTAAGGCCTGGGGCCTTCTGTGTAGGCGGTGGCCGAGGCCCAGGAGAGGGCTGCCATCTCACAAGTAGCCATGTGCCAGGGTCACCTGGCCATTGCAGTGGCGCTCCAGAGCGTGGCCCAGTCACAGGGGGCCATGGTTGAGAATGTCAGTGATATTGCCCAGGTGTTGACGAATGTGGCACAGACCCAGAGGGAGGTGGCCCAGTCCCAGACGGAGATGGCGCAGTCACTAGCTGATGTGGCAGAGACCCAGAAGGTGGTGGCACTGACAATGGATGATGTGGTGCAGTCCCAGGTGAAGATGGTCCACTCCTGTGCTCCATTAATAATAATCTTTGTTTTAACAAGTCGGGTTACATTAATATGGTAATGAAGTTACTGTGAAAAGCCCCTAGCCGCCACGTTTCAGCGCCTGTTTGGGCACACAGAGGGAGAATTCAGAATGTCCAAATCACCTAACAGCACGTCTTTCGGAACTTGTGGGAGGAAACCGGAGCACCTGGAGGGAACCCACGCAGACAGGGGGAGAACGTGCAGACTCCGCACAGACAGTGACCAAGCCGGGAATCGACCATGGAACCCTGGTGCTGTTAAGCCACAGTGCTAACCACTATGCTACCATGCTTTAGCTGCGAGCATGCAGAGCCTGGTTGAGAAGAGAGCAGGCCTCTAGGACTGGGAGCGCGAGGTGACGGAGGAGCCTCAGGGCTTCGGTCCGCTCGCATCCCCGTCCTATCGGGCAGTACGAGGGAGGAGGAGGAGGTGATGGGGCCTCTGCCGGTGACTCCCTCAGGGGAGATGACAGAACCTCGCAGCACCTCGGACTCCCCCTCCTGTCCCTGGTGCATCTGGTGGGCAGCGGGCAGAAGAGGGTGGCACCATGCCACTTGGGACACCTGAACAGCAGCTGTGTCTATCAAGGCCTGGCTGCCCCAGACGGCCACCAAAGAGGACCCAGGTCACAGGGCAGGAACCACAACAGGCCACTTCCACTCCTGATGTACCACCTGAAGATCCATCTCGGTGTAGTGTTAGGACCCGTGAGGCCAGAAAGGTCAACACCAGTTACTTTGGCATGGGTGCAGGGCACAGTTTAGCGTTAGGGGTGAGGGCACGGACCTGTATACATTTGTTCACATTAAATATCTGTGTACAACGTCACAAACTGCCTCGGTACTCTATCAGAAGGGTGTGAGGGATGCGTTGGTCTGGGCTTCCTGCAGAGGGGGTGCAGGGGGTGGGGGGGGGGGGGTTGGGGGTGGGGAGGGTATGGACAGGCTTTGTATGTGGACCTGGCCCAGGGACTGCAGTTCAGCCAGCTCTCACCACTCCAGTGTCCCACCCACATCCCGCCCCGCCCTGCCCCTACCCCGCATCATTCCCACTTCCGCCACCCCAGAGATTCAATAGGACTGTGTGATAGAATGGCCAGCTGGCATGCAGGGATAACCCAGGTGGATAGCATGGGCAGGAGTCAGACGGTGCCGAATGATGAGGCGCATCAGAGCTCATCCCTGTGCAGCTGTTCATCATCCTCCATCCCATGGGGCAGACCCGCTGTTACTGACAAACCAGGGCCCGCACCCCGTAGTGAAGCAGGTAGGAATCATGGAGGGCATTGCAAGGAAGGGTGGTGTGAGGGAGGGTGTTCTTAGGAGGAGGTGGTCGGGGGGGTGGGGGGGGGGGATGGTAGTGGCGTGTGGAGATGAGGGGTGGGATGTGACGTCCATATCCCTGGCCAGACCCCTTGGCCGGTGAACCTGGAGTCGATCAGAGTGCCCTGTGTGCCTCGGCCCAGGTGCACACATCGTGTGGCCTCTCGTGCTTACCCGAGCCCCATTTCCTGCCCATCCTTACCCTCCCCAACATCTTGCACAACGAGGGGCCATGGTGGGTGGTCAGTGGGGTGCGCAGCAAGATGGTTGCTTTGCAGGTCACGGCAATGGCAGTCCATGCCTCTGAATACCCCGGCCCCAGTTAGCCCTGCCAGCAACAAGACTGGCAGATCACGGTCGCATCTCTGCATGTCCTATCTCCTCTCTCTCCCTCATCAGCCTGTTTCCCGATTTTTATAATCACAAGTGAACGTCACCATCGGAAATTCCCCCCACAAGTCCTGAAAGACGTGCTTGTTAGGTGGATTGGACATTCTAAATTCGCCCTCAGTGTACCCAAACAGGCGCCTGATTTTGGCTTTTCACATTCACTTTACAGAATTTGCAGTAGAGGAGGAGGCCATTCGGCCCATCGAATCTGTACCGGCCCTTGGAAAGCGCACCCTACTTAAGCCCACTTCGCCACCCCATCCCCATAACCCAGTAACACCACCTAACCTTGTGGTCACTGAGGGGCAATTTAGCATGGCCAATTTAGCATGGCCAATTTGGCCAAGCTGGCCTTGTCGTAAGGGGATGGGGCTGCACTCCTCCTGCATTGCTCTGGAGCCTGCGCTGGAGGCCTCAGGCTGCCGAAGAAAAAGGAAGGTTCATCGCATCATCAATGCGCACATTTCTCTTTCAAAATCGTCGGTCTGGCTTCCCACTACTAGCCGGAAGTTACGGGTCAATGTTTCACCTGTGCAGCGACTTCGGGTCAAGTGGCGCTGGAATTGACCACACACTCGCCTAGGTTGCCATGACAGCACTCCATTCATTCCTGGAATAGACTGAAACTTTAATTTCTCATGGTGTCTGCTATGTTCTTGCTGGACGTTGACATTTCGCAAATGGAACCTTCATTTCTACTTGTGTCAATTTCAGCCATACATTTGTTTGCTGTTTTATTTTCAAATCATTTTGCAAGCTTATGAATCTTTTTATTCAGCTCAGCACCACTCTGGTGAGTGCAATTGTCTTTGTTTCAAAGTTATTTGTGAGATTCTTCCACACATTTAATAAGGGCAGCACGGTAGCATAGTGGTTAGCACAAATGCTTCACAGTCCCAGGTTCGAATCCCGGCTTGGGTCACTGTCTGTGTGGCGTCTGCACGTTCTCCCAGTGTGTGCGTGGGTTTCCTCCGGGTGCTCCGGTTTCCTCCCACAGTTCAAAGATGTGCAGGTTAGGTGAATTGGCCAGGCTAAATTGCCCTCAGGGTCCAAATTGCCCTTCGTGTTAGGTTGGGTTATGGGGATAAGGTGGAGGTATGGGCTTGGGTAGGCTGCTCTTTCTAAGAGCTGGTGCAGACTCGATGGGCTGAATGGCCTCCTTCTGCATTGTAAATTCTATGAAACTTCACCTGAGCATGCGCTTCCTTTCACAGTCTTTCTTCCAATTCACTCACAAGACTATTGATCTGTTTCTCAGGATTTTCCTTTTCTGCTTTTAAAGTCTGAATTTTCTCTTCCACACTGCAGATCTTGTTTTTCTTTTACTTCGGATTGGATCGAAGTTCAAGGGCTGGGTTCTCCGCTGGCGGGACGCTCCGTTGCGCCGGCATCGCACCCACGCTCGGGGATTTCCCGACGGCGTGAGGCTGCCCACAATGGGAAACCCCATTGGCTGGCTGGTGGGACGGAGAATCTTCCTGTCGGCCGGGGTGCGCCGCACCAGAGAGAGAATCCCGTCCCAAGAATTTCATTGCCCTTCTCATGAAGAAGTTCCAACATCTCATCAAACTCATCTTCCATACGTGAAATCAGGTTCTCTACATTGACCAGTTTTTCCTGAGCAGAGTCTGATTTATGTGTATAATCCTTCAAGCTCACATTAGGATCATAGAATCATAGAATTTTACAGCACACAAGGAGACCATTCAGCCGACCCTGTCTGCACCAGCTGCCAAAAGAGCTTCTGAGCTAGTCCCATTCTTCAGCCATTTCTCCGTAGCCCTGCAAATTAATCACTTTCAAATATATATCCAGTTCGCTTTTGAGATTGAGAGGTCATCTCTTAATCTTCTCTACTCTCAGGAGAACAAGCCCAATTTTTGTCATCTTTCCTTGCATCTAAAATTCCTCATTCCTGGTATCATTCTAGTAAATCTCTGTACTCTCCAGAGCTGTAACATCCTTCCTTAAGTAAGGGCTGGTTTAGCACACTGGGCTAAATTGCTGGCTTTGAAAGCAGACCAAGGCAGGCCAGCAGCACGGTTCAATACCCATACCAGCCTCCCCGGGAATGTGGCGACTAGGGGCTTTTCACAGTAACTTCATTGAAGCATATTCGTGACAATAAACGATTTTCATTTCATTTCATTTTTCATTTCAACATGCCCATAACTGAACACAATGGGCACGTACAGAGGGGTGTTTCACCCTGCTATCACCTCTGTTTTTTCTTCTGGCCTCAGTCGTGAATGCTCTGTCGAGGCATCTACTGACCTCATTAGTGCAGGAACAGATCGGGGCAACATTCCCTGATCTCTCGATCCCCCTCAGACTTCCTAACATGGCCTCTGGACACCTCAAGACCTTAGCCTGATTTCTGGCAGAGTCAACCTGGCAGCTGGGCACCTTAGTACTGCCAGTCTGTCACCCTGGCCTGCCCTGCCAGCTGGACAGTGCCACCCAGGCACCATGGCAGTCCTGGAGTGGCACTGCCATGGTGCTCAGGTGGCACTGTCAGGATGCCCAGTTGGCACTGCTAAGGTGCCAGGCTGGCAGTTCCAAAGTTCTGGATGCCAACGGGCATGCCAGAGTACCACCGTGTCCAGAGCCAGACCATTCGCGTCCTTCAATGGCCTGGGAGATGCCCCACAGGTGCCATTATGTTTGGCCCCCGTTTATGTGGACCATTGCTAAACAGCGCCATGGTGTTGTCTCCCAAGCCTGAGCATTCATTCCGGGCCTCGGGAGAATTGGGCAGCAACGTATTTAAATGAACCTAATGACTCACTTAAATATGTAAATATGGATCTTGCCCAGTGAGGGCAACATCTCGCGAGATCTCGTTAGATCTCGCAGGTTCCCAGCATCGCAAATCTTGCAAGAGGCTCCTTTCCTTGCAACAGCTTAACCTTTTCTTGATATCCATTTCATTTTTCAATAACTCAATAGTTCTCAGTATGTCTGGACTATCCAGTGCTATGTCTTCTTCGAGCTACTTGAGCTTCAGTGTCTGACTTACATTCTCCAATTTGATTTCTATCTTTTGTCCTTGTCCTTCATTTTGGTCTCAAGGTTGGCCAGGTGGGTCTCAGGCGAAATCTTAACGTGGTTTAGTTCTGAAATTGTGCCACTCATGGCTTTATTATCCACTTGCAGCTTGGAAAGTTTGACAGCTTTTCCCTTCAATGCCTCCTCATTGTCATTCAGATGCTTCTTTAGCGCTTCTGTATTTTGCTTGTCGCTTTTGGCCTCCTCTCGGAATTTGGAATATTGGCGTGTCTTCTCTGCCAACTGGTTCATCAGTTTGTTCAGAGTGGTGTTCAATAAATTCTGTTTTTCTTTGTAGTTTTCCAGAAGTACAAACTTTAACCTGAGGGATCCTTGGAGCATGTGAAAGTATTTCAACAGCTTTTCTGTTTCATTGTGGAACTCACTTGCTTCATCTCGAGTTTTCCTGTACTTCAGCAATCTGCTCGGGTTTCTCGCCTGTTCTTCCATGATGCTGTTTAAGACAGTCTTCATTTCTTCATGGTGCTGAATAGTTAAACATTCCTTTTGCCTTTGATTTTGAAGGACAATCAACTGTTCTTTCAATTGTTCATTTTCTTGTTGATTCTTGCCAATTCAATCTGGGCTTCAGTTTATCATTTCATTGCAACTGATAGTTCCAACACATCTTCTTCTGAAATAATAGTTTCTCCATGGCAATATAATTGTTTAAGGACTCATTGGAGGATCACAGATTCTTCCCATGTCTTTTCTGCCTGCTATTTTGCCTGCCTTTACATCTGGTTGAGTCTTCCCAACTCCAGCTCTGATTTGCCGATTATGGAATTAAGGGTCATTGTTTCCTTCTGGTACTTTTGCGCTTTCTCTGAAATTTAGCTGTTCACATCTCAAAAGCTTGGTTCATTGAGACTATTATGCATTTTCACAGGTATATACTCAGCTTGAATCTTGTGCTTCAAATCTTCCAGTTTAGTGCTGATGTGAACATTTTAGTGTAAAACATCTTCACTTACTTTTCTCACATTTTGTTTCTTTTGAATTTCCTCAGATAGATTTCCTTCCTTGGCACTTGTCTTCTCACTCCACACTACCATCTTTTGTTGCAGTTTGAGTAGTGTGTCAGAATGTTCAAAAAGCTTGATTTTTTAAACCCATCAGCTTCGTCACAGCCATTTCTTTCTTCTGCACAAAACACTTTGATTTGTGAATTTCATTGCACAGTTCGACAACCATCGTGATGTTTACTTGAATATTGTTTCCCTCGTTTTGGGGTATTCTATTGCCCTCATTATGTGGCCTGTTGACTCCCCCTCTCCAGGGTTTCCTGTCACTTTCTCCCCAGTGTCTTTTGTTGGTCTCGCTCCGGAGTCTTCTGTTGTCAATGGGTGTGCTGGGCTGCCTTCTAGGGACTGTGAACTCTATAGCTTGGATTTTAAAATATCTGTCAAACCCTTTGAATAGCTAACCAAATGTTGTTGAGTGTAGATTTATAGGTTGGATGTGGACTACATCATCCACACATGAGCCAGGCACGAATAAAAACTTGTCGACTTGCACTTAGTTCTTTTCATTCCTTATTTAATCCTGTCATTCGACACTAAAAATTATTTTCTCCAATGCACCTACATTTTTGTCTGGTTTAATCATTTGGTTATCTAAAATATGTCTGGTCCTTCTAATTTTCTGTCCAGGGCTGCTTTTTTGAATGAGTTGCAGCTTTAAATGTTACTGTCATTTAATGCAGGAACCATTTTTTTCCACTCACGCTGTCTGCATCCTGGTGGTTTATTTGTTTCTGATTTTTGTGTGCTTTACGATTTTGATGGACTCAATGCCGATTGGTTGCCTTGTTCCTTTCCAGAGATTTCACAGGTTTTTTCTGAAGGCCTTCCCGTTTTACCTTTTTTTTTAGTATAAGCTATCTGCCAGCTTGTGCCATCTGCTGAGTCACTGGGACTGCCGCCTCTTTGATAATATAAATACAACTTGTTTCTTGTGATCTGAGCAGGTTCTTGCGCTCTGCATCAATCAGAGCCTTGCAATGGACCTCTACTCATTTTGGTGAATCCCTCAACTTCCAAGTCTGTGGTGAAGCTTCTCCAATTGCTTATTCAATTTTTGTTTTCTTAGCAGACATCTCTTTGGTCAGTCTTCAGCTGCTTTTAGTTTTTCATATCTTGGGATACTGCCGCTGAACACCATTTTGGGCTATGGGTTTGTTTGGTGTCTCGTTGATGAGACCTTGAGACATGTATAATAATAGAATTTACAGTGCAGAAGGAGGCTATTTGGCCCATCGAGTCGGCACCGGCCCTTTGAAAGGATACCCTACTTAAGCCCACACCTCCACCCTATCCCCGTAACCCCACCCAATCATTTTTGGACACTAAGGGCAATTCATCATGGCCAATCCACCTGCAACAACTTTGGACTGTGGGAGGAAACCGGAGCACCCGGAGGAAAACCACGTCGACATGGGGAGAACGTGCAGACTCCACACAGACTGTGACCCAAGCCGGTAATTGAACCTGGGATCCTGGAGCTGTGAAATAACAGTGCTAACCATTGTGCTACCATGCCACCCTGAACATATTTAAACATCTACTAGTAATCCAATTTACTGCCATGCATGGTGCTGCTCCCATGTAAGTTCCTTCAGTTGCACCCCACATTAATCCTTATTCTACCAAGCACCTCTATATTACAATGGCATTCAAGCACACACAACAGTGTTGTTTGTGGTAGTCTAGTCTTTGCAACATGGTTTGGTGCTTGGCCTCTCAGCTGGAGGTATAGGGCACGATTTAACAAAAATTAAACAGAGTCCCATGTCGAGCTCGATTAGCCGGGTGTTTACATAGATTTTTACATAGAATTTACAGTGCAGAAGGAGGCCATTCAGCCCATCGAGTCTGCACCGGCTCTTGGAAAGAGCACCCTACCCAAGGTCAACACCTCCACCCTATCCCCATGACCCAGTAACCCCACCCAACACTAAGGGCAATTTTGGACACTGAGGGCAATTTATCATGGCCAATCCACCTAACCTGCATATCTTTGGACTGTGGGAGGAAACCGGAGCACCCGGAGGAAACCCACGCACACACGGGGAGGATGTGCAGACTCCACACAGACATTGACCCAAGCCGGAATCGAACCTGGGACCCTGGAGCTGTGAAGCGATTGTGCTATCCATAATGCTACCGTGCTGCCCTGCTATTAAACAGGACTCTGCTTCATTTTGCAGCATCAGCAAGAAATGCCTCGCCAAGGATACACGCAGTCCCAGACGAGCTTGTAAATGCAGGAAGAGTTCCGGGAGCCATTTTTTAAATGGCACCCTAATCTCTAGGCCCTAATCACGGATTCCAGACCTCCCCAAATTCCCCAACTCACCACTACGTTGGTCATTGAGCCCATGCACTCTACCTTATAAGGGCAGAGCAGCCCCAGACCGGATCCCTAATGCAGGCAAAATGCCACCAGGGACACCTTATCTCTGCCAGCCTGACACCCTGGCAATATCCCTGCCAGGCTGAAAGTGCCATCTGGGAATCCAGGCAGTGCCAGTGTTGCATCCAGGTGACACTACCAGGCTGGAAGAGATCCAGGCTGGCAGTGCCAGTGTGCCATCCTGCCCAGAGACAGACTACTGGGCCGCATGTCATCTGAGAGCCCTAAGAGCCGATTCAGCTGGTCCACATTTGAGGAGACCCTCAGGATCGCTGAGGCACAGGGTTAAATCCTGCGCTTTGGGTAACTTCGGCAAGTGCATATTAAAGTAAGCCTTACTGCACACTTAAATGTGCAAAGTTTGGTCACACCCATAATGGGTTAGATCTCGCGAGCCGGGTAAATCCCGTGACAGGCTTTGCGTACCGAGTCGGACATAGCCATTAGATTGGACCCATAACGTTTTAACAGACAGAATTTATTGAGTTGCAGATTTTCCCACCATGACAGCAATGAAGTCGCTGGGGAAATCGTCTCCATGCCAGATGGATGCCCTGCAGCCAGTTTTTAAAAACTTAATTTGTGCATCACTGGCCAGGCAGCATTTATTCTTCCTTTGCCCGCACCTAGTGGCTTTCACCTCTTCCCAGAGCTAGTTATTCCTGGAACAGGTCGCCAGTCCATTACAGAGGCTTATAGTTTGAGGGTGGCACTCCCCGTCAGACAGAGCTGACCAGGGGATGGATTCTCCGGTCGCCGACACCGAAATCACGTTCAGCGAACGGCCAGAGAATCCAAGTTTCCGTCAAAATCGGGAGCGGCGTCGCTTTCGTAATGTTCCGCCACATATCGACGGCCTCAGGACATTTCCTGAAACCTGCCCCCCGATGCTCCGCCCCCGATGGGCTGAGTTCCCGACAGCGTGGGTCTCTCATGGTCTCACCCATCAGGGAACTTGGGTGGCGGCTGCGGACTCAGTTCAGTGCCGCCACAGTCATGGGAAGGACGATCCGCGGGCGGGGGGGGACATTATTCAGGGCTGGGGGCAATGTGGGGCTGGTCTGGGGCATGCGGCCGCCCAAAGGGAGGGACTATTTCGTGGGCTGGGTCCACAAACTCCGCCGCCGTGTAGGTTGCCCCCGTGCTCATGCGCGGCCAGGGACCCAGCAGTTCACAGGGGCTTATCGTCTGCTAGAGCCGGGTGTTCAATGCTGCCGTCTTGCTATCCCCCAGTAAAACGGGGAATCGGTGGCTGTTTTGCACCCATTTTCCTGGCATTAACAGCCATTGACACGTTGGAAGGATTTGCAGGTAGATGTTCAACCTGTTTGGTCGTGTAATAAACACACCTTCCTTGGTCATCAAGTCCTGGGGTGGGACTTTAAACAGGAGCTCCTTTCTCAGATGCAGGGATACTACCCACCCAATCACAAGACCTCCTCGAGCATTTATTGCCCGTGCATAATTGCAAATGTGATGTGAGAAAAAAACTTTTCACACAGCGAGTGGTTCGGGTCAGGAATGCAATGCCTAGTAATGGTGGAGGCAAGTTCAATTGAGGCATTCAAAAGGGCATTTGATGATCTGAATAGCAGCAAGATGCAGGGGTATGGGAAAAAGGCAGGAGAATGACACTGAACCATAATGCTCTTTTGGAGAGCCAGTGCAGACACAATGGGCCAAATGGCCTCCTTCTGTGCTGTAACAATTCTGCAATTCTACGAATTGCCTTTGAACTGAGCAGCTTGCTCGGCCATTTCAGAGGACATGAGTCAACCACATTGCTGTGAATCGGCCAGACTAAGTAAGGATGATATATTTTAAGTCCTGATTTTTTAAAAAAACTGAATTTAAATTCTACCAACTGCCATGGTCGGATCCAACCCCAGGTCCCCAGAACATTACCGTAGGTCTCTGGATTCCCAGTCTAGTGACAATACCACTAAGCCACCATCTTTCCCTAACTACCTGGGAAGATGTTAACGATCCGGTTAACTATTTGGGAAGAAGTCTTGCTTTGGAAACAGCCAGACATCACGCTGGCAACTCTCTGATCCAATTTTCTCTGCTGGGTCTACATCCAGTCCCACTAAATAAACAGACAGGATGCCAATGTGAGGTGAGTACTGAGGGTGTTGGTGGGGGGGGCGGGGGGGGGGGGGGAGGGGGGGATTTTGCTGTCCTGCTTCTTGCCAAGAACCGAGACACCAGAATTTCCCAACAACCGGATGTTAAGAATAGTTAACCAACAGCAAATATTATTCTTTGCAACATAAGAATGAACACAGTAGTTATTAATGCATTTTTCCAAATGAATCTCTGCTGCTTCCTAACAATCAATCAAACTTAATCATCCAATAATAACAGTGTACTGCTGCCTTCATTACAATTCCACGCACAAATCTATGCTTTCTCAGGATGTCAGCATTAGTGCTCCCACTGCTGCCATTCTACCAGTGGGCCTACTGATGTCTCTCAGCCTAAGCTGACCCAGGCTACTGCCCCTTAGGCCAAGATGGTGCGGGATGAAACCAGGCTTTCTGGCCCCAGGGAAATCCTATCAAACCACTTCTAGAATCACCCAGAGAAACTCAGCCGCCTTCCCCCAGTCAAGCTGAAGCCATTGCAGATAGCCACCCCTCTCTCCTGGCTGTGCTCAATCTCCCTGTCATGTTGCAGTGCAAAAGGGACTATAGCCCAATGATTGAAAGAGACCCCCAAACTTCATTGGATTCCGTGAAAAAGTCTAACAGCACTGTCTTCTAACTCCAACAACTTGCCATAGCTCCTGAAACAACATGGTACACATAGTTCCATGGCGTTGCTGGCTCGGAAAGCATTTCTTGCAATCCCTAATTGCCTCCGGGAAGATGGTGCTGAGCCACCTTCTTGAAATGTGTGGTAGCAACACTCATGGGGATGGATGCCAGGATTTTGCCCCAGCAATAATGAAGTGAGCTGAATTTTATGGGGCACCACAGTCTCTGCCAACCCTTTAGCTAAAGAGTTGGTGGGGGGGGGGGGGGGGGGGGGGGGGGGGCACGTAAATGACTCTGATGGCCAACCAATAGTAATTTAACACTGGGAATAGTGATAAATACTTTAAGGTGAAATTCTGCCCCATGCTGCCTCAGATAGATGCTGGCCAGTCAGATGGCTGGTAGCTCTATAGTCACAGAAGCACCAGTTGGAATTGGTGGCCACTGCTGGATCTACAGGCAGTCCCATCACATGAGGAGCTGAAGTGAGTCGGGGGTCTCAGAGAGGAGGCTGAAATGGTGAAGGGAGTTGGGAGGCTGGGTGCCAGAGGCGAGGAAGGGATGACCTGGGGGAGAGGATGCCTCCAATCGGCCCAATGGACTGACAAAGGAGATCCTCCCTCTTGTCCGACACCTACTCGCACAGCTAAAACTACTGGGCCTCCTACTTGGTGTGAACCTTCCTCTGCCATGAGTAAAATACTAGCAGGGGTAGAATGGGGCCCTCCACTAATTAGCCACTTAAGAGTCTCACTAGGCCCAAGGACTGGCCTCCCTTGCCTCCTGTACAATTTTAGATAGAGCTGGCAGATGGATAATTGGCAGGAAGGCCACACATGGATTTTATCTGCCCGTCACCTTCAAATTCCCTGGCAGGGAAGTGCATCCAGCCCAGTATGTTTCATCGATGGAAGAAAACTTTCATACATGGTGGCAGCTTTGATGGACAGCTTAATGAGCCATGCTCTGCACTGACAGCATGGGAGGAGTCAAATTTTTCTCTTTCTGGAAAGGGACTGTCTTTTTCAGATTGGAGTGTGGAGCAGTGAGAGTGAGAAATTCCTGTACATTAATATAATAATAATATAATGATCTTTATTGTCATAAGTAGGCTTACATTAACACTGCAATGCGTAAAATGACAAATCAGTTTTAAGATTGCTGACATATAAAATGAATTGGGTCCATAGTAAAGTTGCTCATATTTATCTTTCAGATGGTGAGAAGACTGATAGGAATTGAATCTCTGAAAATTGTATTCTGTTAATTCATATCTCGCATTCAAGATAAATCACTTGGTTAGTTCACAAATGGTTTTATCTACTTTTGCTCCGGCTTTTGAAAAGCAGGAGAATGCATGCAGCAGACATGTAAAATCACAGTCCACAATCTGAATAACAAGGATTGGCATTGTTATGCTCGATGTTTCATTTACGCACAGGACAGCAAATAGAGCTATCAAGGTCATAAAAACACAATGCGTGGAATCTTGCTGAGGCATCAGGAGTCTTGCCTGCCAGTTGAAAAGCCAACAAGAGACCTGTGCTGCCTCTTTTTGTAAAGGTCTGCCGAACCATGCACTAATCACACAGTAGTGAAGCCAGCGATGATCCTTCCTTGGAATCAAGACCCCGTGTGGAAGTCCCACCTACTGACAGCTGTCGACAAGAACCCTGGTGGCTGCTGCCAGGCCTCCGGTAAGTAATGTTGTGGGCAGGAGGAGAGGGGAGAAGTATTTTGCAGGGTGGGTGTTGCAAGGAGAGGAGAATAGAAATAATGGCAGCTAGAACAATGGAGAGGGGGGTGCCTGCAACGGGGCTGATGTCAACTCTCTCGATCGAGGCATGTTCCCCAAAGTGGCGATGCACACTTTTACCTTTCAAACACTCCAAATGGCAACAGATTCTTCTGGAGCTGGGTTAATGTCAGCAGGTTTAGCTCATATGGCTAAATGGCTGGTTCCTGATGCAGAGTGACACCAACAGTGCGGGTTCAATTCCTGTACCAGGTGAGGTTACTCACGAATGTCAGCCTTCTTGATCTTGCCTGCTCTTCACCTGAGGTGTGGTGATTCTCAGGTTAAGTCACCACCATTCAGCCTATGGTCATCTGGGACTGTGGCTAAAAAGAAATTTCAGCAGCAGTGGGATGAGGCACTTAAATTTTCATTAATTGATCATTACTTCTCTGCAATGTTCATGGGGTTAGACAGGTTTTTAAAGAGTTGTCGTTCACGGCCCTTTAGAGGAATCAAGAACCCTAGTGTGCATGATGAGAAGGTTTAAAAGGAAGTTCAAAAGATCCTCTTCATGGCATTTGACTCCCTTGGGCCCTTTAGGCCTCAAATGCCAGGTTCTGCCCTTCCACCCACCCCCTCAGGCCCTTATGCCAAGCTTCCCCCCCCCCCCCCCCCACCAGTTAACCCACACTGAGCAGCCAATTGTTTGTAAACTTTGTGTTGCTTCAGGGCACATCAGTATGTCTTAATTTGCTCCTGGGATGACACAGGAAAGGCTGTATATATTGTCTATTCTGGGTTTCACAGAGAAAACGTTGATGGATATTCACGAGCTGCTTAAACCTTGCGATGATGATGATCCCACATTGGTGTTAGGGCGGAATTCCAGGATTTAGTGTGGCAACAAAAAAGCATCAGGTGTACAACCATTGAGCATACATATGGCAAACAGTTGTAGAGAGGGCTCCAAGGTCCACCTATCGGAATATAAGAATTTCGCAAATTTTATGTTTTAAATGTTTAGTTTTCCTTCTGGAGTTGCTGACTTCTCAATGAAATCAGGAATTTGTCACGAAGCAGCTTATCTGCATATGTCTTTCAAAGCAGATATAAGAAAATATCACAGGCTCATACAGAGTACACCTGTCCTGAAATAATCTGGCCCACCTCCTGTGTGATAAATACGGATGGGTCCTTAGCACTGGTACAGATGGGGTTGGGAACCTTCACTGCCACAGGCACAGATCTTCCATTAACACAAGCAGCGGCGAGAGAAATATCTCACACTGCTTCAAATAGATGAAAGAAGACTGAAATCTCAGCCAAGGTGTTTTAATACACAACTTGGTTGGAATTAATATCTTAATTTCTATGTATGAAACTGCAATATAAATAAATGTTTAAATCCATTTCTATGTCAATTTTTCACAATGTGATGTATTTCAATGGTTATGTTTTCTAACACTTGTTAAAAAAAGATAATGCTGCGACCTCCCGTAATTCAAAGCTTATTCCCTCAATACCTCAAGCATCAAGGACTGCCTTTGCTGCCTAGAATCACCCAGTTTGCACACAAACAAAATCCATCTGGAGCTTTCTAAAGCGCTTTCTTAACTTAGCTAGGCTGCAGGCATCAAATATAATGGGGAGAAAAGCCAATAGAGCAAATGTGAGACGCCTAGCCTATTTTCATTTTCTTCTTGCTAAAAGGGCTGGATATATTCTGTTTTCTCAATGGACATCATATAGATCTCAGTAAATTGAAAGAGACATGGAACATAATGCACCAACTAGATCTTGGACAGGAAGCAGTAAATGGATCAAGAATCCAAACCCCCTAGCTAAAACTGTCAAAACTAAGACTTGCACCAAAGACGAATGTTTTCATTCATTTTCCTTCCAGCAATAAGTAAAACTGCACAGGGGAAATATCTGCCTTCTATGTCTGCCCACCCTATCGTGAAAGTCAGCCAGCTGTGATAAAAAACGTTTGCTTTTAAATGAATCATGGCAACACAATAACCAGGCGACACATGGATTAAGTTCAAATCAATGACACGACCATGGCATGCATCAATATGTTCCAAAGTGCAAAAATTGCTCACAGTCAAGGAAGATTCATTCAATAATGTGCGATGTGAGGTGACTACCGGGCATCATGCTGCCTCATGTGATGGACCCTGTTCAGCCATCATTCTTGCTACTTGAGTAGACTTCAGAATTTAGCAATGCTGTCAACATTCATCACACTCTCAAAGTTAAAGTGTAACTGTAATGTTTGTTAAAGGCTGCAGAATGCTTTTGGTTAACTTTCGTCCGTCCAATCTTAAAACTATCAAAGTCATATGTCCACCAGATTCAACTCAAAATTCTGAAACCAGTAGCTTCACAGACTTTGAAAACAATGACAGTTTTCACATATGGATCTGTACAGAGTTCACATACACACATATCTATGCGTGAGAACACTTTGAAATATAGTCCAAGATGCTATGTGATTTACATTAATGACACAAATAATCATAAAATATTGCAAAACATCTGTGTTATAAATATATTTAGGTTAAAGGTTCAAAATAATGCTTAACAATTAAAATACCGACTCAATCTACTCTATCCAGTTTGTGGATGCTGTTGATTCTCAATGTTCGTTGTAGAATGGTTGTGGAACCAAATAAGCTTGCCATATTAATGTCCAAATTGTTAAAATGTCAAAAACCAGCATTTATGTGCTCTATAGAAATTGGTTTAGCATAGGAATTGTGAAGAATTATGCTCGTAAAACTCGCAGCAATATTTGACAAATCATCTTCATAGAACCAATGGAATTGAACGTTTAAAAAAATCCATGAAAATCCTGCTAACAAAAATATGGTAAGATGATTTTATACATTAAAATAATGTCATGTAGTGTCTCAGATGATCACTGCCTGACAGGATGTGTTTTTAAACTTTTGGGGATTTCATTAATCTTTATAATCCGATGGAATGTTCTAGAAGTATTTAATAGTTCATGGTATTTGACGCTAACTGACTGAATACTCTATGTTTATCCATGAGCCAAGACAGTCAGGTTGATTAAAATGCCCTTGTGAGATGTGTTAACAGGTGACAGGTGTCAGCTAATCTGACTCTTTAGCTTCGCAGTAATAGAAAGATCTCCGCTAATGGTTCACTCTAAGGCAGTGATTTTTGAGATTTTCAAAAAAAAGAGAAAATAAGTTAGCGGTTCAAGAAATAGCTCTAATTGTGATCAACTAGGCATGATCGACTCAGAACTCTATCTGTATTGTAAAAGGGAACAGGAGACAATGCATTGGCCAAAAGATACGTTTCTTTCTTTTCAATTCTATAGTTGTCACTCCCACAGTTGCTTAGACAAGAAAATTAACTACACTGTCTGCACTGTCTGCAAAGTGCCTTGCAGCATCATAAAGTTGTGAAAGACACTATATAAATGCAAAACATTTATTTAATTATACCATCAATTATACACTACATCAATAATCAGAGTATTTGCCAGAAAATACTGTAGCACAAGTGGCTAGCACTGTGGCTTCACAGTGTCAGAGTCCCAGGTACGATTCCCCGCTGGGTCACTGTCTGTGCAGAGTGTGCACATTCTCCCCATGTCTGCGTGGGTTTCCTTTGGGTGCTCCGGTTTCCTCCCATAGTCCAAAGATGTGCAGGTTAGGTGGATTGGCCATGCTAAATTGCTCTTAGTGTCCAAAAAGGTTAGGAGGGGTTGTTGGGTTACAGGGATAGGGTGGACGTGAGGGCTTAAGTGGGTCGATGCAGACTCGATGGGCCGAATGGCCTCCTTCTGCACTGTATGTTCTATGTACTCGGTGACATGCAGTTTCGATGTGATGTAGCAACTCAAAAGGTTGTTTTCAAACGGAATTGTGGCCACCTTTGTAGCCATCCCACTGCTGTCACAAGGCATACACGCTCATGAAAGATTAACAGATCATCTACGTTCAATGACTACTTCAAGTAAAACTATCTCGATGTTCAATCTTGTACACTTCTTCTGTAATAAGCAAAATATACATTGGATAAGCAATTATACTCTGCTGTGGACTTGCAATATTTTTATGTCGACGTACACTGAAGTACTGTGCTTACAAATGCTTTACAGCTGATTTTTTTATTTTTTTATTTTTTTTAAATTTTAGAGTACCCAATTAATTTTTTCCAATTAAGGGGCAATTTAGTGTGTTCAATCCACCTACCTTCCACATTTTTGGGTTGTGGGGGCGAAACCCACGCAAACACGGGGAGAATGTGCAAACTCCACACGGACAGTGACCCAGAGCCGGGATCGAACCTGGGACCTCAGCGCCGTGAGACCGCAGTGCTAACCCATGTTTTACAGCTGATTGAGCGCACTATAATTGTTAGTTCTATGTGGAAAACAATAGTTGGTCTTCAGTTATTCCCATCTGGTTCTTCAAGTTATTTTTCTTCGTCTGATGTACAATATCTTGAGTGTTTTTTGTGCTTGACACAAGCATTGTATGGGAATTTCATCAGAGCTTTTATAAACCGACTACATATACCAAATTATTATGTTTTTTGAAGGAAGAAAAGGAGGAACAATAATAGCATAGATATATTATGCTATTCAGTGCACACTCAATCAACTAGTAGAGCAATGAGCAGTTGATAAGACAAAGGGTTGGATTTTCATGGAGTCCGGCTAACTCCAGAGACCTTTGAATCTTTATTTAAAAATTTTATTAGCGTTATAAGTAGGCTTACATTAACACTGCAATGAAGTTACTGTGAAAAGCCCCTAGTCACCACATTCCAGCGCCTGCTCGGGTACACTGAGGGAGAATTCAGAATGTCCAAATTACCGAACAAGCACGTCTTTTGGGAACTTTGGGAGGAAACTGGAGCACCCGGAGGAAACCCACGCAGATATGACGAGAACGTGCAGACTCCACACAGACCGTGACCTAAGCCGGGGACCATGGTGCTGTGAAGCAACACTGATAACCACTGTGCTATCGTGCCGCACTGGTGGGTAGAATCCGGATGTGGAAGACCCACTGCCATTTCATGCCAATACAATTTTCATTGGTGGGGGAACGGGAGCAATCTGATTGGCCAACAGCTCTCCAGTTCCTGCAGTGACAGCGCTGAAGTGGATAGTAGAAGACATGCGGGAGGATTGTTGAGACTGTGGCCGGGATTCGCCGTTCACCGCCACGGCGATCAGGAATGACGATCGGCCGGAGAATGGAGCATCCCCTGAAAAACGGGCTTGGCGCCAGGCACCAAACCAATTTAGACATTCTGAATTCTCCCTCTGTGTACCCGAACAGGTGTAGAAATGTGGCAACTCGGGACTTTTCACAGTAACTTCATGTCAGCCTACTTGTGACAATAAAGATTATTATTATTATTCTCTGCAGCCCTGCCGCTGGTTGTAGCCGCTACCCGCTGGATGCCTGATTATCCACCCTCTCGGTATGCTCCACTCCTCACAGACATCAGATCAGTCATGTGCGCATGATTTGATGCGAGTCTTTAAATGGCCTTTGATGGGGAGCAAGGGGGTAAGAAAACTTTTCTCTTTATTCTGGCTTATCATAGAGGTCATTGTAGAATGTACAGTGCAGAAGGAGGCCATTTGGCCCATCGGGATTGCACCAACCCTTGGGAAGAACACCCTACTGCACGGGTATCAAGCGCAGGCGTGCATGATATGCATCTCGTGGTCACACGCCAGCTGCACATTCATCGAGTGTAACCCCTTTTGGTTTGTGAAGACCAGCCCATCATGGGCTAGTGCCGATAGGGGGACATTCATCCAGACAATGACCCATTGGACCTGGGGCATCCCAGCAATGCCAGTGAAGCCTGTAGGGTCCTGCCCGAGCAGTTCCTGCTCATATAGCCTCAGGTGTATCCCCCAGGACTGCGGCGACTGGGATGAAGGCCACCATTCCTAGCTGGATTCAGAAGTCCATTATCTGCAGGGCGTGACAGGCAGACATGTTAGCATGGTGCATACCCCCATGCCCAACCAGGTCCAATGGGCTACACGGTGGCCCTGGCCTGCACTGCAGCTCACTACCCCTCCATGTCCTCCTCACCCATCCCCGGAACCATCTCCAACTGTTCCCCCTGGCACTCTGCGCACCCACCACACCCCTGACCCAATCAGTGCCCAGCACTGCGGGGGTCTCTGGTCCCCCAGCACCTGTCCCTGCTGGCAGGGGTACCAGTGACTGGCACTACCCATACCAGTGAAACGTTCTGCGGCCCTATCCAGTTCCCTCCTATAAGGGCTACTGTGGACCCTCCCTTGGGTGGAGCTCAATTGTGGGAAAGGGGGGCCATGCCAGCAGCAGAACTGGCAGCCCACGGTGGCACCTCTGGGGACCTGACCTAATTCCTCTCTCCCACGGCACTTTTCCCGATTTTTAAAACCACAAGTGAACTTCAACATTGGTAATTACCCCCGGTAGAGGCGGAGCACCGCAGGAGCCCAGAGGAATACCGGTTGGACCCATTAATGATATGTCAATGGCATTTACTGTACATGCAGAATTGAATGCTTTCTTGTCACTGTCAAGGCACAGGAGCATGGCATTCTGTTGGACGTCCGCTGCCGGACACAATTTCCGGCCCATGTCATTTTCCATTCAATCGCGTTTCCCAATTCCAGAGTCGCTGGACCAAAATCCCGCCTCACATCTTCGATGAGGGTTTTGGTCACCCCTCCTAATACCTCCTTCTTTGGCTCGAGGTCTATATTCATCTGATTGACCTTTTGTGAAGTGTCTTGGAACAGTTTTCTATTTTAATGGTCATATATGAATGCAAATTGGTACATACGAACTTCGTATTTATTGAAAGTAGTGAGTATTTTTTAACGTCAATACACATACTGCAATTGAAATGTGAAACTTGTTAATGGTTTAGCCTGTGAAAACGCCCAGTGTCAGAGATGTGATAATTCTAAACTTAAAGGCAGCATAATATCATTTCAGCAAAATGGCCCACGTTTTCATAAATCTGTACCTGAAGGACCAGTAAAACAAAGAACACACACCATTACATTTCACATTTCAGTTCCACTATTCATTTCCTATATTTAAACATTTATCTATGCATCCGTCCACTTATAATTATATCATCAGAATTGAGACCAGTAATTAAGATTTATTTTCTTTCAGCTATAATTGTTGGAAATTACACAAAATGCAATCAAACCATCAATTCATACCAAAACCACATAGAGTTGCACAAAACCTGATATATAAGCTGATGGATTACCTGTTGTGAATAGAGTGTTTCTCACATATGATGGGCAAGCAAATCTATCACAAGTTGTTGAAAGTACTGTGGTATATCTTTTGTCGCTCCATTTCAATGGCAATCAATTGATTTTTGCCAGCTTTTCGTGGTGCTATTTGATCTCCATGCTAGGTATTGCCTTCTATGCAGTTCAATGCTCTACATTTTTCTCTCAAGTGTCTCAGAAAGCTCAAAGAGAGTCAAGTCTCTGGAGCCGATCTTAAAGGACAGCAGTAATTGCCTAAAAAATATATTAATCGATTATCCCAGGTATAAAGGTTTCCCACATGGCTGCTTCATTGTTACACTGATCAAAACTTACCAGATCAGTCGTTTAACAAAATGAAACCAATCAAGTAACTCAAAAGGAAGTTCCTGAATCAATTTTCTTCCAAAAGAAAACTGATCGGAGCTTAATCATTTTAAAAGTTTGAAAGATTTATTTTGTAAGGTCTTTGCTCTGCTATTTTTCTTTTCAAAAAACGTTAATATCCATTTTTCAAAATGTGGATTGTAACATGTAAAAATAATGAAAGTGACAATAATATGCTGAAAATGCACCAGAATCTTTTCACGTATTCAAATACTTTGATTTGCAGATTAATCTCTCTAAATGTCGTAAAGACCAAGCAACTAACCATCGACTTCAGGAAGCGTAGCATGACACACACTCCCCCTTCCCCCCGACTCTTACAAACTTCGACATAAGTGCCATAGAGAACATCCTATCCAACTGCATCACAGCCTGGTATGGCAACTGCTCGACCCAAGATCGCAAGAAACTGCAGAGTGTGGTGAACTCAGCCCAACACATGACACAAGCTTGCCATCCTCCCATTGATTCTGTATCCACCTCCCGTTGCCTCAGGAAGGCAGACAGCATTATCAGAGACCCCTCCCATCCAGGCTTTGCCTTCTTCCAGACCCTTCCATCAGGCAGAAGGTACAGAAGTCTGAAGACCCGCACATCCAGACATAGGAACAGCTTCTTCCCCACAGCTACAAGACTCCTCAACGACTCTCCCTGGACTGATCTGTTCCCTGTAAGAACACTATTCATGATGCCCTATGCTGCTCTTGCTCATGTATTTGCTTTGTTTGGCATCTTGATCCGAACTGTAACCAATCACTGTTTGTCAATGTACCATTTGTCAATGTACTCTGATCGATGATTCTTTTTTTGTCTACTATGTACGTACTATGTACGCTCCCTTGGCCACAGAAAAATACTTTTCACTGTACTTCGGTACATGTGGAAATAAATCAAATCAAATCAAAATCAAATCAAATAATTTTAAAATGAATAACAATGGAGGAATCTTTTTTTTTCTTTTTTTAAAAAAATTTAGAGTAGCCAATTATTTTTTTCCAATTAAGTGGCAATTTAGCGTGGCCAATCCACCTAACCTGCACATCTTTGGGTTGTGGGGGTGAAACCCACGCAGACATGGGGAGAATGTGCAAACTCCACACGGACAGTGACCCAGGGCCGGGATTCGAACCCGGGTCCTCAGCGCCGCAGTCCCAGTGCTAACCACTGCGCCACATGCTGCCCTACAATGGAGGAATCTTAACCTGCGGAAAGAGTTGAATTTGGTTGAGGGAGGTTTAAATGCTCGACATCTGAAACCGTAGCCGAACCCATCTTGAAGCCATTCACTTCTAGTTTTAATGGAAACAGAATAAGGAGCAGATGAGCAATCTGTTTTCAGGAGAAAGATTGGCCATGTAAATATCCCAAGCATTGGCATGTTCTCAACTGATATGTACATACATGTACCCACTATTGCGTAAATGTACACATTAAAACTATCAGTAATGGCTAGAATTTCCCAAGCCACTTACCGTCACGGGACTGCATATTCTTGCCTAAGTCAATGGGTTTTTGGCTGTTCTGTCAAACTTTCTGTATGCCAGCCAATGTTACTCGTTGATGCTTATTTTCTTATTATGTTCCAGCTCTTGCACACAATTCACTTGAAGTTAGCTTTCTTGATTATTAGCTGATGAACGTGCTATTGTTCTTGTCCTGCTAACAGAGGCATTTGTCTGTTTAATTTAATACACTAAATCAGTAACTGGTAAATAAATTTGGGGGGTGCAAAATAAAACACGTGTGGCACAAACTAGTTGCACCCCCTAATAAGCCTAATTTCAAGACAATTATTCCTGGGCCAACAGAGATGTGAGCATTCCATTTCTTGTATTCCTTGACTGATGACTTATGGTAAATCATAGATACCTACTTTTATTTTTCCTCTGATCTCCCTTCCGATAGAGAGATGCTAACGTTCCATTCCATGTGCCCCACTGATTGGATCCCCATCTAAGATTGGATCCTGAAATACATCCGGCCTGCAGATTTGGATTTAAAAATTGTACCTGGCTTGTGGCACAAGAATGGTCTGCTAGTCTAACCACTTTATAAACATATCATACATTGCAAAATCATTTCCATAAATGTGAATAATGTTCTTGGACTGTTCAATAAATAATACATTTTCTATTACCAGAAGCAAGGATTTTTGAGTTCTGGGCATGGGTTTTCAAACTGTGCTTTGTTCATGCATAGCAGGTAAAATTATTCTGCAGTGAATTTCATGTAATCAAATATAATGCTATAACTGGATGATTTCTGTCGCAAAAATTGACCAACAGTGCAGTGTAGCACTGCCATCTGGTGATACAAAGCTATAGTGCCACCACATCACATCAAAGCAACAAAGATTTTGTGAAAGCCCTCGGTGGTTGAAGAGCAATAGAACATTTGTCATTAGTTAGATGTTCTGTCAGAAAGTGCACAAAAGAAATCAAGCATTCTGCTACTATCAGCTTCAGAACAGAACAACTTGGCAGCAAGGAATTACCTTGGCAAACAAACTAACATTTTATGTCATGTCAATGAAACAAAAAAGGGAGGATTTGTTAGGAATTAGTACTTTTTTGACGGTAACATACCTTCATAATGCTTTGTGCACGCGGGTCTCTCTCTTTCTGGTTGAACAACGTGCTACTTAATCTCCTAACAAGATGATCCCCAAGGAAAAGTTTGTGGAAGACATCGTAGTTCTGCACATCACCACAATTAGAAAGAGAGAAACTGACATGAATGTTAACATTTTCACAGTCCCATTCATGCCACAGAAGGAACAGTCCATACCAAAGATTACGAGAATCAGACAGATCTCATGTACAAAATCTGCCCTTAACCAATAAGAGCAGGCATTAATATAGCACCATTCATCATCTCAGGATATTCCAAAGCCATTTACTTTTTAAGAGTGGTGATAGCAATACGATATGAAACCACAGCAGCCAATTTGCACTTGATTGTTGAAAGACAGAATATTTGTTCAGGTATGAATGTCAGTCAGGACACAGGAGAACCCCTCTGCCTGCCCTGCCATCGCTGCCCCCCACCCCACCGCTCTTCTTCAAATGCTACTTTGAAATTTGTGATATCCACCTGTAAGGGTCAAGAGGACCTCGGTTTAGCATTGCATCTGAAAAACAACTGATACAAAATTGAAACAATCCCTTAGAGCTGCATGAGGTTGTCCACTGAGATTATGTATTCGAGTTGCAGAAATGGGGCTTGAAAGTGCGAGGAGGGAATTTACTGATCAGGGGAAAAGGCCACAATAATCTCCTGAGCACGAAGAAGAAGATCGTCCTCTGCAGCATCAGGTCGGCTGCGACAGTGCCTGTGCCCCGATTAGCCAGAGATACTGCATTAACCAAATTACCCCAAAGTACAAACTATCAACAAGATTTCACTGTTTGCAACTTTTACTTGAAGACAAATTTGAATAAATGTAAATTAAACAGGAATAAACAGGCAAACGATGCTTCAAATAGTAAGGTAAATTTCATTTTAAATAGTAGCTTGCTACCTCAAGAATTTACTTCATCCTCCACACAAATGTGGCACTCTGTACCAGCACAGTTTCACAATTTTCTAAAATGTATCATTTCATGGGATGTGGGCATTGCTGGCTAAGCCAACATTTGTTGTCAATCCCAAATTGCCCTTGAGCTGAGTGATTTACACGGTCATTTCCGAGGGCGTTTAAGGGTCATCCACATTGCTGTGGGTCTGGAGTCACATACAAGCCAGACCAGGCAAGGACGAAAGATTTGTCTCCCTAAAGCACTACATCATTGATAGAATCAACTATTTCCTGATAGGTCTGATAGATAAAAAGGCTATTTTAATGTAAATATTAAGACCCAGTTTTAATACCCATTTTAAAATGAGGATTTCAGCACTCATAACCTCTGGTCATGACAAAACACATCGCTTCAACAGAGACACAAAAAGCCTGACACATGCAAAAACTAATTGGAGATAAAAACACCATTTTCACTAAGCAAGATGAAAAAGCTATTATTCTGATGAACATATTTTCAAAATCAGTTTCACATTAAGAAATGAGTCGTACCAGTAATCTAGATCAAGGTCGAAGTAAGCACCAGAGCAACATGAAGGCACCATTGTTCATAATGTGGATAAAGCAAAGTCAGCAGAAAACCAGTAGAAACCAGTCTTGATAAAAGCACAGAATCGCATTCCATAACATACACAAATATTCAAACATGAAACATTCAGAACTTATGTTGCACATTAAGGATTGAAAGTTAACCATCGAATCAAGTGTATTTGATTCTAACACAAACCAATTAGGATGACATAGAGGTGTAGAAAGATGAACAAAGACTGATAAGATTCTCCTTAAACAGAACTCCACACCCCCTCCCCCCACCATAATATGCTGTTATTTCTTCACACATCCACAATAGCTTTCACCACTGAGTTTCACAGGTTTGAATATCATCAGCAAGCCGCAATTCAATTCAGGTCATGACAGTCCTGGTGGTGTATGTTTTCAGAGTTCCTTTTCAACTGAGCAACCAATAATATTCCTATTTGCGGTTTAGTCATCTCTGAGAAAACACCCAGCTCTTTAGCATCTCCAAGATAGTCATATAGCTTTTAGACTTTTTTAGTCAGCTTGCAAAGCACCTACTGGAGCTCCTGTTTCCTTTCCTGCCAAACACAAAGATCAACCTTTTCCTGGGAGTTTTTTGCTCCACCTCACAAGAATTCCCAGTATTCCCCATCTGTGTTTGCTTTCTCCATATGTCTGCATCAGTGTGCTGTTCACCTGTGCCCTCCTCTGCTCAGAGTTCTCTTTTGTGTCTGCCGCTCTCCTTTCTATCTCATCATCCATATGGATATCTTCTTAACTTCCTCTCTTTTGGCACTGCTTCCAGGTCAAGGGTAACCAGGTCACATGGATCAGTATTTCTTATTATCCAAGAAAATTAAATTCAAACCTTTACAATTGATGTAAACTCTTGGAAGTCCATTTCAAACATTCTTTAAAATAAATTACAGATTCCACAATCTTTTTAAAGAAATTACAAATGTTCCTTCATGTACTGCTTTCAGGTCATCACAAATAACAAATGTCTTGCCCTGGGTTTGTGATTATACACTCTTAACTGCCCTGTGTATTCACCATGTGTGCTCACTTTATTCTGCACAAACAGCTCAGAAAAATGAGAGACTATTTTATTCAAGAAGAACGGTAGCATTGTGGATAGCAGAATCGCTTCACAGCTCCAGGGTCGATTCCGGCTTGGGTCTCTGTCTGTGCAGAGTCTGCACATCCTCCCCGTGTGTGCGTGGGTTTCCTCCGGGTGCTCCGGTTTCCTCCCACAGTCCAAAGATGTGCAGGTTAGGTGGATTGGCCATGATAAATTGCCCCTTAGTGTCCAAAATTGCCCATAGTGTTGGGCGGGGTTACTGGGTTATGGGGATAGGGTGGAGGTGTTGACCTTGGGTAGGGTGCTCTTTCCAAGAGCTGGTGCAGACTCGATGGGCCGAATGGCCTCCTTCTGCACTGTCATTTCTATGATCTATGATCTACATCCTAAAGCAAGCACAGCTAGTTACTCAATCCATCTGTGTTCAATGATCTGACAGGGTGGAGGTGTTATCCTTGGGTAGGGTGCTCTTTCCAGGAGCCGGTGCAGACTCGATGGGCCGAATGGCCTCCTTCTGCACTGTAAATTCTATGTCTAGAACAGTCCAACTGGTAAAATCTCTGGCGTAAGCAAGAACAATAGCTATATTATAACATAAATTGCCCTTAGTGTCCAAAAAGGTTGGGTTAGGAGGGGTTACTGGGTTAGGGGATTAGGGTGGAGGTGTGGATTTTGTTAAGGTGCTCTTTCCAATGGCCAGTGTAGACTCGATGTGCCAAATAGCCACCTACTGCACTGTAGGTTCTATGATTCTTCTTTTTGACCAGGTGTTATGGGAGAGGTGTTTTCAGAACCCCAAAATGTATCATGGAGCTCAACTAACCCCCACCTTTAATGGATTGTTGCTTTTGAAGCACACAACTTATTCCCCAGATGTAGTATTACAATTATGGACACATGGATTTAAAACAAAACAATGTTTATTCCATGAACTCAAATGAACCTTTCAAATAAATATTGGATCTCTTAACACCCCTGACTTCAAAGATAACCCCAAAACTAATACAACACTACCCAATCCTGCAAACTGTTCCTTTGCACAGGCAAAAGACATAACAAATCCTTCAAACAGAAGCACATTAGATTTGTATTCAATACTGAGACCTTTTTACAATTCGGATTTCACCAAAGGATTAAGAGATAGTCCTTCATGGCAGAGATCACCAGCAATGCAGCTCACAGCCACACCCAAGCTTTCTTCAAACTGAAACTAAAACTCCCAAAAAGCAGAAGTGAGCTCAGCTCCACCCACTCTCTGACATCACTATTTTCTTAAAGGTACATTGCTTAAACATCCATTTCTTAAATGTACTCTCACATGACACAGGGCCTCAATATCCCGAGTCATCCAGGGTTCCCTACTTCTACCACCCCTGCCCTTCACTCTAAAAGGAATGTGCTTACCCTGAACCCTGGTTAACACACTTTTGAAAGCCTCCCACTTACCAGCCGTACCTTTGCCTGCCAACAAGCTCCCCCAATCAATTTTTGAAAGTTCCTGTCTATCACTATCAAAATTGACCTTGCCCCAATTTAGAATTTTAACTTTTGGGCCAGACCCATCATTTTGCATAGCTATCTTAAAATTAATGGAATTATGGTCACTGGTCCCAAAGTGATCCCTCACTATATCCCTCATCGGTGGCTCCGACCGGTACAGTTCCTCGTAAAAGTCCCTAAAGACCCCGTTCACCTCTGCCCCCTTCTGCACCACATTCCCACCCTTATCCATCACTCCACCAATTTCCCTAGCCGCATCTCGCCTATGGAGCTGATGCGCCAACATCCTGCTCGCCTTCTCCCCATACTCATATACCGCGCCCTGCGCCCTCCTCCACTGTGCCTCCGCCTTCCTGGTGGTCAACAAGTCGAACTTGGCCTGCAAACTACGCCGTTCCCCCAGCAACCCCTCCTCCGGTGTCTCTGCGTACCTCCTATCCACATCCAGGAGCTCCCCCACCAGTCTCCCCCTCTCCCTCCTCTCCCTCCTTTCCCTATGGGCCCGGATGGAGATCAGCTCCCCCTGGATCACTGCTTTCAGAGCCTCCCAGACCATCCCCACCCAGACCTCCCCGTGTCGTTGGTCTCAAGATACACCTCAATACTTCCCCAGACCTTCCTACACACCTCCTCATTAGCCAGCATCCCCACATCCAGGCGCCACAGCGGGCGCTGGTCCCATGGCTCCCCCATCTCCAGATCGACCCAGTGCGGAGCATGGTCTGAAATTACTATGGCCGAATACTTGACATCCTGCACCTTCGGGATCAATCCCCTGCTCAGGACGAAAAAATCTATTCGGGAGTAAACCCTATGCACATGGGAGAAAAAGGAATACTCCCGCGCCCTCGGCCTCCCAAACCGCCAGGGATCCACCCCTCCCATCTGGTCCATAAACCCCCTCAGCACCTTGGCCGCCGCCGGTCTCCTACTCGTCCTTGAACTGGACCGGTCCAGTGGGGGATCCAGCACTGTGTTAAAGTCTCCCCCCATGATCAGGCCCCCTGCCTCCAGGTCCGGAATGCGGCCCAATATGCGCCTCATAAAGCCAGCATCATCCCAATTCGGGGCATATACATTAACCAGCACCACCTTCTCTCCCTGCAGCCTACCCTTCACCATAATATATCTGCCCTCCTTGTCCGACACCACCTCAGACGCCTCGAACGCCACCCTCTCCCCACCAGAATCGCCACCCCCCGGTTCTTCGCGTCTAATCCTGAGTGGAAAACCTGCCCCACCCACCCCTTTCTCAGACAAACCTGGTCCGTCACCTTCAAGTGGGTCTCCTGGAGCATAGCCATGTCCACCTTCAGCCCCTTCAGATGAGAAAATACCCTAGTTCTCTTAACCGGCCCATTCAGCCCCCTCATGTTCCAGGTGATCAGCCGGATCAGAGGGCACCCCGTCCCCCTCCCCCGCCGACTAGCCATCGCTCATCGACTTCTCGCCCCAGGCCAGCACACCCCGCCCGACCCCTTCCCCATGACGATGACGCCTCTCTTCTACCCCCCCGGCCCACACCAGCTCCTTCCTGGCCATTCCAGCAGCAACCCGGTATCCCCCCCCCACCCCCCCACCAACCCCCCCCCCCCCCCCCCCCCCCCAGGCTAGGACCCCTCCTAGCCGCGACGCACCCTCCATGGTACTTCTGTGAGTCAGCTGACTTCTGCTGACCCCGGCAACTCCTGCCAAAACCCGGCCCCTCCCGACATGGGGTCATCCCCCCTCCTGCCACACCTCCTTGGCACCGCTTCAGCGCGGGAAAAAACCAGTAGAGGCCACGCCCCCACCGCCAGCTTCCCCCCCCCCCGCCCCGCAGCGCGGGAAACCAGAGGAAAGCCCGCGTTTTCGAACTGCCACACCCCACCCTTCTGACGCAGCTCCTCAAAATCCAGTTTCACCCCAACCCCCGGCCCCGTACAGAAGAGAAAAATTTTTTAAAAACCACAAACCCCCAACATTCCCCACATAACCCAAAACCATACCCAACAGACCCACCCGGAAACAGAGCAAAAAACCAGCATAAAAAACACATGTCAAAGTTACAAAAACAGCAACAGCAAAAACAGCAACGACCATAGTGCACCGGACCCCGCAGCCCCCAGACCCTAGTTCGAGTCCAGCTTCTCCGCCTGTACAAAGGCCCACGCCTCCTCCGGGGACTCGAAGTAGTGGTGTTGGTCCTTATATGTCACCCACAGATGTGCAGGCTGCAGCATTCCAAATTTGACCTGCTTGGCATGCAGCACCGCCTTCGTCCGGTTAAACCTGGCCCGCCGCTTAGCCACCTCCGCACTCCAGTCCTGCTAGATTTGCACTACCGAATTCTCCCACTTGCTGCTCCTCTCTTTCTTGGCCCAGCGCAGCACACACTCCCGGTCACTGAATCGATGGAACCGCACCAGCACCGCCCGCGGGGGTTCATTTGGCTTGGGCCTCCTGGCCAGCACTCTGTGAGCTCCCTCAAGCTCCAGGGGCAAATGGAAGGACCCCGCTCCCATCAACGAGCTCAGCATCGTGGTCACATAAGACGGAAGATCTGACCCCTCCAGCCCCTCCGCCAGGCCCAGGATCCTCAAATTATTTTGCCTCGTGCAAACGTCCAGCTCCTCCAAGCGGTCTTGCCACTTTTTGTGAAGTGCCTCGTGCAACTCCACTTTCCCCACAAGGACCACGGCCTCCTCCTCCCACTCAGCGGCCTGCTGCTGCAACTCCCGAATGGCCACCCCCTGGGCCGTCTGGGTCTCAAGCAGCTTGTTGGTAGTCGCATTCAGGGAGTCCAGCAACTCAGCCTTCAGCTCCGCTAAACAGCGCAGAAGAGCAGCTTGCTGCTCCTGCGCCCACTTCCACCAGTCCTCGGGTGCTCTGCCGGCCGCCATTTTGTCCTCCTTCCCCCGCTTTTCCTGGGGAGCTGCTGCAGCCTTTTCCCTTGCCCCCCTCCGGGTAAGCACCATAAATTTCGGGGAATGTTCCTCCAAACACCTTCCCCCACCGGGAATCGTCGAAACAGCAGCGTTTGGGGCCCTAAAATAGGCTCAAAAGTCCTTTAATAGCGGGAGCTGCCGAACATGCGGCTTAGCTCCGCATCGCCGCAACCGGAAGTCCTTTCAGGCAACATTTACAGACATTTCCCACAAACCTCCAATTCCTCTATTAAAAGCTTTAAAATGTTGAAACATTTCTAAAGAAGGTGGAATTTATATATTCTGCTTTAATGCGTGTATAATGGACTGAAGTGAGTTAATTCGTACCAGTTGATTTCAACATATGCCACAAGTAAAAGCTAACTCTTTAAACAGTAAATGAAATATAACCTCTTACGGGAATCAAATAGGCAGCTGGTAACATTCCTGTACTTTAATTCACAAAATAATAACATTGTAGTAAAGTACACTGTGAAAAATACAATTGCATCTTACATAAGCAGACAATAACTGTTAGAGGCTGCTCTTATTTTTGTTGGGAATTGTTACTCATACAGCCTGGGTGCTGCTCACAGTTTACACAGCTGGATTACTGTCTGGTCGGTATATATATATAAATAGTAGATAAAAATTCCTGATAACATGCTGAAACTATTTTGCTTCACTGTGTTCTTGCCCTTTGTGGTTGATTCAGATGGTAGCTATCTTCACAATGATCTTCATTCTACACAATGTCAGATTCACATTTCAGGATTTTGGACTATTCTGCCTTGGAGCAAGTTCAGATAACACTATAAGTTACGTTTAATTCGCAGAGGTTAAATCCACACGGCACAGCTTCCAGGAATATGGATTAAATTCAGTGAATCAGTCCAGAGTAGTGCTTCTTACATACCCCATCAGCTTGAGACAATGGAGGTCCAAAACATTACAGAAAATATTTGGCCGCACTTCATGACACACAGTCCAAGTGAAGATGATTAAGTAATTTCCTCATCCAACATGCCTGCTGGTAGCTCTGTTACCGTTATGGCTTCTGTTTGCTGTAGTTCATAAGGACACCATTTCAAGAGAATCTGTTTCCTTTTAGTCGTCTTTCCCTTCCAACTCATTGACTTGGATAGCGATGTCAATAAACTCTGAAAATATTCACTCACAATACACATATTGAAATGACTTAAGCCTTATAAAGTAATGGGTGATGATATCCTGGAATCCAAAATTGGGAAGACAGTAGTAATTATAACTAGGTAGCTGGACTGGCCAAAACGTAGACATGGAGAGCTGCAAAGTGTCAAGGATCAAGTCCATGGCTTCCTGTCCAGAAGAAATTTGAATGTTGATTACTTTTTCACCTAATCAGGCAAGAGCCACCTCACATGAAGCATAAGACTATCAAAAGGCCTCTCACCCAATCATGCTGATGGCAATTTTAACTTGCATTACCAAGGACATCCATACAAGGAGGCAGAATTCTTGTTTAACTCCCCAAGTCAAGTCCTGATTGTTTTTGCTGCTACAGAACGAGGAATGACAGAGCTGTTAGCCTAACATCAGTTACTACCACTGTTAATTAAGGATGGTATTGGTGCAATAGTTAGAGATGACCTTGGGCCAGGAGATCAGGATGTAGAATCGGTTTGGGTGAAGATGAGGAATAGTCGGGATGAGGATGGTCTTCAGGATTCCTAACAGTAACCGCAATGCAAAACAAAGTACACAAGAAGAAACAGAAACAGAAAATACTGGACAACCTCAGCAGGTCTAACAGCATCTGTGGAGAGAAAAGGGCGCTAATGTTTCAAGTTTGGATGACTCTTTGTCACAAGGCCATGCATAGTTAAATGAGCCGAATGGATTATTTGAATATCATTATCTGGATCACGCCCAGCAAGGGGCTGATCCAGATCGCCCGGGAGCCGCAAGTCAGGCGACTCATGTGAGGGCTTACATTTCAAGCACTGAGTGCTCCCCCCCTTTCAGGACCTCCTCTTTCATTCGCCCAACTAAATGATACACTTCCATAGCCCCCTTCAGCCCCCCACAATTAATATCCCCGCTTCAGCCCGATACTTTCTTGGGCAAGGCCCCCCTCATACTCTGACCCTTGGCAGTGCCAACTTGCTACCCGGGCACCCTGTCACTGCCAGCCTGGCACCCAGGCAATGTGCCTGGGTGCTGGGGGAGTTCCAGGGTACTGCCCTGTCCCCGACCACCCATGGGGCTCTCGTGCCCTCTGTGATCCCAGGAGTGGCCATCATGCCGGTCTCTGCTTGTGGAGACCAGTACTAATCGGTGCCCGGGTGTGGCCTTGCTGGTACAGCTGGTGACTCCCGGACACCGGAAGAATGTGGCCTTACATAGGCTGTGCATACTTAAATGAATCGAATGGATCATTTGAATATCATTATCTGGATCACGCCCAGCAAGGGGGTGATCCAGATCACCCGGACGCCGCAGGTCAGGTGACTCACGCGAGGACATGCGCTCAGCATGAAGCCGGATTTGGGCCTCTTGCGCAGTGTACCCGGCATGGCCGGATCAGCGCTGGATCCAGAGTGGGGGGAACATCATACCCCATATCTTGAATACTGTTTGCAGTTTTGGTTACCTTATTTCAAGAAGGACTGAAATGCATTGGGGACCGTTCAGATGAGATGCACTAGATTATTACCTAGTTACACAGACTGGGTTTGTTTCCTTTGGAGTTTAGAAGAGTGAGGGGTGATTTAATTGAAGTATATAAGATCCTGAACAGTATTCACAAGGTCGACGTGGAAAAGATGTTTCCTCTTGTGGATGCATTTAGAATTAGGGTGCACTGTCTTAAAATCACCCTTTTGAGACAGAGATGAGAAGATTTTCTTTTCACACAGAGGGTTGTGTGGCTTTGGCACTCTCTACTTCAGAAGGCTGTGGAGGCAGGGTCACTGATATTTTAAGGTGAAAGTAGATAAATTCTTGTTGGGTAAGGGAATAAAAGGTCATCCTTTTACATGGAATTTGAAGCACAAATGGATCAGCCATGATCTTATTAAATGGTGGACCAGGCTCAAAGGCCGACTTCTGTTTCTATTTCACATGTTTGCATGCTCTTATTTCTGTGCTTCATCATGTGTCTGCATGGGTTGTCCAGGCAACCATTCTTTAGTTCTGAAAGCAAAAGTACACTAGAAGAGGGTGGGAGTGAAGAAAGCTGGCGGGTTGGAAAGCAAGATGTCTATGGCAACACAGTCAGCAGCTTGCTTTTCATGTTAAAAGGCAGGATGAGGGTGAGGTGGGATTTGAGAAAGAGAATAAGATAGGAATAAACCCCATTCTCTGGGTGTTCTCAGCAAAAGTGGTTGGAATGGCCTCAGTCACTGCTGTCAAGTAACTTGCAAGATCGTCTCTTCCAAGGAACTCTCAAGATACACGTGCCTGTCCCTCGCCATTTCTTGGCTTTTCCCTCCTGTTATGTGCCACCTTGTCCTGCAAGAGAAAGGAAAGAGCATCATTGAGAACATCCAAGATGTTTGGGTGATGTCAATGTCATGCGTAAATAGCTCAAAGTATGTGAAAGCTGTGGAAGGTGGGTGTAAGGTTTCTTGCAGCGCTAAGGGTATCCGGAAATAGTGCAGCACCGAAACGCTGGGCATGAGCATTGGTTGCTAAAACCTGCTGATGGGTAATTGATGGGGTGATGGTGCATGGAGAGATCGGTGGTGTGGTGGGTAAGAGATGGCATTTGATGAAGTAGTCACAGACCTTGACCATGAGTATGTGGTCATTGAAGGTTTTCCCAGCATTGTATTATCCACCCTGTACTCCCATTCCTTTTTGTGATATATGCCTTGAGGGCCTCCTGGTCCCCTAGACAAACATGACCTAGTTCCTCCCTTCCATCTCCAACACTACAGCATAGAAGCTGGGAGACTTCTCGGTAACCTGCTGCTCCATTGGTATTCCTTCTCTGAAATATTTTTCCAAATAGTTTGATAGTTGCAGTTTTTTGAATACACCTCCTCTTTAAGATAAAAGACCAAGACCTGATGTGTTAACACTGTTTCTCTCTCCACAGATGCTGCCTGATCTGATGTGTAACTCCAGCAGATTGGATTATTATTTCAGATTTCCAGCAGACACGGTATTTTGCTTGTGTGCTGTCCCCTTTAAGAAGTTCAGGTAGCTTCAGCTTCAATGCGTGCCAGCCACACACACAAGCGCACAGACCTGGGACTCCTGCTGAATTTACAGGGCATTTGGCACTGGGCTACACACCACAACCAGCGTATGAACAGGCAGAAAAACATGCGCATGCTACCTAAATCGCACATCTACTGAAAGTTAGAATGAACCCAATTTTAGCCAAGCAACTTTTGTTGGTTTGAATGGCTCAGACATAAAAATAACCAATCAGCACCTTATCTGTCATGCCGTTGTATCAGACACATTCTTTACCATTCTAAGGTCACATTTGACACAGAATTTAAAACTTTAAATTGGTGCTTTTGAATTGAATGTTATTATCAAAAAGGTGGAATAAATTTAAAGTGAAATAGTTGCTGTAGCTATTAGCAGCTCGGCTCTGTTTGTGCCAGAATAAATATAAAAATCCGAACTGCAGTTCCTAGAATCATAGAATCTACAGTGCAGAAGGAGGCCATTCAGCCCATTGGGTCTGCACCAGCCCTTGGAAAGATCACCCTATTTAAGCCTATGCCTCTATGATGCTGTGTCGCTCCCTCACCCCCTCGGGGGACTCCCGTTATCTGTCACATCATAATTGAAGGTTCTTTTGTTTTTCTGCCTCCGTAGATAGTTCAGGCAGTGCCCTAATGCCCCACCCCCTCCACCAACACCCCGACTCCCTCCCTCCCCACCACCCTTCTTTCCCTTCTCTCCCCACCACCCCTTTCCTTTCCCTTCTATTAGTACAGAGGTGAGGGTATCTGGTCTCTCCAGCGCAAAGTTTAGTGCTTGTACCATTTGGTTTTTGTAGAAATGTGTTGTGAACTGTTTTAATAATCAGAGTATCCTAACCCCCCTTCCCGTACATTGGTACTGAGGGGAGGGTACCCTATTTCTCTAACACAAAATTAGTGTTTGTACCGTTTGGCCTTGTATATATTTTTTATTTTTTTAATAAAAAGATATGGCCAATCCACCTAACCTGCACATCTTTGGACAGTGGGAGGAAACCGGAGCACCCGGAGGAAACCCACGCAGACACAGGAGAAAGTGCAAACTCCACACCCCAGACAGTCACCCAAGGCCAGAATGGAACCCGGGTCCCCGGAGATGTAAGGCAGCAGTGCTAACCACTGTGCCACTAGTTGAAAGATCAACATTTTAAATTGATATTTTTTGAACAGAATCTCTATGTCCTCAATGAAACTTTACCCCATCTTCCAATGAGCTGCGAGTGTCTAATCCATGTATTTGTCTATAACTGTTCTCCGTTGTGATTTGAGATTAATCAGTAGATGCAGTTTAATGTGAACTTCATCGGTCAGAGCAGCTGAGTCACTTTAACCTTCCACTCAAATGGTTGATGGAAATTTGGCAACTGAAAGTCCATGGAGGTCACCCAAGTAAAGGAAGCAAGTTGGAAATGTGATGCAAGACAGAGCCTAGAACTTGTACAGTTTGATTTGGATTCAAATGTATTTCGTAATTGAACTACCAATCAGCCGCTTCAGATATTGATTAATACACTCGCTGCTGAACATTATTGCACGTTCATTTGTAGTTGTGTTACTGTCCAGTGGATGGCAGCACGCTGACATTCTTTGTGTATAATGTCATTGAAAATCCAATCTCAGTAAGAAAGCATCGGATTGTCTAAAAACCAGCTTTGTTCACTTTTGTCTTTCAGGGGAAGAAAATCCACCATCCTTACCTAGGCTACCCTCCATGTGACTCCAGACCCACAGCAATTTGGTTGATTTTTAACTGCCCTCTGGAATGGCCGAACAAGTCACACAGTTATATAAAACCACTACAGGAAAGTCGAATAAGATAAAAACAGGAAGGACCACTCCGTATTGACCTCGGCACCAAAAAACAATAAAGGCGTCTCCAGCCCCGTAGACTCTCTAAGTCCCTCGCACTGTGGCTTCACAGCGCCAGGGTCCCAGGTTCGATTCCCGGCTGGGTCACTGTCTGTGTGGCATCTGAACGTTCTCCCCGTGTGTGCGTGGGTTTCCTCCGGGTGCTCTGGTTTCCACCCAAAAGTCCTGAAAGACGTGCTGTTAGGTAATTTTCTGAATTCTCCCTTTGTAACCGAACAGGCGCCAGAATGTGACAACTGGAGACTCTTCACAGTAACTTCATTGCAATGTAAGCCTACGTGTGACAATAAAGATTATTAAAATCGAGACATTGATATCCTGGGGACTAGTGCCAAAATTTGGAGAGCTGTCCCGTTATCTAGTTAAACATCAGCCTGATATAATCACGAATCATGCATTTCAGCCAATCTCGCAGATTCTTCTACAATCAATACCTATTATGCTGTCCGACCAGCAAGATAAACCCATCAGGAAGTGGCGGTTTCTGAGTAATATGCAATAATAATAATAATAATCTTTTTATTGTCACAAGTGGGCTTACATTAACACTGTGTTTAAGTTACTGTGAAAAACTCCTAGTTGCCACATTCTGCTGCCCGTTCGGGTACACTGAGGGAGAATTCAGAATGTCCAAATTACCTAACAGCATGTCTTTCGGGACTTGTGGGAGGAAACCGGAGCACTCGGAGGAAACCCACGCAGACACGGGGAGAACGTGCAGACTCCACTCAGACAGTGATCCAAGCCAGGAATCGAACCTGGGACCCTGGAGCTGTGAAGCAACAGGGCTACTCACTGTGTTACCATGCTGCCCCAGAAGGGAGTGGCACTTGCAGTCCTCAAAATTGGCACCAGCTCCCATGATCCCTTGTGGCATGAGGTCAAATATGGGGAAGAAAGGCTCCAACTGATTATCATTATCAATATTTCTCCAAGCTGAACAGCACCAAGGGTAGCCAGGGCACAGAATATGTTCTGTGTGGGAGACTTCACCAATCTTCACCAAGTATATTCCAGTAGCACGACTCCTGCCACAGCTGGCTGAGCCCTTAAAGAACTTATCTGACCAGAGCATGATAGAATTCTACATTAAGATGGAAAGTGAAGGAGTCCAATCCGCAATGAGGGTCTTAAATCAAATCAAAGGAAACTATGAAGGTATGAGGTGTGAGTTAGGTAAGACAAATACAAGAACTTCATTAATTAAAAGGCATCACAGTGGTTAGGTAATGGCTGATATTTAAGGAACAAATGTATGCATTGCAACGGTTATACATTCCTGTCTGGTGCAAAAACGCAACAGGAAAAGTGGCCCGACCATAGTTAACAAGATAAATTAAGGCTCGTATTAGATGCAAAGAGGGGTCATATAAAGTTGCTAGAAAAAGTAGCAAGTCGGAGGATTTGGAGCAGTTTGGAAGTCTGCAAAGGAGGTCTAAAGATTGATCAAGAGGGGAAAATAGAGTGTGAGAGCAAACTTGCAAAGAGTATAAAAACAGGCTGTAAAATTTTCTATAATTTTGTAAAAAGAAGATTAGTGAAGACAAATGTAGGTCCTTTACAGTCCGAAACTGAAGAATTTATAATGGGGAACGAGGAAATGACAGATCATACATACAAGTTACAGTGCAGAAGGAGGCCATTTGGCCCATTGAGTCTGCACCAGCTCTTGGAAAGAGCACCCAACCAAAGCCAACACCTTCACCCTATCCCCATAACCCCATAACCCAGTAACCCCACCCAACACTAAGGGCAATTTTGAACACTAAGGGCAATTTAGCATGACCAATCCACCTAACCTGCACATCTTTGGACTGTGGGAGGAAACCGGAGCACCCAGAGGAAACCCACACAGACACGGGGAGAACGTGCAGACTCCGCACAGAAAGTGACCCAAGCCAGGAATCGAACCTGGGACCCTGGAGCTGTGAAGCAATTGTGCTAACCACTATGCTACCACGCTGCCCAATTGAACAATTGATCAACTGAAAAATTACTTTCGTTATATTTTCATGGAGGAAGACACAAATAACTTTCAGAAA
Source organism: Scyliorhinus canicula (assembly GCF_902713615.1). Lineage (NCBI taxonomy): Eukaryota > Metazoa > Chordata > Chondrichthyes > Carcharhiniformes > Scyliorhinidae > Scyliorhinus > Scyliorhinus canicula. The sequence goes on from NC_052148.1 coordinate 90,740,758, forward strand.
TGCTAGAGAACAAAGAATCCAGTGAGAAGAATGAATTGAAGGAAATTAGTATTCATAGAGAAATAATGCTGGAGAATTTAATGGGACTGAAAGCCAATGAATCCCTTGGGCCTGATAATCTACATCCGAGTGTAATAAAGCAGGTGCCCATGTTAATCCCTGATTATTTTGCTGTCAGTCTGGATTCAATAAAATCTGAGATGGATTTGCAGGTATCATATCATTTAATAATAACTAACTTGCAAGGCTGACTTAATCCATAGGACCTCAGGACACACACACTGGCTTCTGAGAGCCCAGGATAAAGAGAACCTCAGGACAAAGGAACACTGGAGATATACTTCAAATTACATCAAGATTCGCATACAAACTTCCCATTGGTCATTTTACACACCTCCTGACCTGGTCATATATCCTAATTGGCTCACTTATCCTGGGCCTCTTGTTACCCAGCATCCTTTTCACTATTCTCTCCACGAGGCAAAGCTCCCCTCCCCCTTCCTAGCTATGCTGTGCTCATCCCTTTGTTCTCTGTCTGTGAACACATTACCCTCAGGGTCCTACTGTCCATCATATTCGTTTGTTCACTTCCTCACCCAGGGAAATACTGGATGCATTGGCTATCATCTTCCAAATTTCTGTAGATTGTTGAGCAGTCCCAAAAGATTGGAAGGTGGCAAATGTAGCCCCAATATTTAAAAAAGGAGGGAGACAGAAAACTGGCAATTACCAACTGGTTAACGTGTCAGTAATAGGGAAAATCTAGATTCTATTATCAAGGATGTGATAGTAGGACACTTAGAAAATATCAAAGGGATTAGACAAATTCATCACAGTTTTATCAAAGGGATGTTGACAACAAGAGTTTAACAGACCAACTGGAGATTTTTGGGGATATAACTAGTAGAATAGATGAGGGTGAACCAGTGGATGTATTTAGATTTCAGGAAGCTTTTGATAAAGTCCCACATAAACAACATAACGGGCTACAAAGCGAAGCCGAGCAGTATCTCTGGCAGCAGCGCACCCCTCCCCGATGAACTTAATGCTTTCTATGCTCGGTTTGAGCAGGTAACCAACAATCCGCTGTCGAGTGCCCCAGCAGCCCATAATTCACCCATACCCACCATCACAGTTTCCGAAGTCAGATCGGCCTTCCTGAAAGTGAACCCACAGAAGGCGATGGGCCCGGACGGGATCCCTGGTCGTGCACTCAGAGCCTGCGCATACCAGCTGGCAGAGGTATTCACAGACATCTTTAACCTATCCCTACTCCACTCCGAGGTCCCCACCTGCTTCAAGAAGACCACCATCATACCGGTACCAAAGAAGAACCAGGCAACATGAATGAAATGAAATGAAAATCGCTTATTGTCACGAGTAGGCTTCAATGAAGTTACTGTGAAAAGCCCCTAGTCGCCACATTCCGGCGCCTGTCCGGGGAGGCTGGTACGGGAATGGTACATGCTGGTACATGCCTCAATGACTACCGCCCGGTGGCCCTGACGTCAGTTATGATGAAGTGCTTCGAGAGGCTGATCATGAAGCGCATCACCTCCATACTCCCGGAACGCCTTGACCCACTTCAATTCGCATACCGTCGCAACCGGTCCACATCAGACGCCATTTCCCTGGCCCTACACTCATCCCTAGAGCATCTCGAAAACAAGGACTCCTACATCAGACTCCTATTTATTGACTACAGCTCCGCCTTCAACACCATAATCCCAGCCAAGCTCATATCAAAGCTCCAAAACCTAGGACTTGGCTCTCCACTCTGCAACTGGATCCTTGACTTTCCGACCAACAGACCACAGTCAGTAAGAATGAACACCAACGCCTCCTCCACAATAGTCCTCAATACCGGTGCCCCGCAAGGCTGCGTACTTAGCCCCCTACTCTACTCCCTGTACACACACGACTGCGTGGCAAAACTTGGTTCCAACTCCATCTACAAGTTTGCTGACGATACGACCATAGTGGGCCAGATCTCGAATAACGACGAGTCCGAATACAGGAGGGAGATAGAGAACCTAGTGGAGTGGTGCAGCGACAACAATCTCTCCCTCAATGCCAGCAAAACTAAAGAGCTGGTCATCGACTTCAGGAAGCAAAGTACTGTACACACCCCTGTCAGCATCAATGGAGCCGAGGTGGAGATGGTTAGCAGTTTCAAATTCCTAGGGGTGCACATCACCAAAAATCTATCCTGGTCCACTCACGTCGACGCTATCACCAAGAAAGCACAACAGCGCCTATACTTCCTCAGGAAACTAAGGAAATTTGGCATGTCCACATTAACCCTTACCAACTTTTACAGATGCACTATAGAGAGCATCCTATCGGGCTGCATCACAGCCTGGCAACTGCTCGGCCCAGGACCGCAAGGAACTTCAGAGAGTCGTGAATACCACCCAGTCCATCACACGAACCTGCCTCCCATCCATTGATTCCATCTACACCTCCCGCTGCCGGGGGAAAGCGGGCAGCATAGTCAAGGATCCCTCCCACCCGGCTTACTCACTTTTCCAACTTCTTCCATCGGGCAGGAGATTCAGAAGTCTGAGAACACGCACAAACAGACTCAAAAACAGCTTCTTCCCCACTGTCACCAGACTCCTAAATGACCCTCTTATTGACTGACTTCATTAACACTACACCCTGTATGCTTCAACCGATGCCAATGCTTATGTAGTTACATTGTATATCTTGTGTTGCCCTATATATTCTCTTGAATTTTGTTTAATTCCCTTTTCTAATGATCTGTTGAGCTGCTTGCAGAAAAATACTTTTCACTGTACCTCGGTACACGTGACAATAAACAAATCCAATCCAATCCATAAGACATTCGTGTACAAAGTAAGAGTGCATGGAATTAGGGGTTATTTACTGGTATGGATTCAGAATTGGTCAGCAGACCAAAAAACTGGAAGTAGGAGTAAATGGGTCTTTTTTGGAGTGGCAGACAGTTGGGTAACCGCAGGGATCACAACATATTTTAATGATTTGGATGAGGGAACCAAATGTCATATTTCTTTAATGACCAGGGGACCAGCAGTAGGAAGCGCAAAGGATTTATTTAACATAACATAAAGTCTGCAAACGGCAGTAACTATGGATTTAGCACAGTCCCTGTTGTGACAACCAACATGCCGGTCCCTGCTCAGTCCGGCTTTTGTGCTCGATCTTATGAGCCCCAGCTGGGTGGGCCTCCGCCCACTACCAGGAAAGCTTGTGTCCCACACTCCCATGGGAGATAAATTATGGTTTCCCCATGGGGGTTCTTAGACCCTTCCAACCCACACCCCCCCCCCCCCCAAAAGTCAGAATGTTCCCCCTCTGCAACCATCTCAGGAGGCCTTCTGTGTCGCTTTGCTCATGGCTGTGCTTCTGCCTGGGATGGGGCTGAGTCAGATGGCGTGTTACGGTTGGTAGACCGCCTTTTCCTAGACGATCTCCGGAGGGCTATTGCTGGAATCTCAGTCCCAGACACAGCATCGCTGTTCTGTGCGGTCGCCTCAGTATCCATTTCTGAGCCAGAGTCATCTCCGGCCTGATGGTTTGGGCCACAATTGGATCCACACTCGGCTAAGAAGTGATTCCTGGTTAGGTGGAGACATTGGTGTCCCTGGTTGGGCATCTTCTAGAGCGGGCTCTCGCTTCTTTAGTGGTCCTCATGTTTATGTATGGAATTCCCTTGGACCTTAACCCTGTATGAGACAGGCCTTGTAGTCTTCACAATGGAAACCAGGGCCGGGATTCTCCCCTACCCGGCGGGGCGGGGGGTCCCGGCGTGATGGAGTGGCGTGAACCACTCCGGCGTCGGGCCGCCCAAAAGGTGCAGAGGTCTCCGCACCTTTAGGGGCCAAGCCCTCACATTGAGGGGCTAGGCCCGCGCCGGAGTGGTTGGCACTCTGCCGGCTGGCGTGGATGGCCTTTGGCCGGGGCCGAAAGGACTACGCTGGCCGGCGTAGGTCCGCGCATGCGCCGGAGCATCAGCCACTGCTGACGTCATCCCGGCGCATGCGCAGAGGAGGGTTCACTTCCACCTCCGCCATGGTGAAGACCGTGGTGAAGGCGGAAGGAAAAGAGTGCCCCCACGGCACAGGCCCCGATCAGTGGGCCCCGATCGCAGGCTCGGCCACCGTGGGGGCACCCCCCCGGGGCCAGATCCCTCCGCATCCCCCCCCCCCCAGGACCCCAGAGCCCACCCGCACCGCCAGTCCCGCCAGTCAGGTAGGTGTTTTGATTCCCACCGACGGGAGAGGCTTGACAGCGGTGGGACTTCGGCCCATCGCGGGCCGGAGAATTGCCGGAGGGGGCCCGCCGACCGGCGCGGCACAATTTCCGCCCCTGCCGAATCTCTGGTGGCGGAGAATTTGGGACACGGCAGGGGCGGGATTGATGCCAGCCCCCCCCCCCCGGCGATTCTCCGACCTGGCGGGGGGGTCGGGGAATCCCGCCACAGAGTGCAACATCTCTGAAACTGCACGCATAAACCGTGGCTCCTGGCTGAAAATTCCACCGTGGCATCCTGTGATCATAATACCTTCGCTGCCAGGTCTGCTTCCGCCCATTACCAGGGAAGCTCATGTTCCACACTCCACACTTTTCCACCCAGGTTTAGGAAAGTCAGGCTTAATCGGGCTCTGAGGCATCAGGTTATCAGCAGCTCCGCTAGTGCCACCCCTGTTGTAACATGCAGCGTAGTCCTATAGTCAATAAGGAATCTTGCCAATCACTTGTCCAGGGAGCCCGCAGTCTGTTCCTGCACGCCTCTCTTAAATGTCTGGACCTCCAGTTGAGCCAACCCATTAGATAATGGGTGGTACGGGGCATTTTGGATGTGTCTGATTTTATTCTTCCATGTGAATGTAGAAAATCCTTTGCTTGTGAACAGTGTCCCATTGTCAGTGACCAGGACTTCAGGAATCCCGGAGTGTAGAATGAGCAACTTAATTTTTTAATAGTGGCCTTTGATGTGATAGCGGCCATCTTATATACATTGAACCACTTGGAATGGACGTCCACAAGAATAAGAAACATGGACCCTGCAAAAGTCCCAGCGTAATCCGCATGCAGCCTTACCTAGGGATACGCGGGCCATTCCCAAGGGTGGAGAGAGGCTGAAGGTAGCGGTTTCTGGTGCTCCTGACATGCTGGGTGACTACATATGACTTGCTCGATTACCCCATCAATTCCAGGCCACTAGATACGGCTTTCAGTCAGCATCTTCATTTTTGAAGCTCTCAGGTGACCACTGTGTAAGTCCTTCAGGATCAATTCCTGGTCTGGTGGTGGGATGACCATGTGAGCTCCCCAAAGGAGGATATCATCTCCCACACTCAATTCCTGTTTGCTTTGAGGCATAGGGCTGTAGGGCTGCTGGGGGCGGGGTTTCTCCTGTAATCCACCATATAACAACATGTGGCAGTGCTTCACCAATTTGAGATCCCTCTGCGTCCCATATCACCGGCAGAGTGTCCATGAAGTTCAAAGTCACCACAACGTCATCCATCACTGGTGGAGACGGGGTCTCACAGACAATGGGAAGTGACTGAGGGCATTAGTGTTGACTATCTGGACCCCTGGGCGATGCTGAAAAGTATACTCATTTGGTACATGCAAGAATACTCAGCGTTGAATTCGGGCCGAGGCTATGGGAGAAATCCCCTTGCTCTCCTCAAAGAGGCACAGCAGAAGCTTGTGCTCGGTGATTATAAAGAAGTGTCATCCATAAACATAGGAATGAACTTTTTTTACAATGAATACCACTGCCAAGCCTTCTTTTTCGATTTGGACACAGCAGCTATGAATACGATGCGGCGCTCTGTGCCATTGTCCCATCTACGGAACAGCACCGCCCCGATGAGGGTATAGGGGAGGCATCGCAAGTCAGGATGAACGGCAAGAATGGGTCATAGTGGGTGACTGGTTGGGAGGATAATAACCACCTCTTCACCCCAGCAAATGCCTCTTCGTGTGAAGTACCCCAGGCCCACATTTGTGCAGGGGATCAGGGTTATAGGGAGAAGGCAGGAGAATGGAGATGAGAAACATATCAGTCATGATTGAATGGTGGTGCAGACTCGATGGGCTGAATGGCCTAATTCAGCTCCTATATTTTATAATCTAATGGGACCTAACAGAGTGGCCAAGTTTGGAATTAATTTTCCGTAATAATTTACAAGGCCTAAAAATTATCCTAATTCTGTGGAATTCCTTCCAGGCCCTTTTATGGCCTGAACTTTCTCCTCCACAAGGTGCAGGTAATCTTTGTTCATCCTTTACCTGAAACACCTCACAGTTTTCACGCTAAAAATGGATTTGCTTCTTTTCAGGTGGGCACCAAGCTGGGATAAACATTTGGAGACCTCCTCTAGGTTCTCCGTGTGCTCCTTGTCGGTGATTCCCGTAATGAGCACTTTATCCAAATACACCGTGACCTTGGGTAGTCCCTGCAGTATGCCTTCCATCACCCTTTGAAAGATAACCCCACACTGGCCCAATCCCCACCCTATCCCCATAAGCCCACTTATTCTTTTGGACACTAAGTGGGAATTAATCAGGGCCAGTCCACTCAACCTCCACATCTTTGGACTGTGGGAGGAAACTGGAGCACCCGGAAGAAACCCACGCAGACACAGGGAGAACGCGCAAACTCCACACAGACAGTCAGAAACGGAAGGAATTGAACCCAGGTCCTTCGTGCTGAGAGACAGCAGTGCTAACCACTGTGCCACAGTGCCATGATCAGCTGCATAAAAACCACACATCTTATCACATATAAACCACATTTTTGTACAAAGCTTTATTTTACACCAAATTTCGCGATTCACTGATCTGCCATTTCACATTTTACTGCAGGGTGTGACGTTCTTCCACTAAATTATATTCAATTAAACAGATGCTGAATCTGATCTCAGTTGATTTTACTGTAATAAAAGTGAATGCAGTAGTTGTGAATGTTTTAGTTTATTGGCAACCAAGCAATCTGAAGCTTAATTTAGTCTTTTCAGAGCTGATATTAAGATTGTCTCTGTTTTTGAGGCTAAGTGCAGTGTTGGGCAGCTCCGGGCAGTGCCTACTTCTATTTGAGGTGAAACATTTCATGAGAAATTCAGCCAAAGCGTTAACCTTTATTAAAAACTTAACATTCTGATGAAGAGTCATCCAGACTCGAAACATTAGCTCTGTTCTCTCTACACAGATGCTGTCAGACCTGCTGACGTTTTCCAACATTTTCTGTTTTGGTTTCAGATTCCAGCACCCGCAGTAATTTGCTTTTATATTCATGTTAACCTATATATTCCCCATCCTTAGCTTTGTCTATTTCGAGCAGTCTTTCTTTGAATTTCCATATATTTTTCTATTTTAGATTTCTTTTACATTCACATTGCAAAATATGTTCACCAAAAATCCTGGTGTTATAACTATTAACAGCCTCAAGGATTTTAACGATAGCATAGAAATGAGGCTGTTTTTTCTCTCAAAATCTCTTCTCCAATTCCTGTGACTAAGGTTTCCCTTTCATCTTCAGTTTCCTTTGTTATATCCCCTCCAAGTCAGAAGCCATATTAACATTTGAAACCAAGAAGACCAGCTTCTTCGAAAAGAGAAAAATGTCCTGTTTCGATTCATAAAAAGGTTGCAAAATCTGCATTGTGGCTTTTCGAAGTGCCACAGCTTAAAATGTTTACATAGTTGGCACAACAAACACATACTTGGCTCAGTCCAGATAGCCCTTAATTGGATTATAATAATTTTCAGAATTTAGAAAGAAAGGAAATAGAAACCAACAGCAGGGTGTGTCAGTAAATTCCTCCCATCTCTATGTGGTGAATGTTAAGAGCCAACGGCGATGATTCTGTGATTTGTATTCACAAAAAATAGTCAAGGATATTTTTCCAGAACAGGAAGAATTTTTAGAAAGAACTTGCATTTATACTGTATATTTCATAAGCTCAGAGCATCCCTTGAAGTATCTTACCACCAATGTAGCACTTTTGAAAGTCACTGTTGCTATCTGGCAAAATGCAGCTGTTAATTTGCACACAGTAAGGTTCACAAACAGGAAAGAAATAATGATCCAGATAAACTGTTTTACCGATGTTGGTTAAAGGATAGCGGAGTGAACTTTGCAGCTCTTCTTCAAAAGTTGCTGTGAGCCAAGAAGGGAAGGTGGGGGTTTCATTTAACATCTCATTTAACATCTCATCCCACAGACTGCACTGCAATTCTCCCAGTGCTATGGAAGAGTTGTGAGTTCACAGTCTAGAAATTCAGATTCTCCCATGCTATATGCCCTGTGCCTGAGTGAAAAAGCCCAAGAGAACTCCAATAAAAGGAGTCGAAGATCGACCTGCCGTGATGCGAGTAGATCCAGGCATCAGGTCCAGAATCAGCGTCAGGTCTTTGGAATCGGGAATTCGGGTCTGGAATTGAGTTTGGGGCCAAAGATCAGGGCAGGAGAATCGCCCGGGGCCGGCGTCACTTCCACCCCCGCCGTGAACCGAATTCTCCACCCCCCGAGATTCGGCGGGGGGAGGAATGGCGCCGCGACGCGATGGGCCGAAGTACCGCCGCTGACTAGCCTCTCCCGCCAGCGTGGATTGACCACTTCTCTTACCAGCGGGATTGGCGGCGCGGGCGCCGGGGCCCTTGGTGGGGCGCGGTGGGGGGGTGGGGGGGGGGTGGGACGATCTGACCTTGGGGGGTGCCCTCACGGTGGCCTGGCCGGCGATCGGGGCCCACTGATCGGTGGGTAGGCCTGTGCCGTGGGGGCACTCTTTTTCTTCCGACTTCGCCATGGTCTTCACCATGGCAGAGGCGGAAGAGACCCCCTCCTCTGCACATGCGCTGGTATGACGTCAGCAGCCGCTGACACTCCGGCGCATGCGCGGACTTACGCCGGTCGGCAAAGTCCTTTCGGCCCCGGCTGGCGTGGCGCCAAAGGCCGTTCATGCCAGCCGGCAGAGTGAGAACCACTCCGGCGCGCGCCTAGCCCCTCAATGTAAGACATCCGCACCTTTGGGGCGGCCCGACGCTGGAGGGGTTCACGCCACTCCAACACGCCGGGACCCCCCGCCTCGCCGGGTAGGGGAGAATCCCGGCCCAGAATTGGGATTGGAATATGGGAATTGATGATATTAAAAAAGCCTAAGAGCCAAGGGATGAAGGATAATATTGCATTGAAAGTTAGGAAATAGGTTGAGGGACAGGAAGGAGACTTTAGTGAAGGAAAGGAGGCAGGGGACCAGGTACAGAAACCAGGGAGATGATCGGAGGTCAGATGGGGGTGGAAGGATAGGAGGCGAGGGGAGTGATTCTTGGGCTGGGGAGCAGTGGCAATCAAGGGGGCCCGTAAGCACCAGCGTACCTTCTTTAAATGTCAAGTTAAGGGGAATAGGCCTGCTCCTTTCAGTGCTACATTCATACAATCATAAGATATAGGAGCAGAATTAGACCATTCAACCCATCGACTCTGCTCTGCCATTCCATCATGGCTGATATGTTTCACATCGCCATTCTCCTGATGCACAAATAAATGAAATGAAAATCACTTATTGTCACAAGTAGGCTTCAATGAAGTTACTGTGAAAAGCCCCTAGTCGCCACATTCCAGCACCTGTTCGGGGAGGCTGGTACAGGAATTGAACCGTGCTGCTGGCCTGCCTTGGTCTGCTTTCAAAGCCAGCGATTTAGCTGTGTGCTAAACCAGCCCCTGTGAAATATCTTGTAGGTAACATGTAACAGCAATATCTGGTTTCACAATGAAAACATTCTGCCATTTATCTCAAATATATCAATTTGCTAACGTCTAATTTTAGATGTTGTTGTAGAGATTCAGTGGAATCAGCACACGGAGTATGCGTCTCATATCAGGGGTCTTTGTTCAGCATATATGCAGGGCCCCTTGCCACTAATATCTGAAGAGCTAATGATACAGTTCATAAAATCAGGTTATAGGTTTGCATATAGCAAGTAGATCTGTAGGGCGGGATTCTCCGTGAACTGGCGCGATGGCCAGAACCCAGCGCCAAAAATGGCACGAATTACTCCGGCGTCGGGCCCCCCGAAACGTCGCAAATTCTCTGGCCCGGAATGGGCCAGCAGCGGCGTGACGCCATTCGCAACGGAGTCACCCGTCACGGACTCGCAGGCGGTCAATGACGCCGCACGGCGTCACAGCATAAAGGACGGCACGGCCCCCTGCATCGCAGCACAAAAGATGCCCTCCCCTCCCCCGGACCCATCAAAATGGCCGCGCAGTGCCGAGGTTCCAGGAGCGGGCCAGTGAGGCACTCCTGGAAGCAGTGGAGCAGAGGAGGGAGGCCCTGTACCCCGGACATGGCCGCAGGGTCGCACCTTGCCTCAGCTGGCGCCTGTGGAGGGAGGTGGCAGAGGCTGTCAGTGCAGTGGCCGTGACAGCAAGGACAGGCGTCCAGTGTCACAAGAAGATCACTGACCTTGTCAGGGCAGCCAGGGTGAGTACCCCCCCCCCCCCCCACCCCCCACCTCCGTTGGGTGGCACAGCCCTAGGTGCAACCGACATGGCTGCACCCACCCATGCAGGCTGCAGTGGCAGGATGGGTTGTGAACCTCTGCCAACATACACACAACCGCTGGTCCAAATGTATATGTCTGCCTAACACTGTTGCCCTTTATCCCTGCCCCCCCCCCCCCCCCCCCACAAAAGAAACGCGCTCACAACAACCGGGAGCGTGAGAGGACCGGAGGGGATCCACACGAACTGCGACCACTCTCCATCCATGAGGAGAGGGCCTGGAACTTGCAGGCGGAGGCGAGGACCGGGAGGTTGCGGATTCAGAGGTCGGGGTCGCTCCACCAAGTGAGACTGCCCCACTGCCTTTCCCACTTTCTCCCTTCCCCCATATCCCCTTCTCCCCCATATCCCCCTTCCCCCATATCCCCCAAATCCTCCTTCCCCATATCCCCATCCCCCAAATCCCCCTTCCCCATATCCCCCATATCCCCCAAATCCCCCTTCCCCATATCCCCCATATCCCCTTCCCCATATCCCCCATATCCCCCTTCCCCATATCCCCAATATCCCCCTTCCCCATATCCCCTTCCCCATATCCCCCAAATCCCCCTTCCCCATATCCCCCATATCCCCTTCCCCATATCCCCCATATCCCCTTCCCCATATCCCCCATATCCCCTTCCCCATATCCCCCAAATCCCCCTTCCCCATATCCCCCATATCCCCCTTCCCCATATCCCCCATATCCCCCTTCCCCATATCCCCCTTCCCCATATCCCCCATATCCCCCATATCCCCCTTCCCCCATATCCCCCATATCCCCCATATCCCCCTTCCCCATATCCCCCATATCCCTCTTCCCCATATCCCCATATCCCCCATATCCCCCTTCCCCCATTTCCCCCCTGCCTCCTATCCCCGTCTGCGTGTCTAACCATGCATGCTGTATTGTGTATTGCAGGACCAAACGTCGACCCACCTGTCCCCACGGATGGCGACCGCCCCCAGGACGATCCAGGGTGACCACGAGCCAGGGACAGACCCGGCCCATCAGACATACGACGCCCCCAGGACGATCCAGGGTGACCACGAGCCAGGGACAGACCCGGCCCATCAGGCATACGACGCCCCCAGGACGATCCAGGGTGACCACGAGCCAGGGACAGACCCGGCCCATCAGGCATACGACGCCCCCAGGATGATCCAGGGCGGTCATGAGCCACAGACAGACCCGCAGCACCAGGAGACGACGCCCCCATCTAGTGCAAGTGCGACGACGCTGGCAGGCCATACCCAGCGACGAGGGGGGCAACCACAGGAACTGGCCTCCGTAGCAGGCAACCCAGGACACAACTACCCAGGACACACCTACCCAGGACACACCGACCCAGGACACACCTACCCAGGACACACCTACCCAGGACACACCGACCCAGGACACACCGACCCAGGACACACCGACCCAGGACACAACTACCCAGGACACATCGACCCAGGACACACCTACCCAGGACACACCGACCCAGGACACAACTACCCAGGACACATCGACCCAGGACACACCTACCCAGGACACACCGACCCAGGACACACCTACCCAGGACACTCCCTGAGCTCCATGGCTGCAAACTTGCAGACCCTTGTTAATACCAGGGCGGCCTCCAGGACTGGCAGCGCCAGGTGACCGGGGGGGGGGGGGGGGGGGTTGGATGCTCGGTCGGTTCGCAGCCCCGACCCATGTAGAGGCCCGGGGGCCATCGGCACCCCGAGGGAGGAGGAGGTGCTGGGGCCCGTCCCGGGTCCCCCTGTAGGGGAGGTCCCGGATCGCCGCGGCACCTCGGACTCCCCCCCCCCCCCCCCCCCCTTCCGTCCCAGGTGCATCTGGTGGGCAACGGGCAGGACAGGCTGGCAGCTTACCATCCCAGTCGCCTGAGCCACACCCTGGCCCATCGAGGCCGGGCCGCCCCAGGAAACGGCCGCCAAAGAGATCCCGAGTCACAGGGCAGGAATCACAGGAGTCCACCTCCAGTTCTGCTGTACCATCTGGGGAACCACCTGGACGTAGTCAAAGGGCCCGTAAGGCCAAACAATTTGCCACTGAGTAAGTTGGCAAGGGTGCAGGACACAGATTAGTTACAGGGGCTAGGTCACGTGTTTGGGCAGTTTGTAATTAAAATCACTTTCACACCTTCAGAAGCTGCCTTTGTGCTCTGTCCGATGCCTGCGGGGGTGTGGTGTGACGTGAGTTCCAGTGTGGGTGTGAGGGGTGATAGAACGTCGGCCTCAGGTGAGTGTGCCCATCCCCCCCTCCCCCTGGGTCACCCTCGCCATCCCCCCAGGCAGATGACGGGACCGTGTGCTGCAGTGTCACAGCCGCATGCCGGGATGGTCCGGGTGGAGGGTGGTACTGTGGCCATGGGTCAGACATTGTCCAAAGATGTGGAGCCCAGAGCTCATCGCAGAGCGGGTCGTCATCATCCTGCATTGACTGCAATAGACACGCTTCCACCGACGACCGTGTGAGCCCGGCCTGTTGTGCTACAGATGGATGTGCAATGGAGGGGTGGTGTGCATGCGGGTGCGGTGAGGGTGGGTGGGTAGGGTGTGGGTGGTAGGCTGGTGGGTTGGTGGGGTGAGGATGGTAGACTGGTGCTGTAGTGTGCAGTCTGTGCCCATACCCGGTGATTCCCACGCCCCCTAGTCCGTGAACCGGGCAGCTATCAGCCTGTCCCATGCCAACTGGCCCAGCGGGTAACAGTGGCAGCCTCCCGTCCATGTCCAGGCCATCTGTCCTGACCATTGCCCCATCCTCCTCATCTGGGGAGGTCTGTGCCTTGTCTTGCTGCTCCTCCCCTTCCCCCTCCATTGCCTGCAGCACATCGCCCCTCTGCTGGGCTATGTTGTGCAGGGCGCTGCAGACCACAACGATCAGGCCAACCCTATCTGACGGGTACTGGAGGGCCCCTCCAGAGCGGTTCCAGGCACCTGAAGCGCATCTTTAGCATCCGAAAGCACCTCTCCATCACACTCCTGGTCGCTGCATGGGCATCATTGTAACTGTTCTCCTCATCAGTCTGCGGCCTCCGTATAGGCATCATCAGCCACGACCGCAACGGGTAACCCCTGTCGCCCAGCAACCAGCCCCTCAGCCGCGGCGGGCATCCCTCGAACATGACGGGAATGAAAGATTGAGTCATGTACACTGCCCGGGTACCGGGCGCAGACGTGCAGGATCATCATGCGGTGGTCGCAGACCACCTGAATGTTCATGGAATAGGTCCCCTTCCTATTGGTGAACACGGCCCTGTTATCCGCAGGTGGCCGCACGGTGGCGTGCATCCTATCGATCGCCCCCTGGACCATGGGCATCCTGGCCGCTGCAGCGAAGCCCGCCCCCTCCCCGGGCATCCTGGCTGCCGCAGCGAAGCCCACTGCCCGGGCATCCTGGCTGGCCAGGTCCACAGGGAACTGGATGTAGCGGTCTGCAATGGCATATAGGGCATCTGTCACTGCCCGGAGGCACCGGTGCACCGATACCTGCGAGATGCCGGGCAGGTCCCCACTCGGCGTCTGGAATGACCATGTGGCATAGACGTTCATGTTCACCGTAACATTGATGGCTACGGGGAGAGGGTATCCTCCCCCAGTGCCATGCGGGTCCAGCAGTGCCATCAGGTGGCAGATGTGTGCCATGGCTTCCCGGCTCATCCGGAGTCTCCTCCTGTGTGCCCGGTCTGTGAGGTCCTGGTACGATGAGCGGGGCCGGTACACACGGGGCCTCATCGGACGTCTCCATTGCCGTGGCACCACCACCACCTCCTCTTCTCTGGGGATGCAACCTCTCCATCACTATCCCTCCCCGCCCCCCCCCCCCTCCTCCCAGGCACACACCCTCCCCAACACCCCCCTCCTCCCGGGCACACACCCTCTCCAACCATCCCCCTCTTCCCCGGCACGCACCCTCCCCAACCCCCCCCCCTTCCCCGGCACACACCCTCCCCAACCATCCCACTCCTCCCCGGCACGCACCCTCCCCAACCCCCCCCCCCCCACCCCCCCTCGTCCCCGGCACACACCCTCCCCAACCCCCCCTCCTCCCCGGTACACACCCTCCCAACCATCCCCCGCCTCCCTGGCACGCACCCTCCCCAACCCCCCCCCCCCCCCCCCCTCGTCCCCGGCACACACCCTCCCCAACCCCCCCTCCTCCCCGGCACGCACCCTCCCCAACCCCCCCTCTCCTCCCCGGCACGCACCCTCCCCAACACCCCCCCTCCTCCCGGGCACGCACCCTCCCCAACACCACCCTCTTCCCCGGCACACACCCTCCCCAACCATCCCCCTCCTCCCCGGCACGCACCCTCCCCAACCATCCCCTTCCTCCCCGGCACGCACCCTCCCCAACACCCCCCCATCTTCCCCGGCACGCACCCTCCCCAACACCCCCCCATCTTCCCCGGCACACACCCTCCCCAACCATCCCCCTCCTCCCCGTCACACACCCTCCCCAACACTCCTCCCCGGCACGCACCCTCCCCAACAACCCCCCTCTTCCCCGGCACACACCCTCCCCAACCATACCCCTCTTCCCCGGCACACACCCTCCCCAACCCCCCCTCTACTCCCTGGCAGGCACCCTCCCCAACACCCCCTCTTCCCCGGCACGCACCCTCCCCAACCATCCCCCTCCTCCCCGGCACACACCCTCCCCAACACCCCCCATCTTCCCCGGCACGCACCCTCCCCACACCCCCCCATCTTCCCCGGCACACACCCTCCCCAACCATCCCCCTCCCCCGTCACACACACCCTCCCCAACAACACTCCTCCCCGGCACGCACCTTCCCCAACACCCCCCCTCCTCCCCCGCCAAACACCCTCCCCAACACTCCTCCCCGGCACACAGCCTCCCCAACCATTTCCCTCCTCCCCAACCATTCCCCTCCTCCCCCCCCCCCCCCCCCCCCCACCTCCCCGGCACGCACCCTCCCCAACCATACCCCTCTTCCCCGGCACACACCCTCCCCAACACTCCCTCTCCTCCCCGGCACGCACCCTCCCCAACCCCCCCTCCTCCCCGGCACACACCCTCCCCAACCCTCCCTCCTCCCCGACACGCACCCTCCCCAACCCTCCCTCCTCCCCGGCACGCACCCTCCCCAACACCCCCCCTCTTCCCGGGCACGCACCCTCCCCAACCATCCCCCTCCTCCCCGCCACACACCCTCCCCAACCATCCCCCTCCTCCCCAACCCCCCCCCCCCCCCCAACCCCCCCCCCCCCCCAACATCCCCGGCACACACCCTCCCCAACCATACCCCTCTTCCCCGGCACGCACCCTCCCCAACCCCCCCTCTCCTCCCTGGCAGGCACCCTCCCCAACACCCCGCCTTCCTCCCCGGCACGCACCCTGCCCAACCCTCCCTCCTCCCCGGCACACACCCTCCCCAACACCCCCCCTCCTCCCCGGCACACACCCTCCCCAACAACCCCCCTCCTCCCCGGCACACACCCTCCCCAACACCCCCCCTCCTCCCCGGCACGCACCCTCCCCAACCATCCCCTTCCTCCCCGGCACGCACCCTCCCCAACACCCCCCCCTCTTCCCCGGCACACACCCTCCCCAACCATCCCCTTCCTCCCCGGCACGCACCCTCCCCAACACCCCCCCCTCTTCCCCGGCACACACCCTCCCCAACCATCCCCTCCTCCCCGGCACACACCCTCCCCAACACTCCTCCCCGGCACGCACCCTCCCCAACACCCCCCCCTCTTCCCCGGCACACACCCTCCCCAACCATCCCCCTCCTCCCCAACCCCCCCCCCCCCCACCTCCCCGGCACGCACCCTCCCCAACCATACCCCTCTTCCCCGGCACACACCGCCTCCCCAACCCCCCCTCTCCTCCCTGGCAGGCACCCTCCCCAACACCCCCTCTTCCCCGCCACGCACCCTCCCCAACCCCCACTCTCCTCCCCAGCACGCACCCTCCCCAACCCCCCCTCCTCCCCGGCACGCACCCTCCCCAACACCCCCCCTTCCTCCCCGGCACGCCCCCTCCCCAACCCCCCCCCCCCCCCCTCCTCCCCGGCACGCACCCTCCCCAACACCCCCCTCCTCCCCGGCACGCACCCTCCCCAACCCCCCCTCTCCTCCCCGGCACGCACCCTCCCCAACACCCCCCTCTTCCCCGGCACGCACCCTCCCCAACCATCCCCTTCCTCCCCGGCACGCACCCTCCCCAACCATCCCCCTCCTCCCCGGCACGCACCCTCCCCAACACCCCCCTCCTCCTCCCCGGCACACGCCCTCCCCAACCCCCCTTCTCCTCCCCGGCACACACCCTCCCCAACACTCCCCCCCGGCACGCACCCTCCCCAACCATACCCCTCTTCCCCGGCACAAACCCTCCCCAACCCTCCCTCTCCTCCCCGGCACGCACCCTCCCCAACCCCCCCTCCTCCCCGGCACACACCCTCCCCAACCCTCCCTCCTCCCCGACACGCACCCTCCCCAACCCTCCCTCCTCCCCGGCACGCACCCTCCCCAACACCCCCCTCTTCCCGGGCGTGCACCCTCCCCAACCATCCCCCTCCTCCCCGCCACACACCCTCCCCAACCGTCCCCCTCCTCCCCAACCCCCCCCCCCCCCCCAACCCCCCCCCCCCCCCCCCCCAACATCCCCGGCACACACCCTCCCCAACCATACCCCTCTTCCCCGGCACGCACCCTCCCCAACCCCCCCTCTCCTCCCTGGCTGGCACCCTCCCCAACACCCCGCCTTCCTCCCCGGCACACACCCTCCCCAACACCCCCCCTCCTCCCCGGCACACACCCTCCCCAACACCCCCCCTCGTCCCCGGCACGCACCCTCCCCAACCATCCCCTTCCTCCCCGGCACGCACCCTCCCCAACACCCCCCCCTCTTCCCCGGCACACACCCTCCCCATCCTCCCCAGCACGCACCCTCCCAACCATCCCCTTCCTCCCCGGCACGCACCCTCCCCAACACCCCCCCCTCTTCCCCGGCACACACCCTCCCCAACCATCCCCTTCCTGCCCGGCTCGCACCCTCCCCAACCATCCCCCTCCTCCCCGGCACGCACCCTCCCCAACACCCCCCTCCTCCTCCCCGGCACACACCCTCCCCAACCCCCCTTCTCCTCCCCGGCACACACCCTCCCCAACACTCCCCCCCGGCACGCACCCTCCCCAAACCCCCCTCTTCCCCGGCACACACCCTCCCAACCCTCCCCTTCCTGCCCGGCACGCACCCTCCCCAACCATCCCCCTCCTCCCCGGCACGCACCCTCCCCAACACCCCCCTCCTCCTCCCCGGCACACACCCTCCCCAACCCCCCTTCTCCTCCCCGGCACACACCCTCCCTAACACTCCCCCCCGGCACGCACCCTCCCCAAAACCCCCCTCTTCCCCGGCACGCACCCTCCCCAACCATCCCCCTCCTCCCCGGCACGCACCCTCCCCAACCATCCCCCTCCTCCCCGGCACGCACCCTCCCCAACCATCCCCCTCCTCCCCGGCACGCACCCTCCCCAACCCCCCCCCCCCCCTCTTCCCCGCACGCACCCTCCCCACCATCCCCCTCCTCCCCGGCACGCACCCTCCCCAACCATCCCCCTCCTCCCGGCACGCACCCTCCCCAACCCCCCCCCTCTTCCCCGGCACACACCCTCCCCAACCCCCCCTCCTGCCCGGCACGCACCCTCCCCAACCGCCACCCCTCCTCCCGGCAAGCACCCTCCCCAACCATCCCTCTCCTCCCGGGCACGCAACCTCCCCAACCATTCCACTCCTCCCCGGCACGCACCCTCCCCAACCATCCCACCCTCCCCGGCACGCACCCTCCCAAACCATCCCCCTCCCCGGCACGCACCCTCCCCAACCCCCCCCCCATCTTCCCCGGCACGCACCCTCCCCACACCCCCCCATCTTCCCCGGCACACACCCTCCCCAACCATCCCCCTCCTCCCCGTCACACACCCTCCCCAACAACACTCCTCCCCGGCACGCACCCTCCCCAACACCCCCCCCCTCCTCCCCGCCAAACCCCTCCCCAACACTCCTCCCCGGCACACAGCCTCCCCAACCATTTCCCTCCTCCCCAACCATTCCCCTCCTCCCCCCCCCCCCCCTCCTCCCCGGCACGCACCCTCCCCAACCATACCCCTCTTCCCCGGCACACACCCTCCCCAACCCTCCCTCTCCTCCCCGGCACGCACCCTCCCCAACCCCCCCTCCTCCCCGGCACACACCCTCCCCAACCCTCCCTCCTCCCCGACACGCACCCTCCCCAACCCCCCCTCCTCCCCGGCACGCACCCTCCCCAACACCCCCCCTCTTCCCCGGCACGCACCCTCCCCAACCATCCCCCTCCTCCCCGCCACACACCCTCCCCAACCATCCCCCTCCTCCCCAACCCCCCCCCCCCCCCAACCCCCCCCCCCCCCCCCCCCCACATCCCCGGGACACATCCTCCCCAACCATACCCCTCTTCCCCGGCACGCACCCTCCCCAACCCCCCCTCTCCTCCCTGGCAGGCACCCTCCCCAACACCCCGCCTTCCTCCCCGGCACGCACCTTCCCCAGCCCTCCCTCCTCCCCGGCACACACCCTCCCCAACACCCCCCTCCTCCCCGCACACACCCTCCCCACCCCCCCCCCTCCTCCCCGCACACACCCTCCCCAACACCCCCCCCTCCTCCCCGGCACGCACCCTCCCCAACCATCCCCTTCCTCCCCGCACGCACCCTCCCCACACCCCCCCCTCTTCCCCGGCACACACCCTCCCCAACCATCCCTTCCTCCCCGGCACGCACCCTCCCCAACACCCCCCCCTCTTCCCCGGCACACACCCTCCCCAACCATCCCCCCTCCTCCCCGGCACACACCCTCCCCAACCTCCTCCCCGGCACGCACCCTCCCCAACACCCCCCCTCTTCCCCGGCACACACCCTCCCCAACCATCCCCCTCCTCCCCAACCCCCCCCCCCCCCACCTCCCCGGCACGCACCCTCCCCAACCATACCCCTCTTCCCCGGCACACACCCACCCTCCCCAACCCCCCCCCTCCTCCCTGGCAGGCACCCTCCCCAACACCCCCTCTTCCCCGCCACGCACCCTCCCCAACCCCCACTCTCCTCCCCAGCAGGCACCCTCCCCAACCCCCCCTCCTCCCTGGCACGCACCCTCCCCAACACCCCCCCTCCTCCCCGGCACGCCCCCTCCCCAACCCCCCCCCCCCCCCCCTCCTCCCCGGCACGCACCCTCCCCAACACCCCCCTCCTCCCCGGCACGCACCCTCCCCAACCCCCCCTCTCCTCCCCGGCACGCACCCTCCCCAACACCCCCCTCTTCCCCGGCACGCACCCTCCCCAACCATCCCCCTCCTGCCCGGCTCGCACCCTCCCCAACCATCCCCCTCCTCCCCGCACGCACCCTCCCCAACACCCCCC